>NW_017731485.1:542228-554829 GCF_001890085.2 Hipposideros armiger | reverse complement strand
GAGCCACACACACACTTGGAAGAGTGCTCTCCGCCTGCCCGGTGGCCCGTCCCTCCCCAGTGACATCCATGTGCCCGCGCACTCTGTCCTGTAAGCCGTTTACGGGGAGTCTTTGCAAAGCTGAGTTATGCCGCTCGGCACGTGCACCTCAAGACCAGAATTAGGAATGCCGGCCATGCACGTGTCTTCTGGAAGACTGGGGCTGAGGAAGCACGCACTAAAATGGCAGCGTCCATCCTTATGGCTGCAGCACCATGGACTTCATGGAAACGCTGGGCGACCTTGAGGACGATGTCGGGCTCTGCACGGAGACCCTGGAAACGGGCATCGCACACTCCACGCAGCCCGTCACCTGAATCCAGCCTCCTCTCCTCTTCTGATTGGATGTTTGGTAGCTTCATATTCAGGCAGTGGAGTCTTTCTGACCCTGGCTCCAGTGTCAGGTCTGCCCGGTCCTAGCTCTGTGACCTTGGGCTAATTGCTTGGCTTCTCTGAACTCTGTGTTTTGATCTTGCAAAGTGGAAACTGTAGTACCTTTGCCATAGGGCTGTCGATTGGGTTAAAGGAGATAAATTATGTAACGTACTCAGCTGGGTGGCAGCCCCTTGGCAGATCCTGAATAATTAGTAGCTGTTTCTTATGATGATGTCCTGGGGACAGAGGCCTCTGTCAGGAAGGCGTCAGTGATGAGTGAAGAAGGGCTGTGGGGTGGGCTGGGCCAGGAGGCGACGGCCCCTCAGGAATAGAGAATCAGGGACCAGTGGGGCTGTGGCTGTGCAAACCAAGATTCTAGAAGAATCCTGCATTGGCCACACCCCGTACGCCTGTCACACTCCCAAATCTGTCTTGCTCCAGACTCCCCGGCAACCTGCTCATTCCGGTTCCAGCCTTGTGCTGACTCCTAGGCGTCCTCTGAGGAAGTGCAGCTGGGTCACCACGATGTCACCTGGCCAGCCACAGAACCAGCCCACAGACTGGGGTGACTTCTGGAGACTTCAGTCCCAAAGGCGGACCTCCAATTACAAGCTCGTGCACCCTCTACTGTGAGAGACTCGGGCCCCAGATTCTCACCCGTTCCCTTCCCCTTCCTGTTGTCACGGGGCCTTCTTGTCCCTGAGTTATTGGATCTTAAGCTTCAGCAGACATTTTGCTGCTTTGGGGCCGTGAACCTTGGGTGGGACGTGCCCGGTGCTCATGGTGTGACCAGCGGTAGCTTCCGTCCCGTGACTTCTGCTTCACGTGGTTCAGCGAATTGGGAACTAAGACTGTAAATGGAGGGCGGAGTCTCCAATTTGGGGCCAGGCGAGAGCATGTACCCTCAGCCCTGCCGGGCTCTAACTGTCACTGCAGGGGCAGCGGTGGCCCAGAGATAGAAGACGGCCCGTTTTAGTCCCTTGCTTGGGCACACACAAAAAAAACAAGGGCATCATGCAGTGCTGTCATCTGTTTAAGTCTCTTCCAGACCAGCCGTGAAAGTTTTCTTTTATTTCACGGAATGTTTCCATCCCGAGGGAAAAGTGACTCAGAAAGGCGGGCGTTAGCGGCTGCTCAGGGGACAAGGCCACGTCGCGGCCGGCGGCCTGCGCACTTACGCCTGGGGTGCTGCCCGGCGGCCTCTGGTTGTTATTTGCTTTCTGTCCTTCAAGGCTCCTGTGTACGTGGCATTTGCCTACCTGTTGACCCTTGGAGCCCGAGCAGTCAGACATTTGGCACTAGGACAATTCCTCGGGCTGTTTCCTGCTCGTTGCATTTTGTTCCTCTCCCTCCCTCCCCGCTTCCCAGCCCAGGAGCCTCCAAAACCGCCTTTGGTCCCATGATTTGCAGTTGGGACTTACAGAAGTCAGAAAAGCGGTTGTCCTCAGTTACAGTTTATTCTAGTGACGGGATACATGTTGATGTCAGCAGAGGGCAGGACTCAAAGGGCAGAGCCCAGCTCCCTCTGTGTCGCACGGTTGGAGCCAAGCAGCGACATGGGACGCCTGCTAAGTGCTTCCAGCCAGGGAAGCCCGCCGAGGCTGTGTCCGGGAACTCCGCTGGGGCTGGTTGTTCAGGCACCGTGTGCCCCTGGAACTGGCCTTAGCCACTCAGAGTCCCTCCACAGGCCAAGCTGATAAAAGGTGTGGCCCAGGGCCCCAAACAGAAACAGCGTCCCTGCCCATCACAACATCAGCACTAAGTGTTTGGTGTGGTCCGGTGTGTCAGGTGCACAGAGCCACCGGTCAGGCAGGCGTTCCAAGGCCCAGGACCGGCCCAGGGTCAGTCCCTCCCTGGGAACCCCGCGCCTGCTGAGGGAGCCCTTTGCTGCATCACTGCATCACCCCAACCCACACCCCCAGGCCAGGCCCAGCAAGCTGGCGGGAGACAAGACGCTGCCTTCCTTCACACGACGCCGGCGTCCCCTGGGGCTCCTGGAGGCTTGTGGTTCTCACTGCGGCTCCGGTGAGCGGTTTCCTTCGGCTCCCCAAGAAAAGACAGACCTTTCCTGGGTGTCTGCAGAGGAGCGCCTGGGTCCCCATGTTGCGCGTCCGCTGGCCTGGCCTGAGTCACGGCAGGGGTGGGATCCCCGCAAACCCACAGGGGCCGTGACTGGAGGTGGCCTGTCTGCTCTCTGTGTCCGACCAGCATCGGTCACGGCAGCTGGACCAGGCTTCTTGTCTGAAACTCACGTTGTCAGGCACCTGGCAGCTCTCCGCTTCCCGCCCCCAGCCCCGGACACCAGACGAGTGAGCAGGGAAGGATTGCCAAGTAGGTGGCACTTTGGGAGGCAGCTTGTTTACGTGGCTCCCTCTCACGTTGCTGCGGCCCCTGCGACAGGCCCGCTCAGAGAAGCTTGTTCTCATCCTCCTGACTCCTGGGCAAGCCTCATCCAGATGTCATCTCCGAGGCTGACCCTGTGACCCCGCCACCAGATGACAGGAAATGCATGATGGTTTTCATGCTAACAAACACTGGAGAGCAGCACGCGTTTCCTTTTCTAGCTCTGCAGCGGCTTCGGCTGACCTCAGCTGCTGTTCCGGGTGTCACGGTGGGTAGCCAGAGCTTGGGTGACGCCCGTGGAGCTCCCATCAACCTGCAGAGGCCTCAGGACATGGGCTTTGGCAACAGTCTTGTGCAGTGTTGACTGATGTGGCAAGAAAACCCCCAGAGCAGCCAGTACTGGAATGGGGCTGGTGAGGCTTCTAGAAGGAGCCGGTACGAAGCCTGGGTTTCAGCTTTCGATCTTGCTCCTGCCACGTGCTCCCTGTGGGACCCTGTGCACGGCTCCTGACCCTTCAGGCTTCGCTCACGTGAGGGTGATGTAGGACCAGCTTCATGGCACAGCTTTGCTGGCAAGGAGGACGAGCACGTAAGCTGTCGGCCCCATGCTTGGCACCAGGGACGGCACAGCTGTTGCCACCAGTAGTGAGGGCAAAAATCACACGTTCTCCGACAGCCACACTCCTCACCCACCTGCCCTGTCGACGGTCCAGTCTGAGATCCATCCCATGGAGGGGTTTCCAAAACCTTCTGCTCTGTGTACTTGGTCACGTCATTCTTTTTGTGTGTGTCCTTCCACGCGTGTTCACACTCCACGAGAGCAGGGCTCCTGCCTGTTTTGCTTACTGCTGTGTCCTCAGCATCCAGCACGGAGCCCCACGCTTGGTGACATTTATCGGATGGATGGATGAATGAATGAACGCATGGAGACCCAGTGTGTCTGCTAACTATCTCAAGCCTCCAGTTCGACAGGCAGCATCCGTAACTGCCCACTTCCCCCGTCTCCTCTTTAGTGAATGACACGCTTGAAACAACAGCACCTCGGAGACCCGCGGGTGGTCGGCTGTCATGGGGGCTGTGCCGTGCTCGTCTCTGTGCTCCGCAGGTCGGTGACATTGCTCCTCAGTGTGAAGTGACGATGGCCAATGCCTTAGGCTGGTTGTTTCCTGAAAGCACTTTCTAGAGCAGGACGCCCGAACGCCTGTCTGTGTGGATGGCGACTCGGGGAGGTAGGACGCTGGTCACTGAGAGGCGTCCCGTCCGCTGGGGCTTCCTTGAGGTGCCACGAGGCTCACAGAGCTTTTGGCTTCAGGGCAGCAGTGCCCTTGGGGCATCAGCATCTTCCTGGGGTCGAAGTGACTGAAGTGAGGTCTCGTCCAGGCTCCCTTCAGAAGCGGGGAGACGAGGCCCAGGAGAGGCTATCCAGCCAGCGCGCAGGGCTCCGTCTAAGGCCACATGCGTCTGCCTGCCCCCTTGACACAAGACTGCGTGCCCTGAGCAGGCCCCATCTCCTGCATGGGACGAGCCTGCGAGCCCTGAGATCCCTGGCACCAATGCTGCACCAACTTGGCCAGGGCCGGATGGCACTCAGGAGGGGAGCCTCGAGGGGTGGCCAGATGCCCTGGGGCGCCGTCTTCATGTGGGGCCTGTGGATCCCTGGTGGCTGATTGAACCCGCCAGAGGAAGGGACAGAAAAACCAGGGGTCAGTCCTTGTGGTCAGCACATCCCGTGGCATTTTCTCACTCAGCCCCAGCAACCCAGCAGGGACCACGTGGCCCCGTAGGTGAGGACATTGAGGCTCAGGGGCAGAGTGACTTGGCCGAGCCAGGGACTTCCACGTCCCTGCCCTCCCAAACCCCTCTCCTTCATTGCTTAGTGGGAGGCATTTCCTCCCCCCATTATTTACTTTTAAATCTCTCTGTTTGCTAAGAACCATGGACAGAAAGAGTGTGTGAGTAAATATAGTTGAAAGATAGAGTAAGATAGAGAAAGATAGAAGAGATTCTCATTCCTAGGCCTGTACTGGATTTTTAGTTTCTGTCTGGAATCTGTCATGATTACATTTTTTATTATATTATTGTGTGTGTGTGTGTGTGTGTGTGTGTGCACTTTACTTTTGCACAAAGTATTTGAGCTGGAGAGATTTCTATTTTTGAATTATTTGTCTTCTTTCCTTCCTGTACAAGACTTCAGCAAATGTTGCAAAAGTCATTCCACACAGACACTTTTCTGTCCCATTTTGCATTTGCACATCAGAGATGGATCATAAATTGTTATTTTTTTTTATTACTTTAAATGATGTACTCCTCAGCCTTTCCTGTTTTGTTTTGCTTTTGTGTAAAGGGAAGCATTTACCTTGCCGAGATCTGATTTTAAGCACCAGCACTGCATTTCCTTAAGGGCGCATTTGAGGCAGAAGAAGCAGAGGGCCCAGACCGGTGGGCGACACGCAGCTGAGCTGTGTGCTGAGGGCACCCCTTCTCGGTGAGCTCGCCTGAAACGCAAATTCAGTAAGTTTTAAAAAGGAAGAGAGGCTGTTAAGGCGTCTTTGTTTGGGATAATAGAAAAAAATGCTCGGCAGTTTGTAACACCCTCTGTGTTCTTCCCTCTGATGGCTTCGATGAATTCTGTGACGTTTGTTTCGGCTGTGAACGCGCCTGGCCCCGTGCGGGTGCTGCCCTGCAGACGAGCCCTTGGCCTGTCCTCTGGGAACGTATGACGTCACGGAGAGGCGTGCGCACACCGACACACGTGCTGTGATGGGATCTCTGTGAGGCTCAGTGCTCATTCACTGACCGCCACTCTCAGTGGCAAGTGACGGAAACCAACTGAAAAGAATTGATTTGCTTACATAACTGAAAACCCAGGGGGTGTACGTAAATATTCAAACAGCTGGGTCTGGGTGTGCAAATACCACTCCACACCCCAGCCCGTCGGCTACACGGTCTGTCATGTTGGTTCATGGACAGACGAGCACCCCATGGCGGCTCCACATGTCCCTCTGACCAGCTTGGGAACCGGAGGGATAGAGACGAAGTATCTTCCCTGATGGTCCCACCAAAGTTAAAGGTTGATTCTCAGGGCCACTGGGCTACGTGTCTACCCGACACCAACCACGCCAGTCAGGGGATAGGCCCCTGGCCAGGTCTGAACACAGCAGCCATGGATTCAGGGGCCAACCTTACTGGACACATGACAGGGGTCTCCCAGAGGACATAGGCTGCAGTAAAGAACGGGGTGGGCAGCAGGCCAGCAGAAGCAGCCGGCCTCTCGCACTTGTCACTCGCCAGCCTTCGAAAGGCTTACGTCCTGTCCTCCGGCGTCCGCTGTGCTCCCGGCCACGGGTTTCGCTGCAGTGTCTGTGCCTTGTGGTCTGAGCTGTTCGGCAGCTGCCGCCCCCAGGCTCTGCTCTGTATCTTCTCAAGTGGGAAGCTTCGTGGCTTTGGCTGTCACATGTCCAAGGGGCGGCTTCAGGTTCCTTCTCTTGCTTTGACCTTTCTGACCTCTGACCTCTAACATTTTTCTCAAACTCTTACGCCATCTGGTTGCGTGACATCACATCAAACGCTAATTGTTGCAAACACAGCGTATCTACAGCTCCACAAACGGGAATCCCACTGAGTCCCCCAGAGCCCACGTCACTGAAGCGTCAGGGAGGCAGGGAGGCCCACAGCTGCCACCGCAGCAGCCAGACAGGCAGCTGTGACGAAGGCCTGGGCCTCCTCGCCTGTGTCAGTGGGGAGGCAGTGCAGCCTTCTGGCACCGACGCGTGGGATTCCAAGCCAGGAAACTCACCTTTGAATCTTGGCTGTGCATCCATCCTGTCGTCTGTGTGATCTTGGGCAGTTACGTAACCTTTTCTCAGCGCATCATCCATAAAAATTGGGATAAAAAGAGTGGCTACCTGAGAGTGTCGTGCAGATGTAATGAGTTACACACGTAAAGCACTCAGAACATGTGATCACATGGTCGCCTTGGAAATGTCAGATCTTTATTTTGAGCACAAGGTGAGGTGTGAATCAATTAATCTGTCAGCATATGAGAGATCGCTGTTTTGTGAGGCAGCTCGTTTCCGGTCTGATGGGCTTTCCGATCCTGATTCCGGCCGACTCGCTTCCTACCCCCTTGCTCTCCTGTTGCTGCGGGAATGAGCCTGATCCTTCACTTACGTAACGGCTCCTCAAATACCTCCTGTCACCTGTGTCATTCCACCCGAGCGTCCCTTCCTTCAGTTTAGGCACTTTAAATTCTTCAGGTGAGAGTCTCTCGGCCCTTGACCCCTCTGTCCTCTATTTCATTCTGAATCACTTCAATTTTGTCAGCATCCTTCTCCAAATGAAGTGTCCAGAAATGAATTCAATATTCTATCTGTTTTCTAAAAAGTCCGTTAGAAAATTCATCTTCTGGGTTCTTTATACACTACCTCTGTTAATGTGACCTGACATTGAATTAGCTCTTAAAAATCTCCTACATCGTAAGGTTGACAAATATTGAGTCCTGTGGTCTATTCAGACTCCTAGAAGATGTTTTCCTTGTCCCAGTTTTGACCAGATATCTTTTATCATTACACTTTTAGCGGGTTTAGAAATTTGATTCAGCCACCCGGCACATGGGGACAGTGAAACCAGCTTGGTGAAAATGGTGAAACTGATAACTCACATGTGTGAGTTAGGTTTAGGGTCAGCTGCATGTGGCAGAAACATCCCCAGTCACAGTGACTTAAAAAGAAAGGAGTTTATTTTGATCTTTAACATATAGAAGTCCAGGGTTCGGCTTGGCCTAAGATAGTCTATAATTCTCTGTGGCCATCAGGGCCTCAGACTCTTTTTACAGGTGTTTCTTCATCTTGAATATGTTGCCTCAGGGTTAACAATGGCTACTGAGATGCCAGCCCTTGCATCCCTACTCCGAGTGGGAGGAAGAGAGACAAAGGAGGGTGTTCCTCCCTTTTAAAGGCGTTTTCCTGGAAACCTTGACAAGCACTTTCCAGTGGCCAGGACTTAATCATGTGGCCATAGCTAGTTGCAAGAGAGGCTGGGAAATACAGGTTTTCACTGCAGAACTACGTATCCATATAAAAATAAGGGCCCTGTTACTAAAGATGAGAGAGAGTGAATGGTGAGTCTCGGGCACGCATATGCTGTTGATAACATTTTGAACAGGATCAGTCACTGGGTCACGTGTAACACAACAAGAGACCTTCCCGAGTATGACTTGGCGAAGATGATCAATCCATCAGCATTTCTAAAATGCTGGTTCTCAGACCACTCATATCAGATTTGCTAGATGGCTTTTAAAGATGCAGAATCCTGGGCCATGTCCTGTATTTTTATACACATTAAATATTTTATTACCCCCTTTAAAATCAATTTTATTGAAGTGTAATTTGCATTCCACAAAAATTCGCAAAATTTAAGTACAAAATTGATGAGTTTTGATGAATGTATACAGTCACGTATACCTTCAAGGTACAGAATATTTTTATCACCCAAAAAAGTTCCCTTCTGCTGCTTTGCAGCCCACTGCCCACTGTGGCCCCAAGAAATACGCTTTATGTCAGTTTTTTGGCCTTGTGTAGAATTTTACATATAAGAAGAATCATACAGTGTGTAGCCTTTTGCCTACCATTAAAACGTGAGGTTTACTCATCTGCATGTTTTTGATAAAAATAAGCTCTGACTTGTCCTAGCCATTGTTTCATTGGCTCTAATTTCTTCACCTGGTCTCTGTAGCATCATGGGCCAGTGGTCAGTTATGCTGGCAAACACCACACATGTCCAGTGCATGCAGCCTTCCCCACTTCGTTTCCCCCTGATTCCAGCCTCCTCCAGACCTTGCATAGCTCACGTCCAGTGGAAAGCTGCTTCGTCCCTGTCACCGTGCGTCAGGTGTCTGTTCCACCTGCGACATTGCTCCGTGGGCTGACTTACCTATTGGTTCTAAGTGCTCTCTAGGCCTGCGGCACGGGACTGTGGGCTTGTAGAGGTTGCCATCGGGACCTAAGCGATTTGCTAGGTATAGCATGGGGCGAGAGCATCGTAAATAAAGCAGCCAGTGTGTGCAAAAGCATTGGGCCCTGAGGTGTTTGGAGAGGAAGGCAGACTGTGAGGGATCGGAGCATGGGGTGTGTGGCAACCGAGGAGGGGCTCAAGCTGGGAGTCAGAGCTTGATGTCAACCATCGCAATTGGTCAGAAAGGAGTGAGAGAAACATGATGACCGGCATGGAAACATGCCCCCTGCATCACTCCTCGATACCGGCGTTGCTTCTCTTTCCATGGACTTCTGGCCAGCTGGAGGCTGTGGACAGGGCAGTCAGACGCCGGGAGGCCTGTTTCAGGAGGCTCGTTTTCAGCACCCAGGTGTGGACAGCACCGCTGCCCCGCTGAGTTTGTGCTGCCTCCTCCTGGCCAACACACGTGGGTTGTCCCCACGCGGGACACGTGGCCGCAGGGGACGCCCCGCCTGGGGTGTCAGAGCACCAGCACCTCAGGCCCCAGGAGCAGGCGCCGTCGCTGGCATAGGGGCACACGCTGCCTTGCGTTTCCTCGCCCAGCCTCATCCCTTCCCAGGCAGATGTCCTTTCTGCTTGTCTTTCACAGAGGAGGGAACTCGGGCTCAGAGAAGACAAGAGTGGGTGTCCAGGACTGCAGCCTGGGTTTCCCCGACACCAGTACCTGTGCCCTTAGCCATGGCACTGGCCTCCCAGTGGCACCCACAGACTTGTGGAGCGTGGGTATCCCCAGCATGGAGCCAGCAGTCTCGGGTGGCGGGGGCAGGGAGGACTCCCCCTTGCTCTCCCTTCCTGAGCTTGAAAGGGTTCCCTTGGATAAACGCGTCAGCTGGCAGGCAGGTGTGCGCCTCTGAAACAAGCCAGCAGTCACACCTGTGAAGAGGAGGGTGAGCGGAATTCAGGAATTCCGTCTCTGTCTTCCCATCCATAGGAGTCAGGGGTGCTCCCGCGGAAAACTCCCTCACCTGCTTTCTCACTAATTTCATTTACAATTATGCTTCGCTCGTGGTTGCCTGGGACCTGGTCAGCGGGAGGCCCATCTCCAAGTCCGTGGGAGAGAGGGACGCGCTGAGCTGTCCCCAGCATCACCGCCCGGCTGTGCCTGGATGGGCAAGCTGACATATGGCACCAGCGCTGCTTTCCTCGTGGCTGCGTGCCACTCCTCCTCGCTTTCAATCGAGCCCATACTGTGCCCCATTAGCTGAAATTGACATGATGGTTATTTTCAGTGCCGTTTCTTTAAAGAACCCAGGCTCGCTGCGTCGCTAGCTTTCCTCCCTTGCTAAGTGGAATGGAGAACCCCTGGGAAAGTGTGGTGGCAGCTTTTCAGACGCCGCAGAGCCCAGCCCCCGCCCGTGCATGCTCACAGCTACAGCTCGGAGAACATCATGCATTATACAAACACGATCGGAATGCACGAAGCAGCATCCTTATTGGTAAACTTACACATCCAGCTGAGATGGCGCACATGATAATGCAATTTTCTATGCAAAAAGGCTTTATCTCCATCCAAATATTATTCCGTATCATTATTCATCCTGGAGAAGTGATTGCTGTCCTAGGTTAACTGATTGAACTTTGGAAATGAAAGCTTCAAGCTTATCTTCCTGGCTATTGCCTGACTTCTCATAAATTGCCATTAGATTGGTAGGAATGAATAAATGTACACTCCATTAGGGAATATAAAAGTTTTTATACTGGTTTAGAATAAAAACATGCACAAGGTGGGGGCATTGCTGAGATTCGGTACAGCATGAAATTGAAATCTTTTGGGCATGGGACATGTACAATATGAATATTCTGCCCATTTTCTGATAGCGGGGTGGGGGGGGCGGTCGAGAAGGGTGGATGAACCGCTGAGGTTCACCTGTAGGTAAGAAAACCGGAGACGGAGGAAGAAGTCATGCTGGTGTTTCCCGAGTCTGTGTCTATTAATGATCAGATTCTTAAACAGAAGTGACAATAATAATAACACGTGCAGCGGGCACTGCTGTCTCTGCCTGTCTGTCTATAGGCAGATATTTTTTTCATGGCTAAGAGACTGGAGAAGACGGCTTTGGTTTCAAATTCATGTTCAACCTTTTACCGTGTGAGCTCCGCCAGCCACGGTTCCCTCTGTGCTTCTGACTCTTGTTTCTAAAAGGGGTGACACAGCTTTGTACCCGGGGTGGCGAAGATCCTGAGACCTGAGGAGCTCGAAATAAATGGTGGTGGTGGTGGTTGTCATTATTTTAAAATAATATGAATTCAGAACACTCTGAGAGGTAGATATTATTCGCTAGTCCCGTTTTCCAGATGCTGAGATTCAGGTTAATAATGTAGAAATGGATTGTTACCTGAAGAAGTAGAGAGAAGCGGCACCTCCCATTCTGGTTTGCTCTTGTGCTGTGACAAACTCATAGGATCTGGTGCCGCGAAAGCATGGCCCTGTCACCAGGCTCGTGGGTCCTGCAGGTGGGACAGGCGGGGGACAGAAAAGGGCACAGCGTGCTTGCTTGGTCTCTGCCATGGGAACCCAGGTGGCCTGCGGCTGGTGGCCCCTTTGTTCCTCGGTCTCGGGCCTGGGCTGATGTGACACAAAGGCTGGGTGCCTCTGGGGTGCTTGAGCAGAACGCCTCCGGTGGCCTTGTGTGGCTTGGGCTTCCTCACAGCATGGTGACCTCAGAGCAGCCAGACTTGTCACACTGCAGCTCAGGGCCCCAGGAGCCAGTGGTCTGGTGGCAGTGAGCTGGCCCTGGAGGTCACATGGCTTTGTACTCTGGGGTCAAGGGTGATGGTCCCGCCTGGGTTCCAGGAAGGGGCTTAGACCTCCAGATGTGCCTTTTCCATGGAGACGTGTCACAAATGTGGCAGCTGCTTCCTAGCCACCGCACTACTGCTGAGACTCGCTGTGTCCTTGTCTGGACATTATGAGCGGCATCTAACACGGTTCACAGCGTGCACTGCAGGGCCTCTCCATGCTGTGAGCCCAGCCCTGGACGCTGGGTGACCCGGGCACCGTGCGCCTTCACACCACGCAGTCTGTCACTTGCCTGTTCCGGCTCCCACTCACTTGCCCTGTGTGTGCTATGTGTGCGCACGTGTGCATTGTGCATGTGTGCATATGCATGTGTGTGCACTCACGTGTGTGCGCGCACGTGTGTATGTGTGTGCTCACTTGCCCTGTGTGTGCTATGTGTGCGTGTGTGCGTTGAGCACATGTGCATATGCATGTGTGTGCACTCACGTGTGTGGGTATGTGTGTGTGTGTGTGTGTGTTTGCGCACCTGTGTGCATGCACAGCACCGCCTCGCCTGACCTCGCCGCTCCGTCGTGCTGCCTCACCCTCCCCTTTTCCCGTCTCCTCCTTTCTCTCCAGTGGATTCAATTAGTTCTCTTTGCTGCCTTAGCAGTAAAACAGTTCTGCCCACAGCATTAGAATGAGTCTCTCTCATTATTTCGTTTAGGAGTTTATTGTGTTGAAAACTGGAGGGCGGGGTGGGCCGGGGACAGGGAGGGAGAGTCCCACTTTGCAGGGAGCCCTGTGACATGGCGGGTGCTGCTGGGAGGGAGCCGCAGAGGTGCTCCGGGGGGCTCGGTCGCGCGGCCCGTCATCTCAGGCTGAGACCACGACTGCTCAGCAGTGGCACGTGCAGGTCCTGGGCAGAGCCGGCGTGAGCTGGCCAATGGCCACGGCCCCTTCGCCCACCTCAGAGAACGTACTTCCCGTGACAGTGGCAGTGTGTGGTGTGGGTGGGAGCGTGTGTGGCCTGTCATCTCCTCCGTACTCCCCACTCATGGAAAGGCCCTTCCACTGTGGCCACCGCTGGGGGTGCAGTAGGTGGCAGAGACC
>NW_017731485.1:531434-541313 GCF_001890085.2 Hipposideros armiger | reverse complement strand
TTAGCCTGGTTAACAACGCCCTTTCCACGGCGGGTCAGTGACCAGTGAGTTTTAAATCTGCTCTAGAGCTTCCATATTTTTCTTTTTCATCCTAAGGTTAAGCCGGGGCTGTTTGAAATTGTCCACGCTGGGAAGCGATTCAGACCAGCTTTGGAAACGCAGGCGGCAGTGGATTAGGATAGACCCCCCCAACCCCATTTACTCCATGAATCAATTTGTCCCCAGAGGAGTTTCCTGAGAGGCTCTGAGGGCTCAGTCACTAATTATGCCACCTCATTATCGAATCAGGGTGTTGGGCTCTTCTCAGCAGTCTCAGCTCGGTCACATTTACAAATGGCCAGCCAAGTGGGCCAATTGAAACCATTATTAACAACCTGAGACATGAAATGGAGCTGTCTGGGGGTGCAGGCGCGTGTACTCGGACAAGAAGGGCCATTCTGCACATGAAAAATGAGGTCTCGGGCCTGAGCGAGAATGAGGCCAAGTTTAGTAATGAATCACACTGGTCATGACAAGGAGACGAATCAACGTGATACAGGATTTGTCTGAATAGATCACAGGCCACTTCGCAAGGAGGAAAAATGCAGCAAAGGGCGTCGCAGGCTTGGGGGATAGCGCCTGGAGGACCCTCAGTCACTCTCACAGCCCTGTCTGCGCGTCCCCAGCCTCCTGCCACCTGCCCTGTCTTCACTGTCTCGGGTTAACCACGAGCTGCAAACCACATGTTAAATGGAGAACCAAGTACTCACCTTCCCAAAATCCCTTGCATGTTCTGTGTTTCCCCGACAGGCCGGCTGTGAAGCTCCTACGTGCCGTGTTGCCAGAAACACACTCCACCTTAATGTCTGTGCCTGCCCGTCCCCAGCTGCCTGGCTTAGGAGGCAGCTGTGGGCCTACAGTCACAGAGAGAATTTTCCTCGTAAACCGTTTAATTGTTCGCTTCTGGAAACAATTAGACTGACGGCATTACAGAGCGAGTGTCGTATTGCAGCTGGCAATCCCTTTATGAGTTTTCTTAGCAAAATACCATGTTGACATATGCTGGGCCCACAAAGGAAACCCAGACAGAGTGGCCTGTGCCCCGGAAGCTACACAGTGCAAGTCCCCCTGGGAGACTGGCAGCGCCATGAGGGAGGCCGCTGTTCTATAAGCGAGTGCTGACCTGGCACGGTCGCAGCTGGTTGGACAGGCACTGGGTGTGGACACCTGTCCCGTCCCCCACCCCCCAGCTGGGGCTGGAACTCTGTCCGACAAAGGCGAGTGGACAGCACAGCGTAGGGTTGTCACTCGCGGCGTTTGTCCAGCCCTTGAGGCTCCCGACAGCGGGGCCCGCCAAGCCCCGCAGGCACATGCTCTGGGGAAGAGTCAGTGTGCTGGCGTCTGTCCCCCAGGCCTGGTCCCTCACACTAGTGGTCAGCGGGCAGAATGGCCTCACGGCTTCCCAGCCACGGCGGCGCGTTAGCGGCAGACTTTGGGTAAGTGCATTCCACACGCGACGGGCTAATTTCATGCCCACGGACACGAAGCAGCTGTGTTGCTATTGTTTGTGTTTGACAGATGAGGAAACTTGAGGCTTGGCAAGGCCACTCACTGATGACAGGTGACCAACCCGACTCCATCCCAGGCCTATGGGATGCGCCCGCCTTCCTGCAGGAACCTGAATAAGGACAGGAGAGCTCCTACCCCAGAGTTTGTGTGTTTTGTTTGTTTGTAAGGCCACAAAGGCCGATTAAAGCGCCACAGAGCTGGGCTTCACTCATTTATGTAACCGATTACGTCCCTTTCAGGGATCGGCTCATTCAGGTGTCCTGTGTGTGTTCAGCACATGCCAGACACAGGGGTAGGCGTGCCTTAGCAGTGCTTTCCCGAAGCTTCCTGGTGGGGACGGATGGGAGGCATGAAATGGGCGAGCAAAAATCAGAGCAGCTTCAGTCAGTGAGTTACTCATAAGCTATATTATGATTATTGTAATAATTAGTGTGATAGTCACTGACGTGGCTGTGGGCCTTCTGATGGGGAGGCTGAGAAAGGCCTTTCTAAGGAGGTCTCCTCTGAGGTGAAGCCTGAATCATGGAAAGCGCGAGTCCTGGGATGAACTGGGGGGGACAGATTCAGCCTCAGGTAAAGGGCGGAGCTTGGTGTGTCCTAGGTGCTCAGATAAAGCTGGAGCGTCTGGGCTGACCCTCCGCAGCTGCACGGGTACGTGTGACACTTGTGAGGGGGCTGCAGTCACACAGTCCGTCCATATATCCATTTATCCATTCAGAAATTATCCACCCGTCCATCCATCATCCATCCATCCATCCATCCGTCTAGCCATCCCTGTATTTATCTATCCATCCATCCAGTACTCATGAAGCTGACTCTGTAACAAGCCCAACTGTTAGCATTGGAGCTGCAGAGATGAAAAAGGCTTAATTCTTGTCTTTCAGAAGTTTGCATACTATTCAGAGAGACAGAAATTAATACAAATAGTGGGAAACGCAGTTCCCATGGAATGTGCTGAGTACTAGGGAGCCCTCAGGAGGGAAGGCGTCCCTGAGGAGGGGGCCTTCGAGGCACGCTTTTGGGGAGAAGGAGCCTCCCAGGATAAATGGGGGGAGGACACAGCATGCCCAGGGCCCAGACGTGGGGGAGCCGTGGCACGCAGGAAGGGGAGACACAGCAGGCCTGGAAGGGGATGGCAACCTTTGTGTTCAGGTCACAGGTCATGGAGGGGAAGCACAGGGTACCTCTGGCTTCTAGCTATGCTGTCTTCAGACAGGACTGAGATGCTAAAACTAAATGCATTTCCCAGGTCTTATAAGAATGGGAGACCTCGTGCATAAAAATCCAGGTTTCCAGCTTCTGTTGGAAAAATCAGAGAACGTGGCCCCTCGGGGCCTGCCTTCCTAGGAGGTAGCCATGAGCTGACTGTCCTGCCGTGGTGATCTGCCCCCCGGGTCGCTGCCCTCTCCAGCCGTCCCGACATTGAAGCTGCAGGTCAACGGGCTTCTGCTGTCTCGTCTGCGCTGCTGTTTGTCTTAGAGAGAAAAGTAAAATATTTCCTTTTCCTTATGTCTCTACGAAGAGGAGGAAAACAAAAGCTAGACTGAGCGTTCTGTCTGTTTCAAGGGAGGGGCGAGAGGAAACGTGTTGCTCTGTGGAAGTGAGCACTCCCTGTCCCTCCCGTGTAAGCAGAGTGTGTGAGTGGGGCGCCCGGGCCCAACTGCGAGGAGTCTCGTGGGGCTTTGGGCAGAGCAGCGACTCAGCGGAGCAGCCTGGTCACCCTGGTGCCAGTGATGGCGCAGTGTGTGTGTGTGGGGGGGGCGGGACAGATGGACAGACAGGCATCACAGCGATCCCTTGAGGACAGATGTGCGCCCGAGCTGAAATGAGTCAGTGGCCGGAGGAGGCCCCCGGTCGGCGATGGGACACAGACGCTGAGCAGGGCTGTGGGGGAAGAGGGCGGATGGCGGGGCTCAGGGGGCGTGGACGGGAGGTGCCCGCAGCTGACACTCAGAGGCCGGGCTCGGCAGTCGGTCGGTCGTTCGGCCGGTGTGGACCGAGATGGCCGGCAAGACTGCCGGAGGAGGGCAGGAAGGGCCGTGCTGTCCTCCTGCCGAGGGGACTGTCACCTTGTCCTTAGCGTTCACAGACAGCCCACTTTGCAGGTGAGGAAGCCGAGGCCCCAGCTGAGGTTCCCACGGCCCTGTGTGCACGCCAAGCCCGATCCGCAGCCGTGTGTGCATGTGCACGCGTGTGCACGCGTGTGTCTTCCCCGGTGGCAGTCCCATCATCACTCTTCCCTGTGCCAGCCAGTGTTTGAAAATATCACCGTCGCCTCCGCCAACTTGGCTCAGGTCCTGGCTGCGTTCTCTAGGACGTCCCTGTCGACGGCCCCTGGAAGAGGGTGGCACAGTGACGCCGGCGCTGGGGACCCCCATCAGCGCTGGCCTGACAGACAGGAAGACGAGGGCGGCAGGCTGAGGGCAGTGGACTTAGAAGGTCCCCTGCCAGATGGGCAGCTGCTGTGCCCGGAACGTAGACCTCGGTGAAATCAAGTTTCCATAGCAGGACAAGGTCAGAAAACAGTCCCACTCAGGGCTGTGTGTGCCTGACGCCGTGGTGTCATCTGAGGTGACAGTGACCTTGCGAAAGGCCACCGTCTGACCCCGTCAGCTGTCCCCTCTACCTGGAAAAAAGCTTTGACAGAGAACAAGGGAGCTAGTTTTTGGGGACGAGACGCAGGAGAGGGGAGGATGTAAATAGCTGGGGCCCTGAGTGTCTGGCGGTCTCGGCATCTACCCACCGCTCGCCTCCACGGCCACTTTCTACGCCACGCGCCAAAGCCTTAGCTGTCCGCGTCGGCCGCCGGCACCGCTCACACCTTAGTCCTCCATTCCGTGGCCACTGCTCTCCTGTTGAAAAGATTCCAAAGGAAACCTGACTTTTGGATTAGTTTTTAAATGAGCATGTATTTAGCGGTTGGTGCCTGATGTACGGGCTGGAGAGCAGTCCTCCGACGGGACAGTGGCCTTCTGACTGGCTCCGCTCCGGAGAATGAGGGGTCCCATCTGGGGCAGTGCCTCACCTGCCTCCAGGGGACACACCTGGATCACGTGGTTGTTGTCGGCAGTGGGAATGGGGACCAGATACAAATGCAGACGCAGGTGGGACCCCTGTCCTGCCCCCTCACCGCCCCCTGAGGACACAGTGCAGACAGGACGGCTGCTGGCTGCAGGCCTTGCAGGTTCCCGGGGAAGCGGACGGACCGAGTGGACGGGACCAGAGCCGAGAACCTCCGGGGTTTGTCATTCCCTCCCACCCGTGAATGTGTTTCTCTGCTTCTACCAGACACTCTGTCAGGAATCTCAAGTGCTTTTGCCAAGAGACGAATACAAGCCCTTCCCACCCGTCGGAATTCTGGAGTGTGAGAAGGAAAACATGTTCTCGTTTCAAGCAATGACAGCTTTGAAGGAAATGAGGTAATAGCCGGCGCTTACTGCTGCTGCTTTCATGGCCGTCTCACCCACCCTCACAGCCCCTCCAGGGCGTCTCTGATGCCGACACCAGACACCATCCCCAGCTTACAGATGAGGCACTGACGCACAGAGAGGTCGGGCAGCCCCTGCCAGGTCACACAGCGAGGATGGCTCCGCCTGCTCTCGTCAGCGGGACGGGCTCCGAGGACAGCCTGTGTGGATGCAGTTCATCTGCCACGTGTTTCCCGAAACTTTTGTCTCCACCAGTTGAGGCACCAGCAGAGGCCGAGTTCTGGAACAGAGCAGTTAGTTTGCAGGAGCCTCCTGAGCACCCGGTAACACTGACAGGAAAGGCGGGTTTCCGTGCTTTCAGAGCATCAGGGGCTGTGCTGGGTGCGGTGCGTCCTTCTCCTGTGGGCCCCACGCCGACCCTGAGAGCTGGGTGTGGGCCGCTGACCGTGGCCCTGCACCAGGATCTGACCAGGACAGCCCGTGCACCTGTGTGCAGAGCCCCCGCCCAGCCCGCCCGGCTGCTGCCTCCTCCCCGTCCAGCACCCGGGCTCTGCTCCAGCCACAGCGCCTGCTGTTGGCTTAACGTGCTGGGTGGTGTCCCTCCGGCACAGCCTCTCCTCTCTGCTTGGCACACCTTTCCCCCTCTTGCCCCTTGGGCGGGCCGGCCATTCCGGCGTCAGCCCAGGAAGCGTTCCTCGTTGTAGGAAGACCTCGGCGTTTCTTCCTCCCTTGATCACTGGGAGCCTGGTGACTCCAGACCCACAGTCCTCTGCACTGTAGCCGTCACCCGGGTGACCGTGGAGTTGTCAGCAGACGTTAGGAGGTGTGTGTGTCACTGGCCGATGCAGCCTGTGTGTCTCCCTGTCTCGCAGCATGTACTCTCCTGCCTGGCACACAGTAGGTGCTCAGCCCGCAGGACAAGGGTGGTCATACTGTGCACACAGCAGGTACCTTGTTAGCTGGGGCTTTCTAGCAAGCAGAGTGATGAGACACGTATGGACACACGAGGACATGACAGGGGAGACTCGTTCTAGGAGTTGACTCGGGGGGTTCTGAGGCCCAGGAGTGCCGCCCTTTGCCGTCTGTGGGCTGGAACCCAGGAGAGCTGCAGGTGGGGCTCAGTCCCTGTCGCAGGCCCGAGAGCCAGGACCTGACGTCCGAGGGCCGGGAAGGACGTCCCGCTCCAGCAGAGAGGACCCCTTCCCTCTGCGTGCAGGCCTCGGCCAACCACGTGGGAAGGGTGGTCCTCTGTGTTCTGATTCAGCCTCTTCCAGAGATGCCCTCGCAGACGCACCCAGAAGCAGTGCTTTGCCAGCTGTCTAGACGTCCCTTGGCCCGGCTGAGTGGACGCACGAAGCTGACCATCGCAGAGCCCAGTACATTTTTACTGACAGCTGTCTCCCCCCGTGCCTCCCACCTCTGTGTCACTTCTGGGCTCACTCAACACACAGTGAAAGGTAACGACGTGTTTGTAGCCCAGGCTTGGCAAGTTTCTTCTGTGACGGGGCGGATAGGAGGCATCCTAGGGTTTGCAAGCCACGCGGCGTCTGTCACAACCATTCAAATCTGCCATTGCAGCATGAAACCAAAGTGTGTGGACCAGCGTGTCAACAGGCTGCCCCAGGTGGTGTTCGTGTCGCGGCAAGTACGGAAGGTGGAGCCTGGGCTTCTGTCACAGTCACAATGAACTCGGTGGCCTGTCACGGCCTTGAACTGGGCCTGGCAGGAGGGCTTATCTGTTTGATGACGCGTCTGAGAGCGCCTCCTGCCAGCTCCTCAGGGAGTGTCTTCCCAGACGGCCGTTGTGGATGGACCTCTGCCCTGGCGTCAGCTGTCGGGTGTTAGTTTGTGTTGGAGCTGTGTGATCCCAGGGAAGTCACTGAGCCTCTCTGGTCCTCGCTCTGTCACCTGCCGTACTCAGACCACCGCACTTACCTTGCAGGGTTTTAATGAGCTGAAAATATGTAGCGTGTTTCGGCCCATAATAGGGAATGAGTAAATACTAGCTGCTCTGTCTTCTTGCAGGCTTTCCCCCAAATCTCCACCTTTCAGCTAAAATGTGGAATTATCATGTGCAAAAGCCAGTGAAACCCACAGAGGCCCCGTGTCTTCAGAATTCTAGAAAGAGCCTTTGAGAAGTGAGAGACGTTTAAGTCTGACGGACTCGTTGTTTCTGTCTCAGCGTTCTCTTTGAGAGACAGTGAGAAAAATCTGACATTTTATTTTCACACCTGTAATGTCACAAGCCTGGGAAGCAAAGGTGGCTCTGACGTCAGGGGACTGGAATGTGGTAGCTGCAGGGTAAGCGTTCGGCAGACCTGGGGCCGAGATGCCGTGTCCAGCTCTGCGGGATGTCGAAGGGACTTGGGAAAGCTCTGGGGCCAGGAGGAGAAGGCACCAGGCTGCCCGTTAGGAAAAGGAGGGCGTTGGGTCGGGCCCCGCGTGTTGTCAAAGGCTCCACTGTGCCCCAAGTACGCGCGTGAATGTGCCCGCGGGTGGTGCAGGGCGGCTAAATGTCACTGAGCTGTCGGGCCCCACACATCCCTGTTCTGTTCCCAGCAGGATCGTGCACGTTCGCTCACACAGGCTGATACCATGCTGCTCGGCTGCAGGCTTCATGCTTTTACCCCCGAGCGCGGCATCGCCTGTGTGCATTCCCCTGGTCCTGGGCCTGGGCCTGGGCCTGGGCCTCGCGTGGCCAGCGTCTCCCCAGGCAGGCCGGGCTCTCCTCCTGCGCAGCCCCACGGGACGCTCACCACGCAGAACTGGCTTTACCCGTGAGGTTACCTCCCTCCTAGAGCAGAGCTCCCCGAGGATGGGGCCCACGTCTTGTCAGCCCTCTGAGCTCTGGCGTGACGGTTACAGGCTTGGTCAAAATCGCTGAACTTGAAAGCGCGAGATGGTTTGTGAATCTGGACATGGCTGCTAGTTGGCCTACGGAAGTTCTCGAAATACAGGCTGTCCAGGAGAAAGGCTTTGTGCTGATCTCAGGGTTCCTTTCGGGCAGCCCTGCCAAAGCCTTGACGAACCTCGGAGCATCCGGGCGGCCAGAACAATGTTACCCCGCGACCCGCTGCTCCAAATGCCATTCTCATGGGGCCGTCCTGTGGGCGCCCGGGGAGGGGAGATAGCCCCCGCGAGGAGCTGGTCTTCACACCGGGAGCAAAGCATTTCCAGGCGGGTTTGGTCCAGTGTGATGGGAGGCGGGCAGGTGGGTCCCCTGGGTCCCCTTGGGAAGTGACAGACGGTCAGTAAGTGGGAGTCTTTAAGGAGAACAAGCAGCCACGGTGACAGCTTCTCGGTTGGGGCTTAGCAAACGTCCAGGCTGCCTGCTGTGTGCCAGCTGTCACTCCCCTGGTTCCAGGCCTCTGACACAGGCGCTTCCGCTGTTTCCATGTCACCTTTGGGAAAATCAGGGTTCAGAAGGTCAACAGCCAAAGACCGGGGGCTGGAGAGTTGGAGTGACTGCGACTGGAGCTCAGGCGTTCGGCTTTCAAGAAGCAGTCGGTCACCTGGCTGTGGCCGTCTGTGGTGGCTTAGGCCGGACTGCCAGGCCAGATTTCAGCTGCTTATGAGCTGTGTGACCTAAGACACGTCACTTAACCTCTCTGTGCTTCAGTTTCCCTTCTGTAAAGTGGATAATACTAGCTACCGCCTCACTGTGAGGACTAAGTAATGTGTACGTGGGTAGAAATACATGCAAAGCGCCCATAGTGGGGCGTGACCCGCACACGTCTGCCATCGTCGCGTCGGCCACCTCTCCCCACAGGACCTGCTGGTGTGTTTGTCGCACAGATTTGCATTAACCTCCCGATGGGCAGGCAGCTGACAGTGGTCTGTTTGCGTGTCGCTGTGCACTCATCACCCGCGTGCCTTCCTTGGGTGGTGCTGGCCTTCCAGGTTCCCAGAGCCCTTGGCTGCGTGTCCCAGCTCGTGACTGAACTGTTTTCCCCGTGCAGGATCCTGCACCCAGGGGTTCCTCCCTTAGCACAGACTGCACAGGTTGTCACGTGTGCAGGAGCCTTGGTGACCGTGCTGCTGTCACACCCATGGGTTACGTGCGGTTTGTGGCCTGGCAGGTGGCTCTGTCAAGGGTCCCAGGAGCAGTTATTCTGTAAGGACCTCGGCCATGGGGCCCTTTTGCTAACCCAGAGGACGGTTCTGCTAAGACGCCCAGCTCTGGGATGTCCGTGCGGTGGGTTCTTCTCCCCGTTTTATTCCCAGTGCTGGCCGCACCCTCCCTGAGCTGCTTTCTGTCTGAAGAGCACTAGGTGACCTGACGCCCCCTGAAACGTGACATCAGTCACTCCACGTGGCTGCGTGAACTCAGGCTGCAGGCGACATGACCTCAGAGTTAGTATCTCCTGTCCCTGCTTCCCGTGAAATCTTCTGTTTCACCAGTGGGCGGGCCCTGCTGCTGCCTCTGGATCGGAACCCGGGACGGCCCCTGGTCCCTGTTGAGTGAGAGAAGGACCCACGGCCGCTGCGAGTCGCACAGCTCGGTTGCACGTCAGCAGCTCAAATATTCAGTCCAGCGCCATTGCTGAAACCTTGAGCCTGGTTTCTGGGGCTCGCCACACGCCAGCCAGCTTGCTGTCATGAGAGGGGGTGATGAGCTGTGTCTCTTTCCTCCCTCAGCTTCTGCCTCTGGGTTGGAGCGGGGCCTCAGGAAGGGGAAGGGCCTGATGCCATTCACTTGACTGGAGTCCCCACAAGTGGCTGGCTACCGGCACTTCCTGCAGCTGGGAGGTGTTTCCACAGGCTCTCGCGCGTGGCTGCTGTCGGGTTCCCTCGGGGACTGCCGCACGCGTGTGTGCACCCGGCTGTCACCGGCCGCTGACCTGACGGCAGCACCTGCACCTGTGTCTGCATTGTCACTTAGGGCTTTGGCTTCGGCCTCGGG
>NW_017731485.1:505141-531079 GCF_001890085.2 Hipposideros armiger | reverse complement strand
GTGATGAAGACAGAGCCAGGTTAGCCCAAGAAGCAGGCTCTGCAGGTGCCGACGGCTCGCTGGGCTTTAGCGAAACGACTGGAGACTCTGCTGCAGTCAGATGTCAGCTTGTTCTTGTTAACGATGTGACCTCATTTGAAATTAATGAGATTCGTATTAAATTAGAAGACACAGATAGGCTAAAATAAAATTGATTTACACATTCTTGCAAACATGAGCATATGAAATCAAGCGACCGGTCTTATTTAATAGTTTAAAAGCGCTTTTCATAGATTTCAGTTCTCTGTGTCCATAGCGTGTTGTTTCAGTGGTATTAGGCCTCTTGTCAAACGCTTTCATTGTAATCAGCATTTTCTTTCCCCACTTAACACAAAGAAAACCGAATCCATCCCTCATTTTGCTGCTTTCTTTGAGGGGGAAAAAAAAAGATTGGGAGTTATTTAGCCAATCTGCCTTGTTCCAATTTCTCATATCAGAGGAGTACCGGTCTTTTTTCCCTTCATATTTTGTAGATTGCAAATACGTTTGAAGATGTCACTGTCGGTGAAAGGATTCTTTTCAATTTTCCACTGTGTTTCTTTCCACCAATCTAATTATCTCTTTAACTCAACGCTGCTTTATTTATAGCTTGTGACACCTCTTCCAAAGCTTCTATTACTTTCCAGAATGGCTCGGTTTTTAAAGCTGCTGCAGACCGCCCATATTTCCAGTTTCTGTTGTTAGAACCCTGCCCTCTGTTTTAACATCAGTTCCATTGATGGCACTTGTCACCAAAAGCCACTGCTTCCCACCAGAGCTCTGGCGATGAAGCCAGCCCTAGTCCTTTCTGCCCGTGGCAAGACAGAGCCCTGCTTTCCAGCTACTCTGGGGACAAAACCTGTTACAGCGAAGGATAACACAACATGGCAGTGAAAAACACAATTAATGAAGAATTTGTGGTAACTCACCCACTGAGGGTCCTTATTTTTAATACTTAGGAGAAAGATATTTACTCTTGCTTTTGTTGTAGTAAAATGACCGTAACATAAAAGTTGCCGTTTTAACCATTTTTCAGCCCGCTTTGGGGCAGGACGTACATCCAGGCTGAGCAGCCATCATCACCATCCATTCCACGAATTTACATGAATTTCAGAGATGTTCCAGCGTTTGGAGTGACCAGATTTGTTAAACGCTTTTAAGGCATTTTTTATGCCGTTAAGTCTTTCTTATTTGTTCCTCAAGAAACGTCTTTTCGTTGGCTTAGTGTGTCTCGTTATTGTTCTGCTGACCCAGGAGTCGGGCCAGGCACAGAGGCCATTGACGGCTAGCGACTCGGGGCTGGGAGACGGCCGGAGAGCTTTGCGAAGCGTCCTTGTCGGTCAGTTCTCACACATGCACGCGCACGTTTCTTCAGCCCCGTCCTCGGGTGGTACAGCAGCCTCCCTCAGCCCCATCCCGACTGTGTTTGGGGTGCAGCCCCCCAGCCCTGTCCTCTGTGGAGACGTGCGCATGTCGCAGCCCATGTGACATTTCGGTGCATTGCTGGGCAGTTTGCCTGATTTCCCAGCTTTCTTAGTGGACAACGGACATTCAGCACCCATGGACCTATGTTTAAGGTGTCGGCATGAGGACTTCACTTTGACACGCTGTGAAATGATGACCACGGGAAGTTTAGTTCACAACTGCCACCTCACACAGACACAAAAGATGGAGGGAAAGAAACAAGGCGTTTTCTTCCTTGTGATGAGAACTTGCAGGGTTTACTCTTAACAACTTCCTGAGTGTCTGTGGCCCTGTGAGCTGCCATCCCCACGCTGCCATCACATCCCCACTACCGACTTACCTTTAACTGCAAGTTTGGGCCTGTGACCACCTGCACTAGGCTTTTGTACTCGGTGGGATTTCTTGGAGATCAATCCATATTGCTCTGGAAGTGACCAGCGAATGCCGGTCCAATCCTCACCGCGTGGCGGGAGCTGAGTGATGCTTTGTAGGTAAGATACTGGGCGAGCCCTGAACCCCAGGGAGAGAACACTTTGCTTTTCAGTGGGTGTCAGTGAAGCATCCCTCTTGGCTTCACAGTGGAGTCCCCCGAACAGTGCGGCCTTGCTCCCCGTGAAGAACGTCTTATGACAAGTACGTCAGGCCAGCAGCTGCCTCTGAACACACGTTGTACAAGATCCACCAGACGTACTTGTAAAGGTCGCCGGTGTCAGTTTTAAATTAATTTCCCCCTTTCTTTAATAGTTCAGGTCGGATTCTTGATTGCATTAAGTTATCACAAAACAAAACTGCCCTGTAATTTCAGAGGCCGGACTGTCGTGGGGGGCCCTGTCACCGACTGTCAAGTCAGGAAGCTGCTGGGTCACCTCCTGGTCCTTACTTGCCAAATTAAAGCAATTCCGACATTGCTGGTTGAGGCTGAAACTTCGAGGGTGTTAAAAGTGCCACATAGAGTATAAGAGTACCTTCCGGAAAAGGGTACTTTTCCTCCTGGAGACAGCTCGGCAGAACCACCTGGTTTTCCGAAAGCGGAAACGGTTTCACTAAGGACACGAGAGCCCGGGGCTCCGGGCCTTGTCTCTATTTGAAAGAAATACCTTTAGGAAGAAGGTAAAATACCAGTGTTTGCAGAACAGGTGTCAACAGCAGGATTTGCCGCGTGTGCGTGGGGACTGAGGACGCCCCCGGTAGCCACACTGAGTGGCCTGACTGGCAGCTGCCCGCCCCGGCATGGCCTCCTGGACGCTGTCGTCTTACCTGTCTGACTCTGTAGGAATCGGAGCCTGTGACCCATCCCCACATCTGTTCTCTTCAACCAGGGCTGTGTGGTCCCCAGGAGGACACCGTCCTGGGCAGGTGGCACAGGTACTTCAGAGTGACACGGTGTGGCTTCTTGGAGTGTCAGCATCACGTGACAATTGGGAGGAGAGATGTGTTCATATTAAGACAAAATATTATGGTATAGGTTAGGAAAACTGCATGATTTTCTTTCTTCTGTTTTCAAAATATGAGACTTCAAAGAAACAGCCAGTTTGCCAGTGGAGGGTGGGCCCCGCGCTGCTCCTGTGCCCTTGGAAAAGTTTGGAAGGTGTGGCCCAGGTCACGGCCTACGCTGGAAGTGGCCTTCGGAATCTCCACAGTCAGGGCTCTTGCTACCGGTGACAGAAACCCAGCTTACTGCCACCAGCAAAAGAGGGAAACTGTCGGCTCGCAAACCTGAAAAGTCCGAGGCTGAGTGTGACTTGATTCAGGTTCTCAGAGGTGGGTTGTCACAGGCCCGGTCTGCTGTCACATGTCACTGCCCTGCGGGCTTCAGGGGTTCTGGGGCTGTGGGTCGTCTGGCACTCCCTGCTGTCATTTTAATGTTCGGCTTTCCTGGGGGCTGTCGTGTGTCTCGCTGCGGTTTTAGCTTGCGTTTCTCTGACGGCTCACGAGGCAAAGCACTTTCCCATATGCTGACTGAGCACAGGCTGCCCCTGTGAGGTGAGGTGCGTCTTTAAGCCCTTGGCCCGCGTTTCCCCTGGTTTTCTTCCTGCTCATTGGTTTAGGGCCATTCTGTATACATCCTGGAGAGAAGCCCCATGTTGTTGGAGACACGGCCTGTGACGTGGCCCCGTGCCGCCTCCGTGGCGGGATTCTCCTGAGGTCGCCCGATTGTCGGCATCTCCCTGTGTAGCGAGCGCTTTCTTCATCCACTTAGAAGCTAAGACTTTATCTCAACTTTGCCAAGATGGTATTCCATGTCACCTTCTTAAAGGTTTCTTGTTCTGTTTTTCAAATGTAGATTTGCAGTCATCCATATGTGATTTGGGGGGGGGGGGGAAGATGTGAAGCAGAGGTCAGTATCTTTCTCTTTTCTGAAAGGTTATCCAAACAACGCAGCATCATTTACGGAAAAACCCTCTCCCCTCACTGCAACACAATGTCACTGTGGCCTCAGCCAAAGCGATGGCATATCCGTGGGTCTATTTCCGTTTTGCTGGACGCCTTGCCGACCCCTGAGCCAATTTCACACCATTTTGGTTCCGTGGCTTTATAATAGCTCGATCCTGACAGCCGGAGCCTTTCAGTCTTGTTCTTTCTCTTCATGATGGTGTCGTCCACGCGGGGCCCCCCCGTTTCCACATATATCTTAGAATCACCCGGTGGATTTCCACAAAAGTAACTTCCTGGATTTTGACTGGAGTGACATCAAACCTGTAACGTGATTAGTGGGACGTTGTCATCTTGGTCCTAAGTAGCTGGTGATACTGCAAATGGCACGTTTAAAAAATTCTCATTTCCTAAGCATTTGTTACTAGTATATAGAAGTAGACTTTTTGAAACTTGCCCACATCTACTTTTTTCTAGGAATTTGACTGTGTATTCTTGTAGGTTTTCAATATAAGTGAGCCAATGCGCTGTGAATGATGACAGTTTTATTCTAACCACCTCATTTCATTTTCTTGTCTTTATGGCTCTTTTTCTCCAGTATATTGTTGGATAACTGTGGATAGTAAGCTTCCTCATCTTGTCCCTTATGTCAGAGGGGGAGCTTCCAACCTTTCAAATCTAATTGTGATAATTGCTGCAAGGTTATAAAGCTGCTCTTTATCAGATAAAGGAAATTTCGTTTAATCAATAATTTGCTTTTAATGATCATGAGTGGGTATGGTACATTATCAAGTGATTTTTATTCATGTATTTGGTATGATTTTTCCCTCTTTTGTTCTGCTACTACAGCGAGTTACACTGACTGAGTTTTAAAAAATTATTGAGATGGATTATTACATCCATTTGCTGAATACGTTTGGTAATTTTTGTTTAGAATTTTTACACCCGTGTGCATTAGACAGGCTGCTCCGTAAATTTCCTTCTGGCGTTGACATCAGGCTCTGGTGCTCAAGGCCGTGGTGGCCTCAGAGAACAAGTTGCGAATCTGTCCTGTTCCCTTTTTCTTTTCAGGGAGGCTTTGTGTAAGGCTGGTGTGAATTATATCTTAAGTGTTTGGAAGAATTCACTGATGGAGCTCTCAGGGCTTGGAGATTTCTGTGTCTGGAAGTTTTCATTTATATTTAATTTCCGATTGATAGAGGTTTACCATTTCTCCCTGGACCGGTTTTCTAAATTGTGTTGTTCTAGGAGTTTTTTCTATTAATCTGAATTTTCAAAGGTGTTGGCATAAAGCTATTCTTAATATTCTCACGTTGTGTTTTAAATATCTGTAGGATTTGTAATGGCGCCATTCCTTTCACTTAAAATGTAATTTTTGCTGTTTCTCTTTTTCTTGCCCTTGCTGGGTTTTATTAATTTTCTGTGTCTTTTCAAAGAACCAACTTCTGCTTCTTTGATTTTTTTTTCTGTTTTTATATTAAATTTGCCTTTGTATTTATTGTTTCTTCTCTTTTTTGTTTATTTGGCTCTTTTATTAATTTTTTGAGCTAGATTAGTAGAAATTATTTTCTGCTTTTCTTTCCTAATAGGTGCATTTAAGGCTATTAACTTTCCCTCTAAATTACAACGTTAGCTCTTTCTACCAACTGTATTTTCATTATATTTAGAGGAAAATATTTTCTAATTTCCATGTTAATGTGTTCTTCCACCTATGGTTATTAACACCTGTATTTCTTAGTTTTCAAACAGTTTGGGTTTCCTAGTTTTTCTTTTGTTATTGATTTGTAGACTCCGAAATATTTGCTTGAAAATGTTGTTTATCATGTCAAGTGTAGCATTCCGTATATTTCAATTAAGGTAAATGCTGTTAATGGTGTTAAGATTTAAAAAGATTCTTTCTGGACTGTGCTTAGCTTGTTCTCCCAGTTTCTGGGGGGCAACTTGAAGGGTTTGTTAATTTGTGCATTTGCTTAGTATTTCTTTTCGTTTTATTATTTTTTGATCTATATATTTACCATTGTGCTATTAAACATAGAGCCATTTAGAGCGTTTATATCTTCCAGGAAGACTGGCCATTTGACTGGTATGAAATGTTCATCTTTATCTCTAGTTGTGTGTCTTGCCTTGGAGTCCGCCTCGTTTATGTGCACAGTTCCATCGTTTTTCTTGTTTTGTGTTCACATGCTGTAACTTTTTCTAGCCCATCACTGCTGGCCTTTATTTGCTCTTATATTTGAAGTGTGTCTCTTATAAGATCAGCATATACTTTTTTATTGTAATTCAGCCTGATACTTTAGGTGGGTGCGTGTAGACTATTGTATTTAATACTGACATGTTGAGATTTTTATATGACAGTTTATTTTTTGTTTTCCGACTGTCTTATATTCCTTTCCTTCCCCCAGCTCCGTTTGTTTTCTGCTTGATTATTCAGCATTTAAAAAAGTACCCCATTTCCCCAGCCTACTAGTTTGTAGATCTTGTGTTAGGAGTTCCGTAGGCACGTTAGGAGTTCATTAACCTTTGAATCGTTACTACCTAATACCGAACATGAACAAATCCATAGGTGATGCCAGGAACCCGAGTATTTTAGCTTCTACCCCTTCTGGCCTTTGTGCTCCTGTTCCATACGCTTTAATTGCCAGGGTGTCACCCCCAGGGTGTCCCCATTTAGAGGCTGTGGTGTTTCCTGGAGCCCGTCCCCGGGGCGGGTCTTCGCGTCCAGCCTGTGTCTCCAGCATGGTGACACTGCTCAGACAGACGCCTCAGGAGGAAAGCTCAGCTGAGCACGGCCTCCCTCCTCGGCCCCTTCTTTCCAGCCCCGATGTGTGCTCCTCGGGTTCTGGCTGACTTGGCGGCGCTGGATCCCAGTGTACGTTCACCCAGCTCTGTGGGGGTACCAGGCTCCCTGCCGGTTCCCGTTTCCTGTAGTGACGGCCCCTGCCTCACTCCTGCAGCTTCTTAGCCAGTGACGATAGTTGGCAAGTGTCCTGTAGAAAATGCCAGCGTGCAGAAACCAGGCTGTCCCCTGTGTGCGTCCCTCTGTCTGGCATCTGGGTTTAAAATCCTGCCTGCCACACCAACCCGATCCTTTCAAACAGGTGGGTTTTGATATGTTATTGCCCTTTGTCACTGCTCTTGGTGGCAGTATGGGTCTGCTACCAGCTACTCCACCTTAAAGGAGAGCGATGCTCAGAATTTGATGTTATACTTCGGTTTCCTATCTGTGGTCTGATAGAACTTGTCAGTATCAGGTCATTGCTGCCACTGAGTCACCAATGACAGTGTCACGAAAACGGCTTATTATAAATGGCCCTGTGCTGCACTTTGGAGTTTACAGTCGTCGACCCCACCTGTTGTCACTTCCTGTGTTTACTGCAGTCATATAAAGCGGGAATCGTGTCCTCATTCTGTGAATGACGTAACACCTTTCAGTCGTGATTAAGTGGGTTACTTAACATCCCACAGTCAAAAATGCCATTTTCCGGACTCAAACAAAACCATCTAGACAGGGAATTGTTTTGGTGGTTTTTTTTACTTCTTTCATGTTAACTTTTCTTGAAAGAAGATTCTAGACATGGAAAAATTCCCAAGTAATTTTACTTATTTGTATCATTAACCTGAAGTCATATGATTGGTGTGCCTGGACTCTGATGTGAAGAAGCCTGCGTTCAAATTCATTCTTCCACTGATAAGACTCGTTGCAGGCGACCTTTTTTGTTCTTCTATTTTCTCAGCCTTAAAGTGTGAGTAATAAGCAGTACCTTACTCTCAGTTGAGAATGGCAGACATCAGAGCGTGCGAGGGGCTGAGCACGCCCCGTGCCCTCCAGCGAGAGGTGCTGTAGTGCTCGTGGTTAATGACGACAGCGGCACTGACCTCGCTGCTTTTCTTCCTCACGCCCCCTGATCATTCCCAGAAGCCCTGAATTTTCATTTCTTTCCCAGGCTTCACTGTAATATTCAAACAATGTTTGCAGAGGTCCACAAGCCCCGCCCACAGGCCATCAGAAAGCAGAGCTTGTGTTTTCTTGCCGATGACAACTGTGCTTTGTCATCAGTGCGTCAAACTGGATTCTTGGGAAACAGTGTTACTCACATGGTGTTACTTTATTTAATGCAAGACTTGAGAATCCAAGAGCCCTCAAGCATATTGGCTGAAATGAGGGATTTCCTGTTTGTCATCTGTGGCTGTTGTCCGAGGGCCTCCTTCCTTCAAAGCTCCCCATTGCTTCTCATATCCTGTGATCATGGATTCAGTGGCCGTGTCACACGCTGGACTAAAGGGGAGGCTTTTCTTATACGTATGAGCTGGGGGTAGAGAAGGGGGCAAAACACTGAGTTGCTGCTCTACCCCAGAGAGGGCCAGTGATTGACACCCTCAGGTCCTGAGGGGAGGGAAGCCCCTTGCTTCCGGAAGGCCTGATTCTCTGTGTCCTGAGCACAGTGGCCTCACAGAGCCTCTGGGAGGAGGGTGGTCTTGGCATTCAGTGGGTCTCCAGGGACGAAAGCGGGTGCCGTCTGTCGAGTGTCAGTTGGTTCATACTGAGATACGCTGTGGTGACAATTGCCCCAAAGCCTCTGGCTTTCGCACGAAGGTTTTTCTCTCATGTGTCACGTGCACTGGGGTCAGCTGTAGTCAGGCCACAGGACTGGCTCGGTCTGGGATCCAGGCTGGCACATCTGCACCTGCTGGTGCATCAGTGTCTGTGACAGGGAGAAAGAGCACAGCTGAGAACGGGGACGCTGGAGGCTTCTGATTGGGGGTGTTTACGGGAGGCTTTCAGTGTTCTTTCACTGGCCGAAGAAAGTCACGTGGACAGTCCGATGCCAGCGAGGGGAAAAAAATAATCCTTCCCAGGGAGACTGAGTGAACGTTTTGAACAGTAATAGGAGCCACCCCAAGGTCAAGTTCACCACAAAGAAAGGGATTGGATGCCCGGACGGCGCCCTTGGAGAACTCCGAAGGCTGAGTGCTGCTGGTCATCGGGAGGAGCTGAGTGTGTAAGGCCCTCAGCCAGGTGTCGGCACCCAGTCCTCTCTGGGATGCCACACGGTCACCTGGAGACCAGTCCCCCTCCAGCCGGCTGGCCTGCCCCCGCAGCACCTCTGCCCCTGACTTGAGCCTGCTGACAGCACTGCTGTCACACATGTGGTCCCTCTAATGAGCATGCAGAGGCAGACCTCTGCCCACGCTGGCTGCTGTGATGCAGCAGAAAGCCCGTGAGTGCCAGCACCCCCCTGCCAGGTCTCTGACGTGAGGGACAGCCGCTGTCATTTCCTCAGAGCAGGCAGGCTGGAGCTGGCTTCCCCGGCTTCGCTTGCTTCTCGGAGCTGCAGTCTTCAAGGGCAGTGATGGGCATCGTGAGTGGTTTCCACGCCGCCCACACTCGTCGGCCGGAAGGACCGCTTCTCCCCGTGCCTTTCAAAGGCTCTGTCTGCTGCTTGGATTTGGTGGAGCTTCCCCTCGTGGCCGCTCTTACTCATTCTGTTCTGTTAATATACAAAAAATAGGTCCCTAACTATTGGGTTGTCGGAAAAGTCATGATGCATTTTTGCAACGAAAAACAGAAAAAAATACATCATGACTTTTCCGAAAACCCAGTAAATACCTATCGCTTCCATAGTGCAAGCCCTATATCATCTTTAGGGACAAAAGATGAACTATCAGAACAAAATTTAAATCCCCGTTAATTCCATGACCAGCGATAACCATTATTCCCATCTTCGTGTTTGCTCTTCCAGACTTTTCTCTGTGAACCGTCACCAACACTTAAATGTCTCATGCATAGTGATCTCCGCCCTGGACGCCGGGGACGGTTTGGAACTGTCACCACCAGGCCCCACAGCCCAAAACTCGGTGCTCTTGGGCCAGTTCTTCAGACTTTCCAAGTGTGTTTCTTCTTCTGTAAAATGATAATTTTATGTTTCACATTGTTGTTAGGAATAAGTGAATTCTTTTTTTCTTAAATGTTCTTAGAATACTGCCTAATGCATATTAGTGCTTAATATCAACAGGTATATTTTTCTTGATAATATATTACTATATCCCTATATTTACCTCCTCCTCTCTCCATCTCCCCGTCTCTCTCCCTGAAGGAAATAACTTTCCTTTTCTGCTTTCAGATGCAATACGTGTCAGTTGGTCTATAGACACATTTTAAGGAGAAAATGACATTTCCCATGAAACTGTACCCTGAGACAACCTTTATTTACAGCTGAGTGTGTGTCTTTTATTTGCCAGTGGCTCTCGGACTTGCTGTGCGTTAAAATGTCTTGGAGAGCTTGTGAAAGGAGACTTGTGGGGCCTAGACCTGAGGTGTGTGATTCTGTAGGTTTGGGCTGGGTCCTGAGAATCTGCGCTTTGGACCGGCTCCCAGGCCACGCCGATGCTGCTGGTCTGGGGGCCGCAGTTTGAGAAGCACTGGTGTGTGTACGCACCGACAAGACGCCCATGCTGCTCGGTAACTCGGGGTCTTTTGCTGAATTTATGGCGGGTGTGGTGTCTGCAGCTCGGACCCCCCCCCCGGGGCTACACGGTGCCTGATCTATTTGCTATCAGAGCCACTCCACTGTTGTGTTTTTGTTATTATTTCGCTAGCAATACACCAGGAGTCCCCTTTTCTCCTTGTCTGAGTTCTGTGTGGGGCAGGCCTTCCTGCAGGACAATCCTAGGTGCAGGATTGTGGGGAGGTGGGCGTGCACAGAAAATGTGACCCATTTCATCGCTCCCCAGAAAGACAGTTCTGAAGTTTACGCCTGGCTACTGACTGGTGTGAAGGTCCGGGTTTCCCTCCTCTCGCCAAGGAGAGTCTGCTCAGAGGGTCGCAGGAGAGACGCAATGTTTCCTCGCTCTGGTTGAATCCCGCCTCTTTTGTTATTTGTGATACAAACTCTATGACCATGAATGTGTTTTCTTTTGACATCATCTTTGCCCGTTTGTCCTTCCCATTGCTGCAGGAAGGCTTGTTTTATATTTAGTTATGGCCTTGATAATACAGGTGGCAGGTATCTTCCAAATCTATCATGTACATCTATTGGCCTTTTTAATGAAAAGACAACATTAATTCACCTTATAGTTTATGTAAGATAAAATTTATAACTTTTCTTCCATGTTGCTTCCCTCTTTGATTTGATGCTTAGGCTAACGTTTTCTAACCTGTTATCATTTTTTTATTCATTTATTCAACACATGTTGTGTGCTTATGTACTAAGTGCTTTCCTAGGTATTGAGGAGGGAAAATCCTGCCTTCCTGGAACCTGCATTTTAGTAGAAGGAGACAGACAGTGAGCAAAATTATTAAATATTTGATATAACAGTTTAGAAGCTGGTAAGTGCTGATACGAATATGAATATTTACTCAGATTTTCTTCAGTTTATTTTTATAATTTCACTTTTCAGTTTTTAATTTTCCATTCATTTACAAAGTATCACAGTGTAAGGCCTGAGATGTGGTGTAAACCTTTCTTTTATCTGAATGTGTTTATTGAATATATTGTTCCTTTCCTACATATCTGAAATATCAACTTTAGAGTCCATTAAACACTTATATATTTGGATCTCTTTTCTTTCCTTTTTATTCTGTTTCATTGACCTCCCTCAGTTATGGCTTCAGGGACAATTTTTTATTGTTCCCTTATGTTACAGCTTTATTCTCCAATTCTGCAGCTTCTTCCTTATTCTTTTTCAATATTTTGCGGGCTCCTCTGATCTATTTTACTTGCCAATGAATTTTCGAATCCTGTTAAGTTCCAAATAAAATCACACTGGGATTTTAGTTAATGATATTAAATTTGTAGATTAGTGTTTGAGGATTTAAAATCAATACTGTATTGTCCCGTCTAAGAACTTGGCTTGTATAACCGTGGATTCTGTTATCTTTGTATTCTCTGTCAAAGGGTAAATATTTTTCACCTGGGTCGTGTGCCTTTCTCTGTAAAGCTGTCTTAAGGCTTTTTACATTTTTGTGACTGTGAATGTCATAATTGCATTTATGCTTTTTGACTGGATACTATTGCCATACAGAGAAGCTAGTGGAATTTAAATTATATATATATATATGTATATGTAATTGAATTATATAATATGGCCGGAACTGCCTACCGAACAATTGTAGTACGTTTCAGTGCAGCCTCTTGGGCTTCTAGGCAGTGGGGTGTGACCCACAAACAATGATACAGTTTCCACTTCCCTTCTGATACTTATACAATGTTGCTTCATCTTACATTCTCTTATTGCCCACAATTTCTGAGACAATTTCCTTTTCTTGTTCTTGACTTGAATGAGAAGTCCTCCATTGTGTCATCGTTCGCTGTGATGGAACACACATTTCTGAGCATTTTGTTTTCCAGGTGGTGTGTTAGTGCTGGGCTGGAGGTCAGGAAGTCAGCCAGAATTCAATTCCTGTCCTTTGGTTCTTTTATGTTTTATGACATGCCTTCCCCACAGTTGAGGTTGTTGATTTTGATTTTTGAGTTTTTAAATCCATTCTTTATTTTCTGAATGCTCTTACAGACTTTTTTTTTTCTTTTTCTTTTTCTTTTTTTTATGAAAGGTAAACAAGGACTTCATCTCCTTGGTCAGTTTCTGGCAGAGATTTTTTTGTTCTTGCTTCTTTCACAAAGGAGTTTCGGCTTTCCTGCATATACAGTTCCGGGTGACAAACGTTTTTCATCAGAACCGCATACTTATGTCAGTGTTTCTGGCATCTAATGCTGAGGCAGAGGAGATCGCCACCAGTTTAATTTTATTCCTTTGCTTTTTGACTGGGATCCCTGCCCTTCAGGGTGGACCTGACGGTTTCAAGGTATCTAGATGTTGCTCAGTTTTCACTATTCCTTTGGTTAAAAATGAGCCCTTCCATTTTGTATATTTTAGCCTCTTTCTCTGCCTGTGTGTGACTTCCAGCTCTGCTTTGTAGGCTGGATGGACAGGTCCTAACTTGTCTGACAAGTTACTGAGCCAGTAAGTTTCCTGCCTGCCCCCTCCCCCGCCATGAAACTCCCGTCTCCGCCACAGGAAGCCAAGGCCAAGTTCGACCACTGTCTTCTGTTCATATTCCACTTCCAGTGTGTACTTCCCATCACCACCACCAACGTGTCGACACAAACTGCGGTGAAGGTGATTTCTAATTAGTTTTATCTTTTTTCCTTTTACTTTTGCATTCAGAAAGAGCTTCTTCAATTTGTTTTGCTAAACAAGGTGTTGAAATTTCCTGTATTGTCGACTCAGATCTTTACTGTTTTAATTCTGTGAATCATTGTTTCTTTCCTTGAATTAATTCCTTAACTCTATCAGCTTTCTCTCTTTTTATTTCCCCTCAGTAAGTCACCTTATTATTTCCTCTCATTTTACAGAGTCTGTTTCCTATGACTTCCTTGAGAGTGGAAAGCAGATGGTGTTGAAATTTTCCTGAGTAGTTTTCTTGTTTTTGTTTTTGTGGGGTTTTTTTAGGTCATGATCCTTCTTGCTGGCTGTGTGTTATGTTTAAATCCTCTTTCAGAGTCGCCAGCTCTTTCCACAAGCCTCTTAAGCTGGGGGGTGTTTACTGTCCTCCTTTAAGCTTATCTTCAAGTGTGGACAGCCATATTCCAGCTTGTTACTTGCCCCCACATCACACAGCGTTTTTCTCAGGCTTTGTTCTGCTCATCCTCATGCCACGGGGATCCCTGGCTCTGATCTCGTGAGGCCGTCATTTGATGAAGTGAGAGGATGTGTTTAATGAGCTCACTCCTTGGCTCACACTTGCTGTTCGGCTCAGTCACTGCTTGTTACTATTACTGTCACACTGTTTTCTCAAGCCAGAGCGGAGGGTCACCTAGGCTGGCATCACAGGTCAAGGAGACCACAGCCTCCCTGAGATGTGAAGGGGCTTTGGGACCACGGTGCCTGGTACGTCTTGGGGAGGGTCCTGTGTGCCTGGAAACTGTGTCCGCTGCGGTGTGCTCCGTGTTCACCACCTGGACCCTTGGGTTCATCGTGTTCAGATCGGCTGTGTCTTTGCTGATTTTCGGCCTGGTTGCCCTGCTGGCTGAGGATGGGGTGTCAGTGCTCCAGCTGCGGGCTTGTCTGTTTCTCTTTTTAGCACCGTCAGTTGTTGCTTCATGTTTTTTTCAGGCTCTGTTGTTTGGTGAGTACACAGTTAGGATCATCCTGTTACTCATTTTCACATTTCTAATACAGTGCCCAGCAAATAATACAGGCTCTCAGTAAATATTCCCCAAATGACTTAGCAAGTTAAAATTAAATAAGTACAAAAGTTAAAGATAGGAAATATTTCACTTTTTCAAGCTGTGATTTCCCCCCCGGTTGTATAAATTATGCATCATATAGTTTTCAATTAAATCTTATTAGTTACTCGTTTATGTTTTTAGTGTTGATTCAAAATTATTAAGTTTGAGAAGGAGCAAAACTTAGCAGAAAAAGCACAGACTTCCGAGTGAGATAGATTAGATTTTAAGTATCCACTGTGTGACCAAACAGATCATTTAGCCTCTTTAATTTCCTGCTTCTTACTTAGAAAATGAAAATGATGGCAGCCTATCAATTAGAAAACTGTCGGTGACAAGTGAAAGAACCTCTGGTGTAAATAACAACAAAAGGATTGGCTTCTTTAAGGGAAAACCTCCAGAGTAGGTTCCAGGTGGGGCTTGACCCGGCGCAGAGCCTCGTTTTTGTCACCAGGGATGTGCCTTATTCCTCTGAGCTCGACTCAGTGACAGTTTTATCCTCGGACCGGCTCCTCCCACCCGAGCAAGAGTTGCCCACCTCCCAGACCTCACAGGTGCTGCCTGTGCTCAGCTCCTGACCTGGCACCTTCCCCACAGGTCCCCAGGCATTTTCATGCTTCCCATCGGCTTTCTCTGGATCATGTGACCTTCCCTGGACCAATCATCATGGCTACTAAGGCAGAGCCCCAGTCAGACCACTTGGCTGAAAACCGGGGTCTTTGTGGGTCTGCGGGAGATGGATGCAGGGAGGCAGACAACACGTGTCTGCTGTAGTTGCCAGTATTTCAGCATTGCCATGAGAATTCGAAATAAGGTTCAGTGGACGCTTCGGGGTGTTCGGCATTATTCATTAATGTCAAATCACTGTGATAATGATGGCGGTTATTAGTAGGGTGCAGTGATATCAGGAGACGTCGTCAGAAAGTTCTGGAAGGGCAGTGTTGTCAGGGCGCCTGCAGGAGAAGTTGAGTCCTTGACAGCGTTTTTGATCAGAAAGGACACTGACTCTGAGGACCAGGGACTAAGCACAGGGCTGGGTACGTCTGTGTCCCAATAAAACTTTATTTACAGAAACGGGCTGCAGATTGCACCCCGCCCCCCCGGTACGAAAGGGTGGCTAACGGGCTGGTCCCGGTCCGTACGCACAAGAGGGGCGGTTTCACACGGCAGCTGGAAGCCTTGCAATGCGTGTGTGTCTTCTATGTTTCTTTTAATAAACATAAGATCATAAAACACAATCTGCTCTGTACCGTTTTCTCTTTATTTATCAACGTATAGAGGATGAATTCTAGGGAAGCAAATGTGCTTATGCATTTTTATTGCCTGTGCTACTCATTTGCTGTCCATGGACAAGCCGCCATTTATTTGGCCATTCCTCTGTGGCTGGACACAGGATCGGTGTGGCTTATTGTGGTTTATAATTATATGTTAGTGACATTAGTTACTTAATATCCCCCCTGCCCCCAGACTGGACGGGGCCTGAAGGTAGGACTGCTGTGTGCCACTTGGCTCGTACCTGGAACTCGGGCGTCAGAGCCCTCACCTTCACACTCACTGCCGTTTTGGGGCCATCAGCTGACGTCTGCCAGCCCGTTTCCTCACCAGCAAAATGTGAATCCAGACAGAGTGGGGGAGGGGACATGTGGCCTAATGTTTGTAAAGACCCTGGAGAGGAAACGCTCTCTCAGCCTGAAGTGTCTCCGGGGTGGCAAGTGGCTTTTTCGGCTTCATAGGCCGTTTATTTTCTAGTTAGCCCTGGAGAGAATGTGCCCAGGTCCCCTGAGAGATGGCAGGTCTGTGTCAGGGGACGTGAGTAAACGGTGCTGCTTCAAAGATCCTAAGACATGAGGAAGTTAGACAATAAAGCAAGAGGGAGAAGAACCACCTGGGCATCAGCCTCCGGCCACCACGTGACATGGGAATTCCCCGCGCTGTGTCTGATTGTTCCGCTGGATCTTGATTGCCTTCTGTGTGTGTTGTTCCCATGCTAAGATGATCTCAGGAGTGGTGATCCCCACGACAGGCCTGTGCTGACCCCTGAGGTGTTAAGTGGGGTACATTAGAGGGAGGGACCACAGACAGAGTCCAAACTCACTGTGGACGGTGACTTCATGGGACCGTGCAGGGTGGGAACTTGCCAGGTTTTCAGACTGGGTTCCGTATGAGACCCCAGCCTCTAGAGGGGCTGCATGAGAGGCAGGGAAACTGAGGCACAAGAGAGGATTCGGGCTGATGTTGGCCGGGCCTCACTGACCGACTGCGACCCTGCACGGCTGGGCAGAACCAGCCCGAGAGGCACACGTGCAAACACAGCGTGTCGTCGCACTGACCCCCCCGCCCCGAGTGGGTGTCGTCGTGCTCACCCTCTCGCGGTCCCCTGTGATGATGGCGCAGGCTGCAGTTGTTGGAGTCTGCGGTGGGAAGCGAGCCCCACACTGGTGTCTGAGAAGCCCCCCTGAGCAAGTGGTCGTAAAGCAGCTGTGCAGGGAACCTGAGGGCACCGCCTGAAGGAGGCGTTGCAATATTCTGAGAGTCTTAGGGCCCTAGGGTGGCCTCATGGATGCAGTCAGTTTGTCTTCAGCTTGGACACGTCTGACAGACTCCATGGTCTCTGCGGAGCTGGTTTGGGTCTTGCCCAGGTTGAGACCTAAGTGGAGGTTGTGTGCAGCTGGCTCCTTCCTCACGAGCTTGCCACGTGGAGCGCAGAAGGGGGCCCTGCTCCCCTGGGCTTGCACCACATGCAGCTTGTGGAAATGACCCGTCTCACTGCTACAAAATGTCCCTGGGGGACCCCAAGAACCCCTTAGGGCCTCAGAGCAGCATGTCCCCATGTGTGCCTGCGGGCCCCTCACAGACGCCCTGCCCCCATCTCCTCGTACCTGTGTTTGGAGAGGAGCCACCCCGTGGGCCTGTTTACCTGGAGGCAGGCCGTGACATCTGCCGTAAGGAGAGGTGGGCATTGGACATTGTCGGGACACCACGTGGCCCACAGCTGCTCCTGTGGTCCTCCCAGGACCGGGATTGTCGGGGAAGGTGCTTACTCGGGCGGGCGTCCCCCAGCCCGGATGAAGAGCTCCACAGCCTGCTTGGTCACTGACCTTCAGCCTCACTGCCATCAGCCTGGGACTGTCCTGAGACATGTCTCTGACTTCAGAGGACATCTTCAAAGGACAAATGCTGACAGTGGGAACTGCCAGAACCACGGGTCCTTGGCCACACAGCTCCACCGCTAGCTGCTTGGTGTCACCAGGGGCTCCGCCTCCTTCTCGGTTATCAGGGCTCGCTGGACTCGGAGTGAAGGGAGTGGACTCAGCTGGCATGTCAGAGCAGCACTGAGGGACAGCAGAGCCATGCTGCCTGCCTCGTCCAATGGCGAGCAGCTGGAAGAGGGGGCATCTGCGGTGCGGTGACATTTGTAAGTGCCTTGGTTCTCATGATGATGGCTGGGGGCGTGAAGGCTATTTCCATGGTGATGATATCTGGGCTTGGGGACTGGGAGGTCCCCCCAGGGCAATGGTTATAACGGGGGTTCCCGCTCGCGGTCACACCCCAGAGTTCACCCCCCAGCATGACTACCCCAGAGCAGCACCTCTGTGTCTCTGTCTCTTGTGCCCCCCCCATTGTCTGGAAAAGGACCCCCACTTTATTTTCACAGAGGAAGCATTTTCTGCATGTAAGAAGCAATGCCAGCAACCTCGCCAGTTTTGTGCTAACTGGCTCGTTCTGGCCGTTGAATGAGTTTAATTCTCTGGGGGTCTCATCAAGCACAGTCTACATCAGAGTGTCAGGGTTTAGAGATGGAAATACTTATTTTTAAACTTCTTTAAATGCCTACTGGGGAAAAAAAACTATTTCTCCTCATCTTTAAAATCTGACATACTCTTTTCATATATATATATATACATAGAAACATACATATATATATCTACACAGAGGGACAGAGACATTCTGGTGGAAATGTAAGTGGGGTCATGGACTCGTATGTCTGTGGTGGTCCAGGCACGCGGGAGACGCTCGCCAGAAGCACTCGTGATTGCCGTTGAAGGTAGCTGCAGTCATGTCCACTTTATAGTAAGGGAGACGGGCGCGAGCTGGGGGAGAGTTGAGCACTTTTAAAATATTGATGGAAATAAGCTGGCTTAGGTAGAGTGATTGACAACAGGGGAGAGAAGGCTTTAAGGAGGCAGGGCGTGGGGGGCTGGGTGGGAAGCAGGGGTGCTGGGGAGAGGGGCAGGTGAGCTGCAGGCAGGAAGTTGGGGGACTTTGCTCCGAGTGGCTTTTGTTTGAGTGGGAGGTGGCAGGTCAGGTCATTCAGTGGCTTGAGAAGGGAAGTGGGGGCCTGTGCAGATTTGAAGGGATTGGATTTGGAGGGGGGGGGGCGGCGCGGCAACACATCTCGGTGAGGTCAAAGGGGGCCCTGGAGGGGATGGTTGAACAGGCAAGCTGGAGGGATCGGAGTCTGTGTTTGGAGAGTGGTGTGATCATGCTAGTGGTTTCAGAGGCGATTTTCATGCCTTCCGTGGTATGTCATTCCCATGAGCAGTTTGTTAAAGACGAGCTTGCCCTTTTCAAGCCTCCCTGAATGGACGGTCTTCAAGACAGTGATGGTCCATGGGACCCCCGCCAACCGTAGGAAGACTCCACCAGTCGTGATGCCTTTATTTGCAAGTCAGAGATCGTTGAAACCAGGCTAAGGGAAAATGAAAGGGAGATTTATTGTAAGGATTCAAACATATAAGGTGGAACTTAGTAAGAAATAGAGGCAGACCTCTCACGAGGCTAGATTCAGAAATTGGAAACTCAGCAGGAATGGGGGACCAGAACCAAGAATCAGAAAGCTGCTGGGATCCAAGGGAGCTACTCTCTCAGCCTCCTGCTCGGGGCCACTGGGTCTTCGTGTGTGCCAGCCACACAGAAAGCCACAGAGTCCTGCAAATGGGCTCTGTCCCTGTCCAGGACATGCAGGACGGGCCCCGCCACAGCCTCAGAGCTCGCCTGCCCTCCGTCCACACCCGAAGTGGAGACTTGCTGTCATCTGTGCCGATTCCAGCCACAGGCGTCCAGGACAGATGCACATGGCGTAGGGGTGGCCACAGCATCTGCTAACAGGTCAGAATAAATCCCTGTGAGGATTTTTCTGTCTTTTAAACTCACTGCTAATTGTCACTGTAAACAAAAACATAAAAATGTGCTTCTGCACAAAACAAGCTTTTTGTTTTCATGTTGGTGGAACTCAAGTGTTTATTGAAGGAATCGGTTGGGTGTAAAGTACCAGAAGGTTTTAGAGTAAGATCCCTGAAGATGCTACATCTAGCTATTCTGATTTCTCCACCCCCCCACACCCCCCCCCCACACACACGCTCCTCGACTGCTGATGGGGTTCCGTCCCAGTAAACCCCTATAAACTGGAAACATCATAAGTAAAAAACCATTTAATATGCTTAGCCTACCGAACATCACAGCTCAGCCTCGCCACCCTCCAAGGTGATCAGAACACTTACGTTAGCCTACCGTTAGGCGATTTTCTTGTTCATCTCAAGAGTAGTTGCAGGAGACACAGATGAGCGTTTTGTAGACATGATGGGGTGCAAAACACAAAACACAGTATCCAAAAATCACTGGCAACACAGCACACCGTGGAGTGCTGGTTGTTGACCTGTGTGATTGCGTCGCTGACTGGGAGCTGTGGCTCGCTGCCCTGCCCAGTGTCAGGAGACGGGACAGAGACGGGGACGGGGACGGGGATGAAGATGAGACGGAGATGGAGATGGAGATGGGGACGGAGATGGAGATGGGGACAGGAATGGAGATGGAGAAGAAGATGGAGACGGAAACGGAGATGGAGACGGAGAGGGAGCAGGAGTCACTCTGCATCACTCGCCCATTATGCGAAATGCGGTTCCTACTGAATGTCTCTCACTTTTGCATCGTAAAATTGAAAAACCCTAAGTCACACCATCTAAGTCGGGGACCGTCTGTATATGATAATGTTAAACACTTTAAAATTATCTGGCCGCCCCCCTGAGTTCATTCTTGAAGATCCAGAGACTCACTTGACTTCTACAGTTGGGGACCTCATAACATCACAAAGCAGACGCCTTCGTTCCCCCAGACCTGCTTCTTCCTGTCTTGGTAAATGGGGACCCTCTCTGACGGGCTGGTGTCAAACCTGATGGCTTGATCTTGACTTCTTCCCCTGCACCTCCCACCATGAGTCTGTCCGCAGGTCCTGTCTCTTTGAGCTCTCGAGTGTACCCCAACCTGTCCACGCGTACGTGGCGCACTGCTGGGTCCCTGATCCAGCCCCCTCCATCTCGTCCATGTACAGTGATGGCCTTACAGGAGGCGCCCCCTTCCCGCTTTTCAATCCACTTGTCACAGCGACGTTTCAGAGCGGGTCAGTGCCCTGTGTGAGCACGCAGTGGCCCCGGCCCCGGGGATAATGTCCAGACTCCACACTGTGGCCGCCAGGACCCCGCCCACCTGGCCCTTGCTGATTCCCTAGCCCGTGTCCCCCACTGTCCCCCCGTCTGTGTCACCACTCTGGCCGTTCCCACCCTCCTTCCTACATTGAGCCTTTGTGTTCGCTCCGCCTTGGGCACCTTTCCCCCAATCTCACGTTGAGCCGGTCTCTCCATTTGAATCGTCCCTCAGATGTCACCTCTTCAGAGAAGCGTTCTCTTCCCACCCCTTGAAGAGCGCCTCCCACGATGGGCACCTCCACCGCCACCACCTGAAATGAGCAGCTTACTCACTTCTTACTCATCTCAGCCTCCAGACCATAATTCCACGCGGACGTGGTCTCCCTGTCACATTATCGCTCCGTCTCCAGGGATCGTCATATCTGGCACACGGTCGGTGTCAGTGTTTGTTGAATGAATAAATGCACCTGTGGCCTTGCTTCTGGCTCTCTGTAGGACAGTCGCCAGCAGGGCCTGCCCCGCGCCACCTGCTCCACAGTCGCTAGCGTTCACGCCCACGCGGCTGCTGCTCCTTGTCATTAGCCCACGATAAAGAAACACGCCAGGCAGCACAGGCAGGTCCGGTGCCACGAGCAGGGTCCCCTGGTGACCGAGAGGCCGGGGCCCCACGGCTGGGAGTGTCCAAGGGACAGCGTCTGCTCACTTGCACTTAATTGACCAGCACGTGATGGCAGGGACTTTATATTTCCCTGTAATTTTGCTGACTTGGCCATTTTAGCAAAAAATAATTTATTCTCATGTAATTTGCATTGCATAAAATTATAATAAATGTTTTCAAGAACAGGTGCTGTATATTTATGAAATCGTTTGTTTATGTAAGGAAGACTTACAATGTATCGGCGTGTATTTCCACAAACACTTACACGAAAACTATAAGCTCTGCAGCCTGACGGTACCATATATTATCCGCGTAAACCGTAAACAGTGGGCAATTTCTTTGTCAAACAAACAGTACTGATTACCTTAGGAAGGATATTAACGTCTTTTCTTTACCCATATTTTTAAATTTCGCTGACTGTGTTTTGATGATCATTCATCTCGTCTGGTAGCACGATCTGCAGCAAACATTCCCAGTATTTCTCAAAACAAAAAAAGAATAAGGTACGAGAAGGCAGCAGCCCCTGCACGGGACTGGCCTGCATCCTGCGACGCGGCGACGATGGCTGGCGGCAGGAGGCCTTTCTTCCGCTGAAGTTCATGGCTGTTAGACCTGGGCGCACGCCAGGTGGACATCTGATTGACAGAGGGGTGTCGGTAAATCCATTTTCCAATTAAATTTCGTGTTTATGTTCAGCCCCCCTTAACAGCTTTGCAGTTGGAGTTTTGGTCCACTGAACGTAGCGAGTTTCCTATGGAAAAAAAAATAGGTCGTTCAAATAATTCTGTATGTGTTTCCCCTTAATAGCTTGGGATCCCTGGGACACATTTCAGCTCATAGAAACCGCCCTGAGGTTGTGTCGCCCCCAAAGCTGGGTTCCATTTATATGTGAAGACGTGAAGTGATGGATAATGACCCATCGATGGCACAACAGGTCGGCAGGTTGACGTTGGGTCACCCACACCTGGAATTGGTGATTGGTGACATGCCTGGGACCAGGTCCTCTAACTGCTGTCCCTGCTACGTCACCCATGACATGGGAGAACCTACACCACGGTGGGTACACAGGGTCTGGCGGATGGCGCTGAGCGAGGAGCTTGGGACAGTGCCTGAAACACAGTGAGCACTCCAGTGGTGGCTTTAAACGGTGACTGCCACTGCTGTGTGACCTGGAGGTGACACCGCCGCAGTGCAGACCTCTGTGAAAACTATCACGGGCAGAGTCAGGACAGGTGGGTTTTCACCTCTCTCCGATGACAGTCCCCCCCCGGGCGCTTAGAAAACCTGAGCGTTCGAGGACGGGTGGCCCCCGGCCATTCTGTCACCAAGGCAGCTCCCTCTTCCGCCTCTGCTTGAACACGAAAACTCCCGACTCTTAGGAGGAACCACAGGGCAGCCGGGGCCTCGCCTGTGAGCAGCTCAGCTCCGGGCACAGCCAGAGGGCAGCATGTCTATTTGCCCTGGTTTTGTACTTGTAGGCTCGTTCTGTATTTATTGTCACACGTCTCATCCTGAGAATAACTCCGTGATGGGACATCCTCACTCCCCAGCCGGCAGATGAGGAAAATCGTCCACCCGCTGCTGTGCCTTGAGCACTGGCTGTGTCAGAGGGAAGTGCTCCTCCCCCGCTCCCCCCCCCCCCCGTGTTTTCTCATGGGTTGCCACGGCGACCCCCACTTGACAGATGGGGACACTGAGGTGTGGAGGTGCCAGGGACCCGCTCAGACAGCGAGCGTGCCATCGGAAGGCGCAAGCAGGTCTGCACGGAGGTCGAGTTGCTGTCACGGCCCAGTGTGGCGCCAGCTCACCCTGCAGGCCGCTTGGCTCTGCGGACTCCAGCGCCAACGGGGGGCGGTGCCCACAGCTCCTGTTTTTGCTTTAGTCCCTCGGTACTGTCAGGCTTCCTGACCGCAAAGAACAGAAACCGATGCTCGTTTAAGGGAGGAGAACTTAGTGGGGACACGTTAGGGACCAGGGAAAGACAGGAGGGAAGAGAGAGGGACAGCAGGGTGTCCCGGGGGCTGGCAGTGGGAACCGAGCCACGTCCAGACCCCATGCTCCACCTTCTCTGCTGGGACAGCCAGCCCACTTAGTGGTCCTCCAGGGCTGCGGTCCTCCAGGGCTGCCACCCCCCTCTGGTGTGGTCAGAACGGGTGAGGGGAGCTGGGCGTGCAGGCGGGACGCACACGGGGACGTCATGTCCTCAGCGGGTGGTCACATTCAACAAGGGAAGGGAGACACGCGTGTCTGCGCCTGGCACCCCGAACGGGTGATTAGGGTGGTGCCGGCTGCTGTTTCCCCACATTCAGAAGGGTTTTAATTTGTATTTAGCCAGAGGCTTTCCCACACCAGGAACATTTTTACAAATGTAACAAATAATTATAAATAAATAAAGTCCCCACTTCTGCCATGTGGGGAAACGTTTCCTTCAGGTAACACATTTATAAATTCACCTGTTTGACGATATGGAGCCAAAATTACAGTAGAGCTTGAACTGGTTGCTTCAGCGACAGTTGAAATGGTGCATTTGTCAGCATAGAAATGAAAAACAATAGCATGCAGGGAGCTAATCTCGTCCCAGAGGCACCATGGACTGTAAATGCTAAGTTACAATGGACCCAGAATATAACCTTGCATAATTCTTGAATAAAGGGCCCGAGGAACGGAAACCCAAGGCAGCAGGAATTCCCAGGAAGCGACATCTGCAGTTTGCAGTTAAGGCGACTTGACACCACTGACCTGGTCTGTAGCCCTGCAGCCCCCATGTACGTGGCAGCTCTCCTCATCGCAGCCCTGGATGTAGTGACGACAAGATCGAGCGTTTGAGTGGCTGTTACCTGGTGATGCGCGCCTGTCCCCTCGTGGGGACCTCGCATCTTCTCAGGTCAGCGTGGGTTGATGTCAGTCACCGCTGAGTTTCCGATCTGTAGTCATGGGTGACCTCAGACGGACCTGAGGAGACAGCGGATTTCCTTCTTGAGCAGAGGAGCTGACCTTCTGTGGGGGTCGGGCAGCCAGGGTATCTGCACTGCAGGTTTTGTCGGGTCAAAGGAGTTGTTACAACCGTCCCGCTCATTCGAGTCCACCTGAGACACAGGTGGCCCCCGAGTGTGAACGTATGTCACATCCTGCTTTCCTTTCATCCTGAATGACCAGGGCCCATGTGGCCTGAGCAGGAAACAGCGTTTCAGTAGGAATATGTGAAAAAACGTCCACTCTCCAGACATTTTCCACGGACGCTTAAGAAATGATAGAGTCTGTTCTTAAACTGAGGGATGGCTGAGGGAGGGAGAAAGCCTCTTGTCAAATATGCAGAAGTTGGAAAACAGAAAGGAGCATCTTTGGGTCGGGGGTCCAGTGCTGACCTCCATCTCCCTAGAGAAGTCCTGTTGGAAATTAAATGCTTCCTTGGGGAACGAAGCCACCACTTCTGTGGAAGACGCCAGTGTGGCCTGGTGGTCAGGGCCCGGGTCACAGGCCCAGCCTGGGGGCTCCCTGGCTGGGTAGCTGAGCTCTGGCTCCCAGGTGCAAGTGGGCTCCCGAGCCAAGGACTGTATTTGAGTGGGTGCGTGAGTCCTGGCCGTTGGAGTGGGTGCGTGAGTCCTGGCCGTTGGAGTGGGTGCGTGAGTCCTGGCCGTTGGAGTGGGTGCGTGTGTCCTGGCTGTTTGTTTGAGTGGGTGCGTGAGTCCTGGCCGTTTGAATGGGTGCATGAGTCCTGGCCGTTTGAGTGGGTGTGTGTGTCCTGGCTGTTTGTTTGAGTGGGTGCGTGAGTCCTCGCCGTTGGAGTGGGTGTGTGAATCCTGGCCGTTGGAGTGGGTGCATGTGTCCTGGCTGTTTGTTTGAGTGGGTGCATGAGTCCTGGCCGTTTGAGTGGGTGTGTGAGTCCTGGCTGTTTGTTTGAGTGGGTGCGTGAGTCCTGGCTGTTTGTTTGAGTGGGTGTGTGAGTCCTGGCTGTTTGTTTGAGTGGGTGTGCGAGTCCCCCATGGCTGTCAGCGCTGTGACCGGCCATGCTGGCTGGATGCTGTCCAGCTTTACTGGACGGGCATCGCAGGCTCCTCGTCTTGGGCGCATTCCCAGAGGTGCCCGCCATCACCCCCATCCCTTCTCTCTGTTGCTCCTCCTCGCGCACTCGGCATTTACGGCGTCCCTACTGTTAAGTCGGCCATATGTAGCTGGTTTCCATAGAAGGAAAAGATGGCGGTCCAGCTCTCAGGGAGCCCACAGTCCAGTGGCTGCAACCCCGAGTGTGTGACTGTGGCTGACGCCCGCAGTTCAGGCCACTGCCTCCCCGTCCGTCTGCGGGTGCAGCTTCCTCGGTGCCCCGTTTACTCCCGAGCCTTCGGCGATCGTCCGGTGCCCTCGGGGGGCGCTGTGGTGCCCTCTCTGCTCCCCCACCTTTGGTCTCTCCAGGGGCTCTTCCCATGTCAGGTCTTTTACTGGGGAGCGCTGGGGTGAGGGGGTCGTCTTTCAAGAGAAGTTGGAATAGGCCCCACCCACTGACATGGCCCTTGATGATAAATCACTGGTGTCTTGAAAATTATTTAGCCAAGAAAACAGTTAAACCTCAGGGGTCTCTCTCTTCACCAGTCCCAGTGGGAATTGAAGGGTCCTGAGGGGAGGGAGGTAGGTCCCCGCTGGGTGTCCTCTTTGGTGATTTGCCGTCCCCGCCACTAGGTGTCACTCTCCTACATAAATAAAATGGGGCCATTGGCCTTGGCGCTGTGGAATTTGGCCTTTGTGAGGGGTCTGGGTGGTTGAGGCGCCCCCTGGCCTTGAC
>NW_017731485.1:466527-504981 GCF_001890085.2 Hipposideros armiger | reverse complement strand
GGTATTGATCCTTCTGAAGACAGATCTTTAAAGATTAACTTCTTGGAACAAAGATAATGTATTTATGGAATGTATTATTTATGTATCTGCTTGGGAAGAAACATCAAGACACCGTAGAGAAAACTGGGGAAATCTCAGCCCGCTCCCGGCAACCTCCCTCCCTGAGAGATGAGAGGAACCATAATCTCACGGCCAGAGGTGAAACATGACATTACCCACTCCGTCCGCCCTTCCCCCATTTAAAAAATAAAAAGAATTGTTCCAGAATTTCCTGCCTTTCGCACAGTTAGTAGGAGGCTCTCAGCAGGTCTGAGGGGTTGTCAGCAAAGCGACTCACTCCCCACCGCCCACTCCCACACCCACAGAGGCACAGAATTATTATTGACACAGGAGACCTCTCCTTGAGTTATTTGCATTTTTTTTTCTCTGACAAGAGTGCGTTGTGTTGTATTCTAGTGTTTATAAAAATACAAGAGGCTCTTCAGCAACCGCCGAGCTCGGTGAGCTGTCACTCTTCACTCCTGCCTGTGACAAGATGACGGAGTGAGGACCTAGAATGTCACACAGAAGAGGGGCCAGCATAGTGAGAGCAGAAGCCAGATCCGGAATGCTCCACTGTGACGTGTGTGTCTTAGACAGTATCGGCGAGGTCCAGAGGCCCACGCCGCGCCGCCCGACGGCAACCAGAGGCTCCTTTTCGCGTGGTCTCGTCTTATGACACGTGGCACCTTGGTCACCGCACAGCCTGTCATCCCAGTAGCTCACGGGGGCATGGCATGTGTGACGGGGACAGCTAGATGAGGTTCCCGTCCAGAATGCCTCATCGCGTTCACGTGAACGTCCTACAGAATGTCCCTGGGAAGCCCAGAGGGCTTTGGTGATTTGTCGCAGCAGAAACCTGAGGCTGCGTTAGGACCCCTCTGAACCATTTTGAGAAGCAATCTGCCATAGTCCAGAAGCGTCCCCACGTAGCCTGGCTCTCTGGAGTCAGCATGGTATCTTCACTATTCCTCTAGAGAGCGTTTTGATAGGTTATATTAAATAACTTTCATATTTTGTTTTACTTCCAATACCAGATAAATTGTTGGTCATCATGTAACTTCTAGCCTAGCCAGTGCCTCCATGTAAATAGCTCTGAGACGCTATCTCATTGTAATGATAAAGATAATGTAATGTCAGCTTCCTGGAATAGAAAAGTGATTTTTTCCATAAAGGGCATTTTTAAATGGATCATTAACTCATTTTATGAGAACCTTAGTGCTTTGAGCACTGTGAGGAAATACTGTATCAACCTGCTGGGGCCAGAATCGATTCAGAACGGGGTTTCATCACCTACGCAGCACCCTCTTATAAGGTCTCACAACCCCCCCCCCCAACAGCCCAGGTCAGATAAACACGGTGGAGGCTCGGTTTCTGCACACAGCGTCCATGTGAAGACTGCACCGGCGGGAGCCTGCGGTCGGGTGGCCAGATGAACGCCAGCATTCAATCTGGAAACACTTGGTTCCTCACGTTTGATTGAAAACCAGCCTCAGCACCATGGAGCATTCTGTGTGATTAGATTAGCCTTCGTGCTGGGTCTCGGCTGTCCTGTGACGGTGACATAATGCAAATCAGGACCCACGTCAGGGTGACGTGCAGAGCATCCCTTCAGTGCTGCTGGCGTTGTCCTGGGCCCAGAACCCCGAGGAGGGTAGGGCTACCCAGACACAGCTCCGCATTCCGACACAGGCTAATTTCCAGTACAAACGGGGCGGCCGGAGGGGGGTTGCTGTGCAGATGGCGCGACTCTTCTGTGCTTAGTGCCATCTGGCACTCTGGGCCGAGCCCAGCCCTGCCCCTGTAAGAACCACGTTGCCGTGTGTTGGCACAGACTCGGAAGCCAGTGGCCCCTCGACATTTTGGCAGAGGCCAAAATCATCATAGGACGGGTCCAGCTGCCGGGAAGGTGCTCCGACAAGGTCGCCTTTTATGGGAAAGGTCACCTCTGGGGTCTTGAAGCTGTGGCATAAGTTAGGGGCTCGCATGTGGCATCGTGAACGTCTCCTTTTAGGTGGAGGAAACACTTGCAGTGTTGATGTAGACGCCTAACAGCTGCACGCCAGGAGATGAGCTCGTGGTAAAATAAATCTAGGTAATTGATATACTGGAACGGTGTGGGCTCCTCTCGACCTGCTTTGAAAATACTTCACACAGACTTTGGCTGTTGGCTGCGCCACCCTGAACTGTGGTTCTCCTCCTTCCTCTTTCCCGCCATTGGCCGGCACGCTTTGAAGGCAGAAACTCTGTCTTCTTCATCTTTTTAGTCCCAGAATGTCAGATCTGGATGGGCACATTGGAGATGGTGGTAGATTAATTGAATTAGCCCTAAAAATTGTGCTGGTGCGTTATGAAGCCCGTTATTAGGGAATCCTTGAAATAGGGTTCTGTCCCCGCATCCTAGAAGTCGGGGTCTGCAGGGACCGAGGGCTGTAGTGAAGCTTGGGGCTCCGGCCCTTTTACAGTTGCTCCTAGGGCACCCTTGTCACGTCTCCTGGGAGAAGAAGTGACTGTGACCCTGCTGGCCCCTCCGCCTACCTGGTCTGGGCCTTGGCGTCTCCCTCTGTAAAACGGAGCTGGTGACAGCCCTTGCCTCTGAAATAGCTGATTTCATGAAAGTGAGCCCTCGAGGAGGCAGGCAGCGTGACTAGTGACTTCAACAAGTGTCCCCTGCACATCTGCGGTGTAACCGTCACATGTTCCTCCCACAGGACTGGGTCTCCTCGGAAAAGGGGTGATGGTTCCGGCCGGCGACAGCTCCCTGGGGACCAGAGCTTACTGATCAGGCCGGCGAGTATCGGTATTCCTGACAGTTCTGTGATGAGCGTGGCTCAGCTGGGGGCTCTCACTGTGGCCTCTAGAGCGGGTCCCAGAGGACAGTGGCTTCCGAGGCCTTGTCTGGTCACTCCTCCGCTGGGAGCCGGGGCCCCCACACCTGGCCTCTCCATATGGCTTGAGATTGTCACGGTCTCAGGGAAGCTGCCCTTTTACAGGGCAGGCGAGTTCCAACAGGGAGCACCCCAGGGACCCAGAGGCCGCTGCAAGGCCACCACGATCTTCCCTCAGGGCCATGTCACTTCCACGGGATCCTGTTGGGCAAAACTGAATCCGGGGCCAGACCTGAGGAGGGAGCTGCGTTGCGGCGGATGCTGGGCGGCTGGTTCCCGGGGAGGTGGGCGCACAGGCTGTCTTCAGAGACAGCGACCAGCTCGCTCAGGTCCTCGGCAAAGACCCTGAAAAGGAGTGGCAAGGGCCTGCCTGCCGACCACCAGCACTGCACGGCTGGGAGTGGCGCCCGACACACCCTGAGTCCTGTCACATATGGCAGCAGCCTGGCTGCCGTGCATGTCCCAAACACGTCACCATTTGAAGAATCAGGATTGTGTGACCCGAGGTGACCTGCTGTGACACTGCTTGAACGTCATTGTAATGGGGTTTGACTGGCTTGTCCGCTCCCCTTGGCTCTTGCAGTCTCCTCTGGTCCAGGCTGCCTGTTGGCATTCCCGAACTCACCTGCGGAGCCAGTGACAGGCCCATCCCAGTGGGGGAGGGGTCTGCTCTGAACACCTCCAGGTCCACCCCCCCACACTGCTCTCTCTGCTTTTGCAGAGGTGTGTTGGCAGTTCTGTTGCTTATTAAAACAGCTGGGACCACTGATTACATAACTAGAAATTCATCTTTATTCAGAAATCATTCAGCGAGTGCCCGTATGTCTGAAATTTTATTTTATTTTAAAACAACATATCTTGGCCATTCTTCTGTGTGAGTACATAGAATCGCCTCACTTTTTAATTTGCTGCGTGAGATTATTTAGCCGTTCCTTTAATGGTGCTCATGGAATGCTCCCGGTTTCTTGACGTGACTCACAATCCAACAGTGAACCTCCTGAACAGTTGTTTTTTTGTGTAAGATAGAATCTAAGCAGTGGCCATGCTGGGTCAAAGGGAAGACCCATTTAAAATGTTAATTAAGTGATGCTGAAAACTTGACTTTGAAAATGGCTGTGCCAAGGAGCAGCATGTGACAATGACAGTGGCTCTTCACAGTCTGGAAACGTCAGCTATTAGGTTTCTCTCTCTCTCTCTCTCTCTCTCTCTCTCTCTCTCTCTCTCTCTCTCTCTCTGTCTCTCTCAGCTCGCTCGCTAGCTTGCTCTCGTTTTTGCCAGTCTGAAGGCTGGAAAATGCCATCCCACTGTTTGATATGTTCTTTCTTACAGGTTTATTCTTATAAGTTTAATGCACATTTGTTTATCTGCTTCGCCCTTCCTCTAACTCACCTCTCTGACCATCACCCATTTTTCTGTTTCCTGTTGGGGGGCTTGCCTTTCTCTCAGCGATGCCTGCCGTGCTCCACGTGTGTCACTGAGCATGTTCGGAGGTGTGCCCTGCGAGGAGCAGGCAGCCCGCGAACCACTTCAACAAGTGAGGGTGCATTTTCCTGATGCCACAAGATGCCGAGGGGTGTAGGACTGTTGGCATTCGCTCTGTCTTCAGCACTGGGGTCTCTCTCAGCCTCTTTGCTTTTCCCTCTTGATCACAAAATAGTAATGCCGGTGGCATCTGTCCTTTTTATCAGAAAGCTACAGCTTTCCCAGAATCTCCAAGGAAGGTTTTAATGTCTGGAATGGAGACAGGAAAAGTCAAACCAAGTTGATTAGGAGTTGGGGTTAACCAGCCAACAGCGCCTGCCATTTTGTGTTTGCACCTGTGTCACCTGCCACTTGGGTTGTATTTCCCCTTTTGTCATCGGTGTCTTGTTTAAGGTGTCTCAGGTCTTAGGAACTTACATTTTCAAGGTAGTAAATTCTGGTTTTACATTTGTTTATAGTTTTAAGTTTCATTCTTCCCAATATGAAAACATTCCTCTGTTTTCTAATATAGTCATAGCTTTGATGTTTATGTTTCTTTTTAAAATCAATCTGGAATTTAATTTTATTTATGGTCTAATCTGGGAAAATGCTTTTCATTTTCCCCTCCCCCCACAAATGCACAATTACTGGGGTTTTTTTTTTTGGTTTTTTTTTTTAGTGGTTAGACGTTTATTTCTCTCACATGAAAATGGTCCAGGTTATAGTTCAAGGAGCTTCCCTCCCCAACTTTACTGAGGTGTCACTGGCAAGCAAAAATTGTTTGTATTTAAGGTGGACTCCGTGGTGCTTTGATGTCAGGCCTACTGGGACGTCGCCACCACGATGGAGCTAGGTGACACCCATCGCCTCACTGCCTCACATGGTTGCTGTTCTCTTTCCTTTCTTTGGGGAGAACGCTTATCACCTCCCCTCTGCAGATTTCGATAAACAGGGCGTCTTGTTAAAGAGTTTTCATAAAAAAATAATGGCTGACATTTATGAAATGCTTTCCCAGTGTCTACATGAATCGTCAAATGAATTTGTCCTTGATCTGTAAAGTAGTGAATTATATGAGGGGAAATCCTGTCGTGTATCAGTCCTTTCATGCCTGTGAATGTGCCTTGTAATTTTTGGCTGAAAGTTGGACATGGTGTAGTTGGCAATAAGAAGTGAGGTCAGTGGGCTGTTAGTGTGACGTTTCATGGTCGCCTGGCCATGTTTCTATTTGCTGTAGGTGCCAGGACTGACATCCCTGGAGGGGGTGCACCTTAACCTGTGGGGTCTGTGCTGACTCTGGGCAGTTAGGGTGACAATGGGATTGAGTCACTGGACACCTGTGGGTGTCAGAGAATCAGAGCTGCCCTACGACTGGGGCCCCGGGAGCTTCCCACACTGGTCCACACATGGCTTCCAGGAACTTGTCAGAATGACCATGGAAATGTCCCCATGCCTGCAGCTCCCCACCGGACCCGAGGACTCACCTGTTCCCCCGGGTTACAAGGTGGAGTGTTGCCATTGACTTCAGTTCTCCGGTGGGTCCAAGAAAAGTCATCTTTCTTATCGGGAGGATGGCGCTGATGGTTTCCCAGCTCCTTCCGTGCCGGAACTGAGCCCGGGGTCCCCTCACCTCGTCTGAGGGGCCTGCTTGGCCACAATGTGTGCTTCCTTCCTGCACTCGTGGGCAGCGTGGCTCCTAGTTTGCTTCTGCGTCTGTCGGTCGGAGACGAGGCTACAGCTTCCCATTGTTGTGTGTGTCATCTTCCTGCATCTGGGCCGTTAGGACTCAGAACGAGCTGCAAAACTTCCTGCCTTTTGAGTTTCGGGGCTTTCAATGTATCTGAAAGGCTTGGCAGAACTATCTGGGAAAGGCTGGGTTTGGTGTCTTTTTCATTTTCTTATGCTTTTCTTTTTTCTCTCTCATTTTTTACACTCATCAATATGCACATACATACATGTGCAAACACATACATACTCCTACATACGTATGTACAATTGCACAAAAGGAATCGCAGCATGAACACATTTTGTCACGGAGCCTTTAACTTACACGTAACCTTTTGTTTCTCCCTTTTTGCTCAATTTCTTCCTTTACCTTTCCTTTCTTTTCCAACTCATCCCCAACCCTCCCTCCATAACCAGTGCTTACGAGCTGGTGTGTCGCTTTCCACAGCCTTCTCTATGCTCATAAAATTACACAGATGCATTGCACGTGCACGTGCATACACCATCACACTCAGAGGGAAGTATTGTGACTGTTGTTTTGCAAAAATCGGAATAGACGTATGCGCTTCTCTGCATCCTGCCCTTTTCACCATCAGTACGTTCTCCATACTGCACCAACTCACCTGATAAAAAGCCAGCTCCTTTTTTTATGACTACAGAATTTTCCATGGTAGGGCATTCACTCTGTTTCCTGCTGTTTGGCTTCCGCAAAGAATTCTGCAGTGACAAGCCTCACCCATCTCCCGTGGAACGCTGCTTTGTTTCTGTTTGATGGACGCCCAGGCGTGGGATTCCTGAGTGGAAAGGTCTGTGTGTTCTTAATTTTAATAGCTGTTTCCAAATTGCTTTCACTGGCACGTCGTTGGGAGTCATTTTTTGACAGCATTTCCAATTTCGTCAGTGGCTATTGGTCTACGCCAGTTTTCTACCTCTTCTTGAGTCAATTTCAGTAAATCATATTTTCCCAGGAAGCCATTCATTTTGCATGGGTTTTCAGGACCGGTGGTATAAATTTTACATAGTGCGCTCATATAATTTTAAAAATGCTCCCCGGGCGGGAGAGCTTTGCACCTTCCGTCTCCTCTGGGTCTGGCTGCTCTTGGTGTGAACGCCGCGTTTCTGAGAATGGCCCAGGGCCTGGGACTTCGCAAGTGTGTATTTTAGGCCTGGACCTGTCGGCCACTCTTGCCTCCACAGTGGCCGTTCTCTACCAGGTGGGTCACTCCAGCACCCCCATAGATTGGGCACACTCCCTTTGCAATTGTGAACTTATTCTTTAAAAATGTTTGGGGTTTTTTTTGTCATTTCCTGGAATTTTGGAGAGAAAGCACATATAGTTCAGTCTGGTCTACGTGGATTTCTTTCTTTGTGGTTATGTGGATTTCTTTTGTGTTGTATGGTTTAGTATTTTACTCATTTTTCTATTGTGCAGCCCATTTTCTTATTGATTTATATATACTGGATATGAATCCATGGATAGTTTTATGTGTTGAAGTATATTTTTCACTATGTGGTTGACTTTTATCTTTCTTAGTGATGTTTTCTGATAAATAAAACTTGTTTATGGAATCAAATTTATTCCTCTCTACCTTTAGGAGTCGAGCTTCTTGGGTCTTATTTGGGGTTTGTCTGTCCACTCTAATGGCGTGGGGGTGTTCTCCTGTACAATCCTGTAGTCTTATGGTTTTGACCAATTGCATTTTTTTTTCGTATTCCATCTTGCTTTAAAAGATCAAGCCATCCCCTGGAATTAAACACAGTTTTGAATTTACAGAGAGATGTTATATTGTGTATTTTTCTAGAAAAAAGTTCACCTGGATAGTTAGAGGTTTACAAGCCTCTTTCCTTTACAGTCAGTCCCCTGGCCATAGAAACCATGCATACAGCTTTCCTCTGCTGCTGCCCCATTTTACGCATAGTGTCCCATGTTTAGACTCGTGTGTCAGTCAGCTCGGGCTGCCATAGCAAATGCCATGGACTGGGCAGCTTAAACAACGAAAATTCATTTTCTTACAATGCTGGAGGCTGGAAGTCCAAGGTCTGGTGTCAGCAGGGCTGGTCTCATCCTGAGGCCGCTGTCCTTGGCGTGTAGGTGTCCGCCTTCCAGCTGGCTCCTCACGTGGCCGCCTGACTGTGCGTGATGCCCCCAGGGTCCCCTGAGTGTCCTAATCTCTTCTTTTAAGTCAGGCCGGATGGGGCCTATCCCGATGGCTCACATCAACTTCATCACCTCTGTAAAGGCTTTCTGTCCAAATCCAGCCACGTTCTGTGGTCCTGGGGGTTAGAGCTTCAACATAGGACTGTGGGGGACGTCACTCGTCAGACATCATGTGTGTCATCTGTGGGTTGAGCTCACAGGGCTTCTGAGTCATGCGTGGATTGTCCGAAGGCCTGGAGACTGGCCTTGTGCTCAGGGACTAATTCTTCTCTCCAGAAGAGAGTGTTGGCTGCCGATGAGGTGGAGGTGCAGCCCTGCACGGGCGGGCGTCTTGCAGAGGGATTCAGTGGCCAGAAGGTCCACATCTTACATTCGTCCTTTGTGAGTGTTGAGGGGAACCCTGGTCTCCTGGAGGCCTCCCCCTCCGCCCACGTGGGACGGAGACGGCTCACTCTGACCAGTGAGTCACGGAAAATGTATCCAGCCCAGGCCCTCTTTTCTTTGATAGAGTTAAAACAGATTTTAGAGGGCCGGCCGAGTGGCTCAGTTGGTTAAGAGCTCGCTCAAGAGTTTGAGCTCTGAGCAACAGCGGTTCAAGTCCAGCCCGAGCTGAGCAGCCGCTGAGCTACCAACAGGTAGCAGGATGGCTCAGCTAAAAACAAAACAAAAAAACAAACAAAACAAAACAAAACAGATTTTAGAGTAAAACCCACCCTTAAAATCCCGCCGTGCACTGAGAGTAAATAAGACCTGTCACACCCCAAACCTCACGTCCACCCTGGAGCCTAGGGCCCTGTTCACAGAGCGGTGGCACTTTAGGACATTTCCCAGAGGCTACGGAGGTCCACAGAGGATGGCTGTGGGCGAGAGTCACTGAAAGTTAGAAACCCTGGTGGCAGGATCAGCAAATGCTGCCATTTCTCCTGTGTTGTGGGTTTGGCAGGGCAGCAAGGGGACAGATGAGTCACCCCCTAGATTAGAATCTCTCCCTAAGAGGAGAGTCTGCTGTCCCCATAGTGTCCCCTGTATGGCCTAAGAGCTGACTTCCTTTAATCTAGCATGACACACACCACTGGAACGGGGTCCCTCTGCTGTAGGTTTGTGCCCTGTATTCACCTTCACACACAAACTCACACTCACACACACTCATACACACACACTCACACACTCACTCACACGCACACGCACACACACATTCATACACTGTCACACTCACACACTCACACTCACACACACGCTCACACACACACACACACTCACACACACACTCACACACTGTCACACACACACACACGCACACATACACACACAGTCACACACACACACACACACACACACACACACACACTTGCTCAATGCCCACGGGGATACTAAGGCACTCTCTGTGAGGATGTTATTCCCAGAATCTCCACCTATATCTCTCTCACTAACCTCAGGGACTGGCACATAGCAGGTGCTCAGGAATTGTAGGTTTTGAGTGCTGGCGTCATTTACAATCAAAATTAAATCACTAAGGCAGTGGGAGCCTGACTGAGAACATTGGCAGTGAACTTGGGAGAGCTGAGTTACTCTCCACCCACCCACGTACAAGCACCATGCGACACCTCACAGAGCCTCGCGTGTGACAGGCGCCTAGTAGGTGTGTGATGGGCCTCAGTTTACCCAGCTGTGTAATACGCAGATGGCTAGAGAGATAGGCACTAGGTAGGTGTAGGTGTGCAGGTGTACGTGTGCGTCTCCTTCAGGGTTCTTCAGAGACGGGAAGAGAAAGCAATAAAGGTCCTAGAACAGGTCTTGTCAGGCCCGCTTACACTGGCCGAATCAGCGTCTGTACCACTTCCTGTCCTGTTTCTCCCCCTGCCTGCCTCCCACCTGAGTGAGGAACGGTGCCACCGAGATGGAGAAAGCTCCTAGGACCCAGTCCCTTGCTTTGGAATTCTGTGAAAGGAATGGAACAGCCTCAGAACTGGCGGCTGGAACGACTCCTGTGCCAAAAAGCTGATTTTTTAATTGAAGATTCATTGTGAGACACTAAATCCGGATGGAACAGCAGGCTTCACAACCTGCTTCTCGCCCTCCTCTCCAACCTCCGCAGGGGCCTGTCCCCTCGGCCAGCCCGCAGCAGACGCCCGGGGCACCTTGACACAGAAACAGCCTGCGAGATTGTAGGGGCCCCTCCACAGAAGACACACAACCACTGTTTAGCTTGAGAAGAAAATATTGCGTAAACAGAGGCCATTTGGTGAGCCCTCGCTTTGAAACTGGTGGGAATACAGACAAACAGAAGAAAAACCTAGTGCCTCATTGGGAGGCTGAACGTCCAGCGTTTCCTGGACGAGCAAACGCTGCCCTTCAGATGGTCAGCTGGAGGAACTGGCTAGGAGTCTGGAGAAACAGCCTGCCCTTGTCAGCCATGCTCAGTCGGTGCCTTGCGGGGGGCCTGGGAGCTGTGGTTTATACACACCACAGTCATCTGGTGGGAAAACGGAGAGCAGGTCTCATGTGACAGGTGCCCTGGGTGGGTGATGCTCCCAGGGTCTGCACCCGTGTCAGCCTCCGAGAGTCCCTGAGCCAGCCGAGCACACATGTCTGCGTGTGCGTGTGTGTGTGTGTTTACCTTTTCTGCTGTACCCTCGGCATCTGATGTTATTATCTCATTTAATGTAAGAATAATAGCAGTAATTACGGACGGTTCCTGGGGTACCGGGAGGAGCTCGATGGAAGACGGCTTCAGGGGCCGCCATCTGCTCCTGGGATCAGGAGGGCTTGTATCCGTGTCGCAGCCCAAGGGCCCCGGCTGGTGACTTGCTCTCTGTGGAGAAACAGCAGTGATGGTGCGAGTTCTGAGTCCCCTTGAGCAAGACACAGTCTGGACTGTGAAAGAACACCAGGCTCCTAACAAGTAGGGAAGGACGGCTGTGGCAGCTTCCTTTCCAGCGAGGGGTGGTCACGGGGCCTCAGTATTCGGGGAGGGGAGGGGTGTGGACGGCAGACCCCGTGGGCTCACCCCCAGTTTACCGCCTGGCACTGTCATGGCTTTGGCAAGTTATTTGGCCTTTTGGACTTCTTTCCCAGAGGCAGAGGAGGTGAACATGAACATCTTGTAGCGGGTGCAGGGGGCTCAGGCGCCCCATCCCATCAGCAGGGAGCTGTGCTCAGACTCACCATCCCCCGCGGCAGACGCGGCCCCTGTGTGAGCACCCACTGGCCCGTGCCCAGGGTCAGCTCACGGAGCCCTCCCAGAAACGCTCGGTAATTGATGACATCGCCCCTTCTTCCACGTGGGGAAACCAAGGCAGAGAAGGGTGTCCCTGGGGGGTCCCTAGCATTTACTAACCTGCAGACTCAGCTGGGCCCTGCATGTGAACTTGACGTAGGGCATTTTTACGTGGACGGCAGCCCTTCCCAGAGGCCCAGGCGGGAACATGCACTTCCCTCCCAGAGCACTGAGAGTCACCGAGGGTTCGGGACACCCTGTGATGTACAGCCGCCTTCCTCTGGCTACATGTCAGGCGTCCTCTGGGGCCACTCCTGGGCCTGGTGCTAATGGCATTTGTCACTCCCCCCTGCCAGTGTTAAACCTACACATCCCCCAGTAATTGCTGAATAACTCACAGAACGCTCGGGCGGCTAACTTAATGGATGAAGTCGCAGCAGAGAGAGGAACAGGCGTGGGGGTAACTGGAGACGGCCCAACACAGAGCTTTCCCGCTGTGCGTCTCATAAGTAAAGTGTGTGACGCCCATCAGGGCGGTGAGAATATAGCTTCATGGCCTGGCAAGGTCCCTGCTTCTCTGGGAGGGCGTGGCCGTATTTAGGGGAGGTCCCCTCTCGTGGTGCCTAAGTCCTGTGGGGCGGAGGACAGCAGTGTCCTTACACTCACCCATCAAGGAGGACAAATGACTGGATAACGCCTCTTCTCTGACAGTTGGAAACAAGCCAAAACCCGCAGAGGAGCTGGGCTGGCGGGAAAGATAACGAACGGAACGGGAGCCGTTGGAGCCAGGGGACGGGGTTGGGACCGGCTCTTCCCATCACGGCCAACACGTGAGCACGTTCACGTCCTCTTGTCCGTTGGTACAAATTAAATTCAGAAGTAAGGAACTTTACCGAAACTTGACTTTTTAGAGAATCAAAGTAATAAAAAAGTAAGCAGAGAAAGAAGTCCCTAAGAATACAGAACGTTCCTAGAAGGTACTGGAGATTGTAAAATTAAGAGAAAGTTCTCCTGAGACAAATTAGTTTTGTTGAAAACGCCGATATGTCAGGGACTGACCGTGAGAGTGCATGGTGGGTTTTGAGCTGTGCTTTGAGGTAACCGGGTGCAGGTGCAGGCTATTGGGGTGAAATGGGGGGGGGACCTGCCACCCTGTGCCCAGTGCTCAGACAGGCCTCTGGGGCCAGTGACCAGCACAGCACCCTTTTCAGGAGGGACTGAAATGGGTGACGGAAGCCGTGTCATTGGCCGCAGGTAGGTGGCCACCTGGCTTCCTAGGGGGTCATCCTGGGTGGATGGAGGACGGGCCAGCGTGAGGGACGTGGTCAGAGAATGGTCCCCAGGGGATGTCGGGGCCCGTGGAGTGACACAGCTTCACGTTTCAATCGAAGCTCTACCTGTTCTTCACAATGAGATGTTGGGTACAGAGCTTTACCTCTTTGTCCCCAGTCGTCTCACCTGCAAAATGGGGCTCAAATAGCACACATTACAGAATTTTTTAATGAAAATGACAATTGATGGTATATGTTAAAAGAGTGGGTGAGTACCTGGAACACTGCCCGTGACGAATGCATTGCTGCTGTTATTATCATGGGCATTGCTGAAACAAGGGCAAGAATAACAACAGCCAAATGGCGCCTGAGCCCCACTGAGGGTTTAGGGTGCAACCCAAGGAGAGTCGGGAGCCCACTCGGTCGGGTCCAGGTGGTAAGGAGGGGCAGAAGCCGCTCTGGTCGTCCCTGGGTGTCCGGGATCAGACTTCAAACACATCCTAGTGCAGAAAAGCTCCGTCATGGCATTGCTTCTGGTAACTCCTGCCGTCTATCACAGTGCAGTAAAGAGCTCAGCCTCGCCCTGCATGTCCGGGTTTTGTCCTTGGCTACTGGGAGGTGACTGAAAGTCACGCCCGATAGGATTGCCTTTGTTTGCTTGGGGCCCTGGGTCACACTGGATGGTCTGACAGTATGACTTAGGGCAGGGGGTGGCCACCCCAGACAGATCAACAGGGTGCTTTGGGGTGGGGGCCTTGGGCCACACCCAGGAGGGTGGAGATGAGACCGGTCAGCTGTATGGGCAGCCGGTCACACCTCCACATGGAGCCCCAATAAAAACCTTGCACGTGGAGGCCCAGGAAGCGTCCTTGGTTGGCAGGGTGCCACGTCTGTTTCCTGCATCGACCCAGGAAAGCACCCTTCCCCCACGGGGCGGGGACACCAGACGGCCCCCTTCAGTCCCTCTCCTGGCCTCTGGGCCAGATGGCTCCCCCTTACTGAGCTTCGTCTGTATCCTTCCTTGTGAAGCTGTAACCATGAGCGACTCCCAGTGAGTCCTGCGAGCCGTCAAGCCTCAGGGCGGTCGGGGAAGCTCCCACACTCGCAGGCGGTGTCACGAGTGAGGGCACTCTTGGGGACTGGGCCCTGCAACTTCCCAGGTGGCCCGAGCCCTCCCACGTAGGACGCTGAATGTCTCCCACCATCCCATCAAGCCACGGGAGTCGCGGTGTATTTTGGTGAACCTGTTTACAATGTGAATATTTGCAAACCTTGTATATACCAACATGTAACATAATTTTACAATGTTATACCGTAAGCAGTTTCACACCTTATTAAATATTCTTCAAAACAGAACATTGAAGGGCAACATAATATCCTGTGGGTCTCTTGCAGTTTACTTAATCATTACTCAGCTGTCGCTTATTTAAGTTATTTACAGTTTTCATTATTACAATTAATTCCAGGATGAACATCCTCGTAGTTAAACGTCCACACAAGTGCTTGATTGTTTCCTCAGGATATACCCGTAGACGTGTAGATGTGCGATTGTCTGCTGCTGTCCTGGGCCGGGCGGGGCTGGAGCAGGACACGCTCCTGGCAGGGCCAGCGGAGAACTCAGACGAGCACAGCCAGTGGCCATGGGGCACGCCCACCCGAGCCCGAGCCCCACTGGCTGTGCCCGTTGCTGTGCTGAAGCCAGAGAGGCCTTCGATGCAGGGCTGGGAGCCAGCCAGCCCGCTGAGCATTTTGCTTTAGTATCTTCAGAGGGGTTTGCTCCTGGGGAAACCAAAGCAGGCACCTCCCGTCCCCCTGTCTCGTTGGTGTGAATGGAAGCAGAGTCGGTGTGAATTCAGTCACCTGGTGGCCCATGTCCCACCTGCTCCCGAGCTCAGAGGGCAGCCCAGGACACGTGCACAGCTCCTGAGCCGCACACACTTTTGATGACTTTCCTCCAGCCTTCCCTTGTCAGCGTAGCTGCTGGAAGTTTCTGGAGTGTGTCGTCCAGAAAGCAGAGAATGACCTTCGGGGCCTGGGGAGCAGGGCCTCCATCTACTGTACGTTGTGGTTTGTGTTCCTGAATTTCATTCCAGTGCTAGGAGGGAAGGTTAGCGGAGACGGGACGCAGAGGGCCGGGCCAGCTTCACGGCAGGCAGGTTTCGGCTGCTTTTCTCGGGTCCGTCCGTTTATTGATGGCAGGGTGTCCCTTCGGCCCGTCTCTTGATTGCGAGTGGAGAAGGAATGCAGGGTCTAGGCCCCCAGCTCCTGGGAGAACTCATGCTGGCTTCTCTCTCCCCCACTGAGGAATCGATGCTGAGGCCAGTTCTTCCCGTTTCGGAGCCAGCGTTCCATCTGAAGGGCTTATGACGACTCAGCCACAGCAAAGGGGACTTGTCCACGTAGGTAATCGGATGGTGCCAAGCAGAGCCTTGGGGGCACACACAGGTTTCTGTCTGTTGGGGATGCGGGTGCTGCCCTGAGCAGGTGCCCAGGGAAGAGCGGTCGCATGGTGATGCCCAGTGCCCACCTGAGTGTGGAAAGCAGGTGCGGCCTTGGCCTCCAGGCCCGGGAACCCCACCTGCTTCCCTGTCAGCACCAGCAGGCTATTCCCAGTCTGCTGCTCTGGGCCTCAGAGAGTGCGGAGAGGGCTCCAGTCTTATTCTCTTTCCTGGTCCCGCCTGGGGAGCGCGAAGAGGTTGCCTAGCACCCTCACAGCTGCCGCTTTATCCTTAACTGATTCCGCTGGACCAGACTAAGCCCCGTGGTTCCCCTCTGCTGCATTGCCCCAGCCTCTGGGATTTTTGCGGCTGAGGAAAACCTTCTCGCAGATCAGTGAGCTTGTTCTTCTGTGCCTTCTCTTTAGCCCGGGATTTTCGTCTTTAGAAACTCAAAGGACACAGGCGCTTGAAACTCAAGCCTTTTTTCTCGAGACTGTAGTTCTTGCCTTGAGTTTCAAAGGCCTGTTTTGAACCTCAAAGGCTGACCACTGACTCTTTGGGTCCCTGCTAGAAAATAACCCCTGACCGAGGACAGTGGCCATGGGATGCTCTAACTCTTTGAAGGGGTAACAGAAAATTCCTGGATCCAAAAAAATAAAATGTACATCAGCTGGTGGTTCACCATAGTCAACCCCAAACACATTTGAACGAGATGGGACTCAGAATTCAAGGTCAGGTCAGCTTTTTCCTGGGACTGGTCCCTTAGCTGACGTGAACCGACATGTCTCCTGGGTTTGTCCAGGGAAAGCAGTGGCTCGGGGGTGACGCGTGTGCAGCCAGGAAGGGAGCATTGTAGATGCACCGCCGTGTCCTCACAGAGACCCGAGGGCACAGCTGTCACTATTCTCCTTGTACAAATGAGAAAGCTGAGACTCCGGCGTTAGTTTGGTGCCGACCTGGTGATGGAGCCAAACCGAGCCGGAGCCCCGTCGCTGGGCTGAGCAGAGGTGAGGCAGGCGGAGAAGTGTGGGCCCTGAGGAGGGCCAGCAAGGAGGAGGCGAATCCAAGCAGCCTTGTCACATGGCCGTGGGGCGCGTGTCCCTTCCCCAGGAAGACCCTCCCTCTGGTCTGCAAGGCCGGCTCCTTTCATCAGCCACGTTTCAGATCAGAAAGTGACAGACATTGTCACGGAGGTGCCAGCTCACCGCCCGCCACGTGCATATACAGCCTCAGGTGCGTTTCGATGGCTCCTGTTTTGCTTTGGAAATAGCATCACATCTCTGAATTTCTCCTTTGTTTTATTGGCGGTCCTACGTATTTGGCCGCTGTCCCCCTTCCTGGACTCTGGAGCGCAGGCTTTTTGAGGTGAGATGTCGTGTGGTCCTGGCCTCTTGCTTGTCCCTGGGGTTTAGCAAAGCACCCAGCTCGCTCAAGCTTGCACGAGTCTGGCTGGGTGAGAGAGCGCCGTCCGGAAGGCTAGGAAGAGGCCGACCTGGCTTATCTCTCGGCCACATTTAGAGCAAAAACAAGCCTAAAACTCGGTGGCTTTTCAACCCTGATGTCAAAGCTGCTTGGGTAGGTCTGGCAGGTTTGCTGTGCGGCTGCCTCTGTGAGTGGGGCTTCGTTTCTTTGTCAGATGGGACAGCCTTTGTCCTCGGTCACAGCTGGGACTCCGCCTGGGTCACGGGAGCCCAGGGTAGCTGAAACTCTGAAGTAACCCGGGGATGTGGAAATTTGGCTTAGCCAGCCTGAGTGGAGGGCAGTAAGGAGAGGTCAGGTGTCACCTGATTTGAAGCTCGGAAGACCGGCCCCAGCCGGCTCCCTGTGTTCTGCTGCTTCCGAGCATGTGGCCACACAGCCCCCGACGCCCTGTGGATTTTGGGAAGGATGGTGCCTTAAGCATCTGTGCCAGCCCATGACTCTGGGCTCCCTGCTGAGCTTGACTCATGTGTCACAAGCTTTTGCCCCAGGCAAGCATCACCTGTGGTTAATAGTGTAATGACACGTGTAATACACGCATATCAGTCACACATACAGATTGTGTTGCACTTACGTCTGTTACACATCACACACGTGTGTGTGTGAACATTTACTTAATGTCTTATTTTGACTCTTTGCACGTAAAGGAAAACTTTACATCATTAATCTAAGTGGGAAGAAAACAAAAGGTATCACTGACCTTAAGCACGTGGGAATTATAAACATACTACGACGAGAAGAAAACAGTATCATTCTTTCTACACCTTCTATTAATAAAATGAGAACTTAGCAAAAGGTAGGCATTAAAGGTGCACGACAGCAAAGACCCGCCTTTCTGTGTTGAGTGATAAGGAAGAACTGGGGGGTGGGGGAGTAAGACAGCATCCTCCCTCCTGCATCTGCCGTGGTGTCTGCGCGTCGCCGAAACACACCGGGCGTGCTCGCCAGAGCCTGGGGGACCCTCATTAGCCCACCCGCCAGGCCCCGTGCCCCTCTGCTCCCTGCGTTGGCACTGTCCCCTCGGGTTCTCTCCATGCAGGGAGCCTGAGTCGGGTGACAAGGAGACAGGTCCTTCGCTCCTCCGAGAAGACGGGCTTTTTCAGGCAGATGGGGACAGCGTAAAAAGCAGGAGGAAAGAGCCAGCTTGGCCTGTTTGAGGGGCTGGACCCCCTGGAACGTGGGTGGGAATGGGGAGAGGGTGGGTGAGGCGAGTGCGAGGCCTGTGTGACCCCCTCCTGTGACCCCCCCCCCATGTGCTGCTGCTGCCGGCCAGGGACTGGCGTTCATAGGGACGTCCCATGTGGGCGGACACAGCACCGCCTGCAGGACAAAACCTGTTCTTGCTGCATGAGTGACGGTAAGTTACTGATATGTAACTGATAAGTAAATAAGGAAGCTGGTAGTCCGGGGGGAGGTGGGAGTGGGGGAGCCTCTAGGGTTGGTTTTGCTTCGTGGGATGTGCGGGCGGAGGGGAGGGATGAATGTCCAAGATAGTGAACGGGGTCAGTAAAAGGTCGGGGTCTCACCGGGAGCAGTGGTGTCTGATGGGAAAGGTGATGAAACGTCTGCTGCCGCAGAAGCAGCCACCGATGAGGACTGGCACGTGTGGTTCATTTAGGAGGAGGCGTGACCCGGGGGAGGGGGGGGGCGCAGTCACAGCTGGATGTCACAGTGGGTGCCTCAGACGTAATCATGCACAAGAAACTGGGAAATGAGGTAAAAAGAGGCCTCAGACTCGTCCTTGCCGAAGGGCACCTCCGGGTGGAGGGAGACACCGTCCCGGGCAACACGGGACCCTGAGACCTGGGGCCGCCGCCCGTGACCATGGGGCTGTGACCGGGGGACGTTGGAAGCGGGCATGTGGAGTGTCCCCAGCGCCCGCCTGTGGGTTGGGGTACTGCACGTGTTTTCCCAGTCTCCAGGCTCTCCAGAGGGACTGGCGCTTAGGGCCAGTGCCCGTCAGATGTTGGGGGTCAGAGCGACTGTTGTCCACGTGGGCACATAAGTGGCTGTGACCATTTGAGCGTCTGGGCGCCTGGGAGCTGGCGTGCGTGCCTGTTGCAGGATGTTGGGGGCTGTTTGGTGAGCAGCTGTGTTACCAGCTAGAGAAGATTGGGTAGTTTTTGTCGAATCTGGTGCATCCTGCTTACTCGAGTTGATAGGGGTCCACTTCCTTTCCGTGTATATTCGTCCTGCCCGGTGCGCTGTCTGTGATACTTCAGGCATCACAGCAGCCCCGTGAGACGGGTGCTTTCTCCCTGCTGTGCCGATGATGTGGACACCGACCACGTCACACAGCCGATGTTAGGGGAGCACCCTCTGCTTGTCCCCAGAGCTTGTCCTTCCCAGACCCCGCTCTGCAGCTCGTCCACGGGCAGGCACAGTCCTGTCATCGGTGATGGTTTGGCAGGACCTCTGGCCTCTTTTCAGGGCTGTGATGAGGACTGGCCCCAACAGGGACAGAGAGCAGGGGTGTGGGGGGCGGGCCTGGCCTGGCGGAACCCGCTGGTCGGGCGTCTTCCCTCTGCTCCCTCCCGCTGTCCTGCCTGTGAGGTCCAGGGGGACGGTCCTGGGCGCCGCCTCGGCGATGGCTCCGTGCTGAGGCCACGTCCTGCGGGCCGAGGTTCTGAGGCTTTTTCTGGTTCACATTCGGGCTCTTTTCCTCTCGTTGTAGCAGATGAGCACTCTCACTGTGTATGATAGCTGACATTCGGGAAGTGACAGTGTGGCTCATTTGGGGCAGGATGTGCTCGGGGTTTTCATCTGAGTGTTCCGTGTTCATCCGAGTACGTGTGCAGGGCCCCTGGCGGGTGTCATGGTGACTGAGGCTGGACTCGGCAGCCTCAAGCCCCAGCTCAGGGGCTCCCCAGGCCTGGGTCACAGCGAGACCCGTGGGTCTTCCTCCTAAATGTCCTGCTCTTACCACCCCCACTGTCCCCGGAGTTCGTTAGCTTACAGCAGCCATCGGCCTCATCTCCTGACCCGTCCTCTCACCCTGGAACGCAGGGCTTCCAGGTGACAGTGACATTAGGAGCCGATGGCGCTGCGATCAGACGTGGCTCTGACGCTGTTCTCCGCACAGCCGGTTTTCACACACAGACCTGGCCGCCCCTCCTGCGGCGTAAGGCCCCGTGCGCTGGACAGACTGGGCTTGCCACCCAGCCCTCACGTGGGCAGTCTTGAATTGTGTCATGCTGCCTACCGTCTATGCCATTGTTTGCTCAAGGTTTTCTGTAAATGAACTCACTTCGAAAGATTTTTATGTAGATTAAAATAAGAGAAATGCTCTCCGTCACCCAGCGCAGTGTCATAGGTGGGAGACGGCCAATCAGTGCACGTTTGATGCAAATAGAGCAGAGCAGCCCCTGAAACCTGACAGGGTTGATGACAGACGCTGCGGAGGGACGGGCATGAGGTGCCCAGGGTGCAGCCACATCAGACCAAGGTTCCCCCTCCGTGCAAAAGTAAGACATAAACAAGTTAACGAGAGGGCATCTGTCTCCTATGACCCAACGCGGGGGTCAGGCCACCGACCCCCAGGCAGTGAAACTCCATGTATAACTTTTAACTCCCCCGAACCTTAAGCTGTCCCTCAGTGTCCACAGGAGGTGGGGTCCAGGACCTCAGGGACGCCCAAATCCGTGATGCCAAGTCCCTGGGACAGAGTGCCCTGCCCTCCACACCCCCGGATGCCCAGCCCCGGATCCAAACAACAGCTGTTTATTGAAACAGGCCCATGTGTAACTGGACCCGTGTGTTCAGGGGTCACCTGTGTCACGTTCCTTTGTCTTTTGAAGTCACATTGTAGTCCCTGCTAGCAGTCCCTTACTTTGAAAAGTACTGTTTGACAAGCTCAAGTTCAGTGGGACCCGGATCGTGCGGCTGTTGCCACCTCTGTCGCCACCTCTGTCCCCTGCCTAGCGCGGCCTGTCTGCCCCTCCAGTGTCACTATGGTGGCTTAATGCTCTCTTCGCCTCCAGCCGACACAGCATTGCGCTGCTTTCAGATACTCCCCAGAGTCCCTTCTCTGTACCGTCTTTCCCAAGCCCCAAAGTCGGTACAGTTCCTCCCTCCCCTGTCCCCTCCACCTCAGTTGTCACCGCACGCTGGAAGTCTCTCAGGGACACTGTTCACCAGCTGACCCAGTGGGCGTCCCACCTGCGTCCCCAGGCAGGGGCTAGAGAGCTCCAGGCTGTCACCAGCCTCCGTGAACCTGCGGAGGCCATGGCCCAGCTGAGATGCCAGGACAGGCCTGTCGAGTGGCTCCCAGACGGGGACGCCAGGGGCAGGCTTGGGAGAAGGCCGCCCCGAGTCCAGTGTGCCAGTCGGGCATCTTCACGCCCTTCTCTCAGTGCCAAGGAGCTGGAATAACAGGAGGTATTTGCTTTTTAAAATTAAGTTTTATTTTGAGGTCAGGGCAGTAAACCAGAGGCGTAATCCCTCCTTTGTTTTTATAGATGAGCACCTGGCCACCTGCACAGGGTATTTGATGGGCGGGTGGGAAGAGGTTGTCTGGCTCTACAGACCCTCAAGGGGAACCACCGTCATTCATTCATTTATTCATTCATTCATGCACTCACTCATCTCTTCAGTCAGTCTTTCAATAAAGCTTTACAGTTAAGAGAAGGAACTTTGGAGTTTTAATAAAACGGAGATCGGATTCCATTTTGCCACTTACTGAAGAGCTGTGTGTCTTCGAGACGGTTCTGTAGCTTTTCGGAGCCTTGTCCTGCTTGCGTAGAACGTGGTGCTGTCCATTTAGCTGTCAGGGCTGTTCTGAGCATTGAAGGAGTTAATAGCATAAAGCATATCGCACGGTGCCCAGGACAGAGGTGACTCAATCAGCGTCACCCTCATTATAAATTATTAATGTCTCCTGTCATCGCTGACGGAAGCCCTGCTGCCTGGCAGACCCTGAGAGTGAAATGTGTGAGGCATCGTGGTCAGTTCAGATTGACAAGACACGTGGGGGGCAACAGTTAGAGGCTCTGACGATTCGATGGCCAGGTGTAGAAAGCGGCAGGGCCGCCCCCTTAGGGTGTGGGGAGCCCCGACATTCTGGCCCACTCGCGTAGGGAAGGTACTGCTGGCATCATAAAGTGACTTAAGCTGGGAAGTCATATGATTGGACTTTTCCCCTACAACGTCCCTGGCAACACAGCGAAGGAAGACACAAAGGCAGGCGAGGTTGCAGAAAAGTAGATGGAGGGGCCGCTGTGAAACGGGAAGGAAGAGGGGGCAGGGTTGGGGACAGATTGGGGACGCTCTATGTTGCTTCTCAGAGAGGGGTCCTCAGAGCCGCACCATCGGCCTCCCCCGGGAACCTGTCAGAAATGCTGACTCTCAGGCCCCGCCGTGGCTTCCAGAACCTACGCCAGTGAGACCTCCAGCGACTGGCAGGTGCCCTGGGGCTTGAGAAGCCCTGCAGGGGACAGTAGGTTTGGGCGACCACCTGGATGTGGGCAAAAGGGGGGAACAGTCCTCAAAGTCAGGCGCACATCCTGGACGTGGCTTCCTCAGGAACGGGAGAAGGTTCTGTTCCCCACGGATGACATTTCCCCCAGAATGGACTGAATTAGAGGCACCAAAGGGCCCGTGTCTTGCACCCACTGGGTGACAGCTCAGCGCTCACTGGCAGCTCCCCGCACGTGGGGGCAGGTGTCGTTTCTTTATCACCGCAGCCCAAGCTGCGTGTTTACGGCCGAGTTATAAATCCGCGGGACGTGAATTCTTACTGGAGGTGCTGACTCAGCCTTCGCTTCCGCACGCAGACGGGGCCTCGGTAAAATGTACACATCAGAGTTGTGGCGGCTGTGAAGGTCCCTGGCACAGAGCTGACACCGCAGCGTGTTCCCCTGAGATAAGGCGGGATTTACGCTCCTGAACAGGATTGTGAAGCCTGAGACACATAACCGCCCGTCTGGGGTGTTGCGACTTGGGGATCTTTGTCCTTGGTCCTTCTCTTTCTGTGGGAGGCAGTCTCACTGTTCAGCTGTTGATCCGGCTTTGTATGCGGACGAGGAAGCGGGCCTGAGGCCCTTGGTAACTGCCCCCTCACAGCAGCTGCCTTTAGCCAGTTCGGTTCAGCAGAGCCTCCTGCGTCGGACTCTGTGCCAGACACAAAACGGACAGGAATTCCGCCTCGAGCGAATGCGCAGGGTGGCTGGGACTACCCTTTATCCCGTCGTTCATTCCGCAGGTACATGCTGAGTGTTTATCACGTGCCAGGCACAGTGCTAGGGGCTGGGGTGGAGCAGCAAACGGGACCCTGTCCCTGTCCTCAAGAGCTGACGTTCCAAGGATGAAAGATGCAGTCGAGTGAGTAAGGGTGAATAGGAAATATGAAATACCACGGAGCACGTGCTGAGCTAGAGGGATCCCTTGGGCTCACAGAACGGGAACATCTGTACCTGCCACGAAAACCATGGCCTGGGGACAGAGAGAATGGAACCGCGTGGTGACAGTCGGTGTTTGCTAAGCACGCGTGTGGAGGCGTGAAGGTATGACACACGTGAAGTGCCCGTGTGACTGGCCTCTGGCACGTGGGATGGGCGACACCCCCGCGGGAGGTAAAAGCAGGTAGCTCCTTTCCTGCAGGGAAGTGCCGGAAAGCCAGATGTCATGCATTAGAAGCACAGTAAGATGGCCGTGTCCACGAGGGTCACGCAGCGTCTGCGTGGGAATGGCAGGCGTGCGTCCAGTGGAGGGACAGACCCCGCCCACAGTGGCGGGGTGGACCCTGGACGAGGGGCGGACAGCGGCGTTTCAGAGATGCCTGGGTGTGCACGAGTCTCAGGTTGGAGGTAACATGGAACTTGACACTCTGGCGGTTGGCGTTGGGACGTATAGTGTTGTCCCTGACCTGCCTCTGAGGGGTGCCACCAAGTGTCAGGACGCTGACGGTGCACGGGTGACCCGGAGCCCAGCCACCTGCGCAGCACAGAGTGCGGGAGCCGGGCCTGTGGTGGCCTGTCCCCACTCAGCACTTGCTCTGCTCCAGTGCCCGAGCGGGCGGCCCCTCGGACCCGCCCTGGGGACGCTCGCGTGCCTCCTGCCAAGTGTATGTTTTCAGTATTGATCCCTCAGAGCCCTGCAGGCCACATTGATTTTCACGGGCCGGGAAGAAAGGCCGCAACGAACCCGGGGTGCTCGCGGCCACATCAGCCCGGGACATGACTTATTCTCTTCTGTCATGAACTGCGCTCGGCTTCCTGGGGAGATAAGTTATTTTTATTTCTCTCTCTATTTCTTTATTTTGTATCAGCTTGTATTAAAGTCCTATAAATAACCTTGGAGACACATGAAACAGATTCATTTAATTCTCCTTTAGTTATCGTAAGTCGGAACAGATGTGTGTTTGTGATAGATGACGGGGGAGGTGTGGGGATGTGGAGGGGACGCTGAGCATCTGCCTGACCTCAGGGGGTCGGCAAGCAGCATGGGCTCAGCCTGGCTGGCTCTGCTTGGACCTAATGACACCCGCCGCGGCCGGATCCCTAAGAAGCCACAATGCCAAATGGTGGGACAGGCAGTGACGTGTGCCCTGGTTTTACCTGACTGCTGCCATCCCATTGCTCAGGCCACTAATGGACTTCCCTGCTGTCTGTCCTGTATGCTTAGGAGACACACAGAGGGAGACCTGAGGACACAAGTGCAACCGTGGGAGTCATGGGGCAGAGGTCAGCTGGCAGGCCACCAAGCCCTGGTTGAGCATCAGTGAGTGCCCGGCGCCATGCTGGACGCTGGGCTGTGCGGGCACAGGCGCATCCTCACGGGCAGGCATCTCACCCTGCGTCAGGCAGAGGGGTGCTGCCCTGCTCACCAGGGGCTGCCGAGTGTCCTGTGTCAGGCACGGGGCTGGCTGGGCCGCCAGGAGTGTGGCTGGAGTGAGGGGGCCGGGCTGAGGAGTCGGGGTGAGGGCGAGTGACGGCTGCTTCAGGAACATGCAGCTTTGTGCCCGTCCCCCCTTTCTCAACCCCCCCCCTTCTCGATGCACAAGGAGCTGCTGAGGAATTGGGTCAGGATGACAGGCCCTTGTCCTTCACATCCGTGGATGTGTTTGGAGTTCTAAGAACACCCAAAGTGGGCCCTCCAGACACTGACCTTCTAGTAATTTCCTGCCCCTCCCAATAGCAGCTCAGGCTGGCTGATTTTTCTACACGACCCTAGCTGATCTCTCCCGACCTTTCTACCGTTCAATTTCCTGTGATTATGCGTGAACACAGACTGGCAGGTGAGGGAACGCCGTGGTGATGGACATGAGTGACAGGAAGCCTTGTACTTGGCTCACGACTCACCGCCCTGGGGCACAGTGCTGAGGCAGCTCGGGCTCAAGTCGCGTCCTGGCCCCATTACTGTGCCTGGGCAAGCTACGTGACCTCTCCAAGACCCAGTCCCGTGACGTGAAGAGCAAATGAGGATTAAATGAGAACACGTGAAGAAAAGGGAAAACAGCCAGGGTCGGTTTGAGGAGAAACGTCACAGGGACGAGGACGTGCGAGACACATCCGTTACGTGTGCATTACAGGCCAGGGCGCCACAAATGCCTGACCATCTGGTGGCCGTGTCACCTGACGGCCTGGTCACCCGGTCACCTGACCGCCTGGCCGCACATGCGGAGAAGTCGCCACCCCGCATCACACACCCTGTGCAGCTCTGTGTGACTCCTCCGTCATTTCAACGCTCCATGTCACATCGCTTCTGGTGTACGGCAGTTTCCATCCAGTAAAAACATCACGGTGTGTCCTATTCACCACATACTGCACGGTGGGACTTCTGGCTCTTTTCCCCAAAGTCAGAATGATTCAGGACATCGAGGCAGCCACGACAGCGCAACCAAAGACACTGTCGTTACAAATAAAGGACTCCATTTCCAACGTGTTTAAGCAAAACACAGGGATTTACAGAGAGCGCACAGTGCATCTAACAATCCCAGGGCACAGTCAGGGAGCCCAGACTCCCAGAGGACGAGACCCTGAAACCAGTCAGGGAGCAGGGCGGCCACGGTCCCCAGGTCAGGTGTCCAGGCTGCAGTGCACGCCCCCAGTCTCCGAGGGCGCAGGCCCCCCGACGGGCCCAGAGTCGGGGGGACTGCTCAGCTCAGGCCTGAACTCTGGAAAGACTGTCAGTGGCCACAGCGGGACGAAGGCCCCAACCACCAGCCCTGTTTCCTGGGGTGGAAGGCGGGGCCGTGAGAAGGGACACGGGCCGGCCCGGAAGCCTGGCGGTGCTGCCCTTGGCCTCGGCTTTCTCACCCTTCGAAGCTTCCTGAGAGCCGAGGCCTCTGCCCGCTCCTCCCTGCAGAGCTGGGAGCTCACTGCCGCAGCCCACACCTCCAGGCTCTTGATCCATAAACCCATGCATTGGAACTCTGACGGTCTGGGGATTAGCAGGAAAGCCTCTTGTGCCATCTCCGCAAAGAAGCGACAAATCCCCTAAGTGCCAGTGAAGGGGAAGCTTCCACAGGAACATCAGAGAAATCAAACAGTTCAGTCTGCTCTCGTGTCCTCGGAGGGGAGTTCTGGCTGCAAGCAGTGAGCTGAGTGTCTCTGCAAAGCCAGGACATGTGACCCAGCAGAGGCCTGCGTGGGTGCTGCTGAGGGCGGGTCTCAGTCCACAGGGCCCATCCCCACCGTGAACCCCAGGGGAATGGCTCCCCCAGCCCCTCGCCCACCTCTCCAGCGCCAGGCCGGTCGCTGGTCAGGCGAGTCCGGCCAGGGCTGTGCCTCTGCTCCCGGGCAGGACCTCTGTCGGGGACACGACGCCTTCCGCCCCCTGTAGTAAGTGCTACCCATCCTGCGGGCAGAGCTTACCGGGCACCTCTTCTGTGAACTCTGTTTTAAAAAACACTTTATCGATATAAGATTTGCATTCTGTAAGTTTCACCCGTTTTAAGTGTATTAATGCCGTGGTTTTCAGTAAACTCCCAGAGTTGTGCATCCGTCAGCATCTCCCAGTTTTGAGCATTTCCTTGTCCCCCAGATCTCTTGTGCCATTTGCAATCACCCCCATTCCCGCCGTCACCACCAGGTCACCACTGACCCACTGTCTGCGTCCCCAGATCTGGTCTGTGAGGTCCGCAGCCCCGCCCAGCAGGCTGGTCCTGTGCCCGGCTGCTCACCCCCTCTGTCTACACTTGTGTCGTGACCTGGTCAATGTCGCTCATGGGGTTTGGCTTCCACAGTTGCAGTTACCCCGTGGTCAACCATGATCCAAAAATATTAAATGGAAAGTTTAGAAATAAACAACCCGTAAGTTTTAAGTCGTGTGCCGCCCTGAGCAGCGTGATGAAATCTCGTGCAGTCTCGCTGCATCCCGCCCAGAATGCGAGTCACCCCCTTATCCAGCACCTCCTCGCCTGTCAGCCGTCGTGGTTGCCAGATTGTCCGGTGTCACAGGGCCTGTGTTCACATCACCCTAATTTTATTTACTAATGCCGCTTCCACAAAATTATTACAGTATATTATTATAACTGTTCTATTTTATCATCAGTTGCTGTTGTTCATCTCTTCCTGGGCCTAATTTATAAATTACACTCTATCAATGGTACAGGAAAAACCATTGGATATGTCGGGCTTGGTACTACTACCTGTGGCTTCAGGCATCCACTGGGGGTCTCGGAGTGGATCCCCCACAGATAACGGGGCGGGGGGGGGGACAGCTGTATGTTTCTCCAACTGGAGCTTGAATACCAAGGCCCATCTCTTACCCTGGGGCCTCGGCGGAGCCCTCCCCGTGGCTGGGAGACTAAATCAGCCTACATGTGACTGAGCACAGGCGTGAATTAAGGTTATTGCTCAATCAGAGACAAGCTTTCACACTGTATGTCTTTACGAGCGCCTGCTGGGTGCTGGGCGCCTGCACTAAGGTTCATATTAATATGGAAACCTCACAGACCCTGTCTCACTTTCACTTCATTTGCAGAAATGTGAACCCTTTGTTATGGAGACTGAGGCTAAGAACCTCCAGATAGTAAGAGATGAAGCCAAACCTCAAACCCAGTCGTTTAGCCGAGAAATCCATTCTCTCAACCACAAAAACTGCGGTGCCTCCCAGCCAGCCGCTGACAGGCGTCCACAGTGCCACGCCCGTGGGGTTTCCTGGGCCTCAACCTGTGGTGTGGTGAGCGGGCGCCCTGCTGCCACCAACCTCGGTGTGGGGAGTGGGGAAGGCCTTTGCCTAATTCAGTGCGAAGCCATTTGATTCCCCCCATCAGCTAAATCAGCTCCTGGGCCCTCCTTCTCCACTGGTTTGGGGCAGGCAGTGGCCAGTGCAATTCGCACAATAATAACAACCTTAGCATTTCTAAAGCGTTTTAGGGAGAAAACACTGTCAGAGAGCTTGCCGGAAAAACGGGACTGGATTCTTTCGAATTTTGAAGGATTCACGTTCCAGATTTTGGAAATGCTGGAAACCAAGGAAGAGAGAGATGTGGGGTGGGTTTGTGACATTTTCACCTCCCATGAGGGATGCCGGTGAGGAGACAACTCCCGCTCCACTGCGCGCTCTTCAGGGCACGTCACCCGGACAGCTGTGACAGCGGCTGGGCCAGGCCACGGAACCCAGAGGCCTGCAGGCTGGAACGGCAGTTTCCGTCCAGTAAAAACATCACGGTGTGTCCTCATTCACCAGATATTGCACTGCGGGACTTCCGGCTCTTCCCCAAAGTCAGAATGATTCAGGACATCGAGGCGGCCATGACAGCGCAACCTGCCCGCCCCTCCCTCCCATGTCGGCAGCCCAGGCCGGTGACACGTGGGAACGCTGAGCCAGCAGTGACCGTGCCCAAGGAAAACGGCTGTCCTCCTTGAGGGCCAGAGTGTTCTTGGATGTCAGACGCCAGGGTGAGCGCACACCCCACGCGCCTCACGTGTGACGTGAATGGTGCTGAGCACTTCCACACGTGTCCCAGTGAGCCCATGGGGTCGGTGCTGGAACTGTTGGCAACCCACGCAGGCCAAGTGCATCACTAGGCGGCCTGGTTTCCCCGGGCGGCCAGGGGCAGGACGTGACAGAGGAAGCCACATGGAGCCCTGACACCGACGCAGACAGCACGAGGCTGCGACCAGCATTCAGAGGTGACATCTCCGAAGCTGAACTTCCTGTCCTACGAAAGGGATGAAGTCGAGGAAGCCCTCACGCAGGAAGGAAGGCCAACGAGAAGCAGTGACCTCGGGTGTGGGGGCCGCGAGCCCGCTCTGGCTTTGCCCTGGAGCAGGAGGCCCAGCTGATCACGAAGCAGCGGTAGCGCCTGGTCCAGTGGCATGAGATGCAGTGTCCCTCCCTTTTGGAACCTGTCCCTCGTGGTCGCCAGATCCCTGCTCCCATGTCCTCACTCCAGGGCCCTGGCTGCTGGGGCCACGGATATTGATTTTGTCAGTGTCAAGAAAAAGTCGTGAATTGTACTCTGGAAGCTTCTACTGGAAGTGACAGCCTCCCCTTTTGCTCACACTCTGTGGTCCCAGATGAGTCACAGATGACCCCTCACCCAAAAAGGTGAGGGGAGTGTGACTTCCCCATGTGTCTAAGAGAGAGAACTAGAAACATGGTTTCCACCTGAGGCCTAGACCCCCTGTGTGACCCTGAAAAAGCCACCCTCAGCCGCTGGTCCTCAGCGTCCCCTGTGTCAAATGAGACTAACTCTGGAAGCTCTTGGAGGATTGCGTGTCACCCATGGAAGACAGGCCTGTAAATGCAGTTGGTGCCACAGTTGGTGACTCTCCCCGCTTTTTATCGCCCCTGACCCTGCTGCGTCCTTTTTCTGCCAGGGAGCTGCTCCCACCCTACAGAGTGCAGCTCACGGGTGTCCGGCTCTCCCCCGGCCTATGGCTCTCACACGCAGGGAACACATTTTATTTCCTCGCAGGAACAAAGCCTAAAACAGATGACGTGCGGGGCCCAAGCGAGGGCCATTCGATGTATTGACCCAGTCGCGAGTTCATCTTGCTGAAATTCAAATTTCTTTATTCCCGAAAGCAAAAGCACCTTCGATGGGCAGTTACGGCGGCATTACCAGGGCCATTTGGCAATAAAATGTGACCGATTTCATTACAGAGAATGGAGATGAGAAATGGCTGGTTTTAAATCACAGGGCAGCTGACCAGGAGGGATTAGGCGCAGGCGTGCACGTGGGGTCTGCCGGGTGGGTGGGGCGGGCTGCACAGGGGGCTGTTACTGAAACGAGGCTTCTCTTAAGTTCCGTTGTTCTGCTCTGTGCCCAAAGGTAACTTACGTGCACCGTGGAGCGAGCCAGGTGGTGCTGTCCGGGGGCTGCTCTCGCTCTGCCGTCAGGGTCCATCCCTGGGAGGCGGCATGGCGGAGGGCTGCCCCCTGGTGTCCACGGGCTGGTGGACTGGGGAAGCCCAGCAGGGAGCAGATGCTTAGAACCAGGTCAACTCGCCTTTCCTCTCTCCCCTCTCCTCCCCTCGTATCACTGAGTTGAATTCTCTCTCAGTCTCAGATAGCGAGAGTCCTGTGTGATCTTATTTACCCGCCATGATCATAGGAAAGCGTATTCAAGGCAGGCGGCAGCATGTGTGAAACCCAGAGGCACAGACAAGCACCACATGCTCCTGACACTGGCATGGCATGTGTCCCTGGGTGGGAGGAGGGTGCCGGTGGGGGACAGGCTGGCCTGCATTGCCCCGTGTCGTCTGGTTGGCACTGAGGTGCTGATTACAGCTTTGTGTTGGGCCGTGCTCCGACCCGCTGTGTGAGGCTCGTGTGGACATTCGGCCACGGGTACCGGAACCTTCTACATTCGTCTGCTTGTCCTGTCCTCCCAGGGACACCAGGACACAGTGACATTGCTGCATGTACCCGTTCACAAATACAGAAATACCTGAGAGATGTAGCAGTGGGCTGACCTGGGGAAGCGTCCCAGCTCTGCGGGCCCCGGGTCCTCGGTGGGAGCCAGCGGCCTTCCGGCCACAGGGCGGCGGGCTGGGAAGCAGGGGACCCAGCCTAGCGTGGCCTCCGGCTGGCGGCTCAGGCTCCAGCTCAGGGTTCCGGTTGCACTAGCGGGTGTCGCCTCCCCAGGCCTGTTCCTTTGAACCAAGACGAGAGTGCTCTCTCCCCCTTCAGTGCCACAGGAGCAGCTGTCACCAGTGAGGACAGCCGGGCCCAGCACCACCAGAAGTCAGAGCCGACACACGAGGAGCATCACTGCGGACACACAGGAGGCCCCGGGACTCAGGAACAGCTGGGGGACATCTGGGCCGCCTCCGGCCATGACAGTCTGCGTATGAAACAAGAGGACAGCCCTATTTTGTAGTCAGGGGCTGATAGCTTGGGGACTTAACGAGCTACACATATTTCATTGTCTTTTTAAGGGAGGAAAGAAGTGTGTGTCTCCTGCCGGGGATGTGCATTTGCGCGTGCAAACACACACAGCAGCGCACATACCTCTCGGTCCTGCTCGGCAACCCGGGTGTATTGGGAAGATCGCCCTGGTGATAGGGAGCTGCTTCCTGTTCCAAAGAAAGAAAGAGTAATAAAATCCTGCCAAGGTTTATCTAGAGGATTGAAGATAAAACGAGAAAAACACCATCTTTCAATTCCCAAGACGCGCCAACCTCTCGCCTGCGGCAGGCACCCGGCATGCCTCGTCCTGGAGCTCTCTTTGCTCCATGTCCCCTGTCCTTGTGGTCTCAGCGTAAATGTCACCACATCAGAGCAGGCGCCTCTGACCTCCTGGAGAGGCAGGTTTTTCTTGTATCTGTTGTGAGGGGCATCTCTGTTTTTCCTTGGAAATACTTCCTAACTTAGCAATTAGTAAGGCGGGTGTTTACTCCGTTTCTCGCCTGCTAAATGAGAAGCAGCCACGGCAGCTTCTGTGTCTTCCGACTCTGTGTCCCCAGAGTCCGGTGTGACATCTCGCACCTTGGGAGTGACGGTGATGGTTTCCTGGCCGGATGCATACGACTGGCCCTTCTGACTGCAAATCACCCATGTGTGCACCACCGCTAATGGTCTGGCTCGTGACCTGCGTGCAGAGATTGGAAACTCATGAACCTTGTCGGACCAGGTGGGGACGGTGGTGAATGGGGGCCCACCCCTGATCCCACGGGGCACCAGCTCTTTGCTGCCTCACAAGCCACGTGGATCCAATGGGGGCAGGTCTAATAATTTTGTTAAGCAAGTCTCAAAACCTTGATTTTATGAGTTCCCTTCCAGTTTTTTCATGTTGACACACTGCTTTTTAAAAGTAAACACTGTTGACGAAAGCAGTCCCATGTGGGGGCTGGACCTGGCCTGTGGGCAGTGGGCGGCCCTCTCTGGAGAGAAGCTGGCTGCGCGTGCCTCTTTGCATGGCTCAGACTGCACCAGGACAGGCTTCCATCCTTAATACCACCTAGAAAAATGCTTCTCTAAAACTGCAGGTGAAAACAGGGCAGCCAGGCCATGGAGGGTCGGCCCAGAGTCCGAATATGTAATGGGACCTTTCAGCTTTGCTGCCCCGGCTCCCAGTCTGGTGCCTGAGTTATCAGGGGACAACCGGGACCCCACAGGTCACAGCACAGAGCTGGGAGGTGGGGACTGAGGCCAGTTGGCCCTTGTGCACCCACATGGCCACGGCCCTTCCAAGGAGACCGCTGAGGCGGTCGGGGCTTTATTCCAGTGACATGGCAACTGCCCAGTGATTCTGGGAACCGCTCTTTGGGAATGGCCAGCAGATCCTGAACTTAGTTCTTAAATAGTCCTCAATTGTGACAAATCTCCAGATTAGATTTTTTGAAATAGCCAAGAGTTATGTGGAGCCAAGTCAGGTGCATTTGTCTGATGGTTAAGCTGAGCAGTTGTTTTCTGGGGGGCTATTGTGGTTGCAATTATGTCCCAGCAAGAGCACGGTCAGGACCAGCCACGCTAGGGTCAGGCACAGGGCCAAGGGGGGCAGAGGGGGGACACGGGACCAAGTGGAAGCCCACTCAGTAAGGACGGCAAACAGGCTTAGGGCGCCAAGTCCAAACGGTGAAGCTGAATGAGACGGGGCTCCGAAGGCCTGGTAACGAGCAGAATGAGCCCGAGGCTGGGGTCACATTCAGCTGTGCCCTGGGCTGTGCCAGGGGCTGGGGGCAGCTCCGTGTTAGGCAAGTCTGCAAGTCTTTTTTTTTTTTNGATTCATCCGAGCATTGACTGGGGTGGCTGAGAAGTGTCATCAAGCACCAGGTGACGTGTGTTTCCGCCCCCTTCCCCTGGAGTGGCAACCTGCTGCCTCACGTCTGAACTTCGCGCTCACACACGGGCCAGTGACATGAAGAGGCAGGCTGCCCGCTGTTTGTTTCTCATGGAGTAAAACCCTTCCTAGAGCCCAGCTATTAAGCCCCACGGGCCCAGACTAGGCGCATTGCCCACCCCTTCGCGAGGGCAGGGGTGAGGTGAGCAGGAAATGGTGAGGCCAGAACAGGAAATGCTGTGATTTCCTGTGGGTGCTTCCAGAAGCAAGTTGATGGTGTGAGTGGGTGTGTGTATTAAAAGAGGGAATCTGACTGAGCACAGGCTTGGCGTTGGACTTGGGTGGAGCTGGAGGCGAGGAGACCATAGGAAGGCTTCAGCGGGAGGAGGTCAGAGCAGTGGTGAGGAGGGGCGGCCGGACAGCAGGGGCCCTGGAACAAGTACTCTGGCCAGAGCTAGCTGGGCTCCCGCCATCGGCCCTTCCAGAGCCCCCGCCCCCCACACCTGCGCTGGAGGAAGCCCTCCCGTGCCTGTCACGGCCGTCAGCAGCGTGAGCCCCCTCCCCGGCGTCTTCTGTAGTAAAGGCCAGGGAAGGAAAATGACTGTGCTCGCCTTGGAGCCGTGAGCACAGCCTGCAGGGCTGCGTGTAATTAAATTCTGTCTGCGGCTCTGTCGCCTGTGGAGAGCCAGCGACCCCTCCACGGCCCTCTTACCACAAGCACTTTAAATCGCAGGGCGAGAGCCTGGAGCTCCGTGCTTCCCGCGAGCAGCTGTGGATTCTGAGCTGCGTGCCCACCATAGCTGCGCACTCACCGTGGGGTCCTGGCCCGGGGTGACGCGTCAGAGCACCCAGGTCCGGGAACGCGGACTGTCTCGGTACCACGGGCAGATGCAGCTGTTGGGAGGTGGGAAGGACGCCACCTCCTAGCGCCTGCTTGTATGTGCGTGTTTGCTCTGTAAACGGAAGAACGGTGCAAGGTGTGGTGGTGTCGCTGCCATTGCGAAAGCACCGCTGGTTGGGCTTTGAGACAATCTGCAAGGTCGCCAGTCACATCCCTCCACCAGGTGTGACTGCAGCAGGTGGCTATAGGAAGGAGGGAACTGCAGGCACAACTGTTTGACCCTCGATGGCATCCCCAGTGGAACAGACACTCAGGGACAGCACGAGACACAGTCCTGGGTCTCACCTGAATAGCCAGGAAAAAAAGGAGGGTCCCCCCAGGGCTCTCTTAATGCTTGGAATTGCTACAAGGCGACACCATCCTGGAAAAGATCACAAATTTTTCTGAATTTCAAAATCAAATTCGAAATATTTGGCTTTTATTATAGAAGCTATACAGTGTTTCTTCAGAAAAGTTAGGAATTGTGAAAAGAAAGGTTTAGAAAATGGCCCACAAATCCTCTCTCTTAGCAGGAAATAACCACAATCAGGGTTTTGGCGTGTTGGTCTTCAGACGGTTTCTCGTGCAAACCCTCAGAAGGTTATCACTAGTTTGCTTTAATTTCGATGAGTTAGTCTGAGGATTGTCTCCTGGACTCAGGTGAGAAGAGGCAGAAGGCGGGGCAGAGGCAGCAGACTCAGTGCTGGGCTGGGGCAGGGGTGGGGCTTGTCTGTGGCTCCGCCTCCGTATTTCCTGATTGGGGAGCCCTGGTGCTGGTGGGGGGGGCGGGGGTGGGGTGGCGAGTTCTTAACCATCGCGCCACTCGGCCGGCCCAAGTCTGCAAGTCTTGATCGGGCGTGTGGAGAAGAGAGCGAAATCCTGGGGAAGAGGGTTTCAAGAGCTGCACAGGAACCGTGAACAGTGGTTTAGGAGAACCCTTCAGTTCTGTTGGGAGAGCAAAGCCTGCCGTCGGTTGACCAGATGGACTAAGTGCTCACTGAAGCAGGAGCCTTGCACTTCCGTCCTTCACGGCCCACGGCATCTGCTCTCTGGCCCTCTCACCACCTTTGTCGCCCCCTCGCCCTCCGAGCTCCCACCAGAAAAGCCAACCAATGGCTTTCCATGTTCTTGGAACGCATCGACCCTGTTTCTGCTCTGGGGCCGTGGCTCTTGCTGTCCTTCTGCCTGGGACACACTTCCCTCAGGTCGTCACTAGGCTGGCTCTTCCTCACGTAGGTCTCGTGCCAGGGACGCCTTCCCCGGCCGGCCGGCCCCGGTGCCGCCCCGCCTAGGGCCCATGTGTGTCCACACCTGCGTGTTTACCTGCGTACTTCGTTACCCGTCCCCGGCACCGGAGTGGAGTTCTGTGAGGCAGGGCTGTGTTTGTTCTCATTTATATCCATGAGCGCACCTATGCATGACCTTCAGAACTGACCGACTGAAACAGCAAATGGGTGACAGTGTGGTCCATGGGACAGGCAGCCCCATGGTATAGGGGCTGAAAGAATTCAGGGACGATAGGATCCCCCTCTGTCACTTGGTCCCAGAGCCATTTGGCTGCCAGTCTGAGACCATGGGTGCTGCCAGCTGATGTAACCTGGAACTTGCTGTTGTTCCAGGACCTGGGGCCCAGACTGGGGACTGGGGGAGGGGACACAGGAGCTGGCCGAGCTCCCGTCACAAAACCAGCAGCGGGAGGTGGGTCCTGGAAGATCGGGCCAGGAGCAGAGTTCTTGGGAGAAATGCGTCAACAACAAGTGGACGCATCCTGGGTGTTCGTGGGTCATAGGTGTCCCAGGGTCGCAGTCGCAGATTCTGTTTGCCTGCTTGTGACAGCCTCAGGGAGAAGGGGCCTGTCTGTTCTGTATCCTTTCTCAGAAAGTACGACACCCCTTCTCGCCCCTCCTGCTGCCTGGTTTGCTGAAACAGCCCGTCTCTCCACAGACGTCCTTGTCTTGTACGAGAACTCACTGCGACGTGCACTCTCTGCCCTGCCCCACTTTAAAAATGAACTCTGTGGTACCTACACAGTGTTTTCCTTCCTCCTCTTAAAAGTTAAGTCAATAAACCGAGTCACTCATTAAGTAGTCCACTTCATTAGCAGGAAACGACCATAACAATCGTAACCATAACACCAATAATAAAGTCTGTAAAACGGAGCCCTGCCAACCCTCCAGCCGTCACCCTGTGACCGACTGAAGGGACCCAGTGTCACACCAGGGAACCCAGTCTTGGCAAAGACAGAATCCTGGGAGGGATGGGATGCAAAGGTGCTCAGGAAATAGGTCATTTTCATGAAGAGTCCACGCGAGGCGCCGAGTCAGGTGTGTGGCACGGAAACCGTGGAGCCCCGGCCGTGCCCGGGAGCTGGTGGTGCGTGGGTGGTGCACGCAGTGTGACGGGACGTCCCGAGGAGCCCACTGCGTCCCACCCTTGCCACTCAACACCCCTCATCATCTGCTGGCCCTGTGACCACGTGGCCCGTAGGTCCGCTTGGCCCCCAGCACAGTGGCATGTCCCGTGAATGGTTCTGACGGAGCTGGCTGGCAAACAGTCAGGGAGGCCGCAAAGGGCTGTGCGCTGGGCAGGGAGCTGCAGAATGCCCTAAAGGGCAGCCAGCCTCACCTGTCACTTTGGGGCCTCAGGCTGCCTTTCGGCGAGCATCCTGTCTTTATAGCACTGGCTTCCACACACGGATCGTTTGTCTGCAGGAAACCCACCCAAGTCTGGAGTTTTAAGCGATCGCCTGGACTGTTAGCATTTACAAGCTCTGTCAACAGACGGCTGTGCCGATGGATTTATGTCCCCTGCGGGCACCACTGCGGTCTCCATGCACGAGGACTTGACCACAGGTTGTCCCAGGCCCTCCCTCCTCACGAGATAAGGTCACTCATGGATTCATCCGAGCATTGACTGGGGTGGCTGAGAAGTGTCATCAAGCACCAGGTGACGTGTGTTTCCGCCCCCTTCCCCTGGAGTGGCAACCTGCTGCCTCACGTCTGAGCTTCGCGCTCACACACGGGCCAGTGACATGAAGAGGCAGGCTGCCCGCTGTTTGTTTCTCATGGAGTAAAACCCTTCCTAGAGCCCAGCTATTAAGCCCCACGGGCCCAGACTAGGCGCATTGCCCACCCCTTCGCGAGGGCAGGGGTGAGGTGAGCAGGAAATGGTGAGGCCAGAACAGGAAATGCTGTGATTTCCTGTGGGTGCTTCCAGAAGCAAGTTGATGGTGTGAGTGGGTGTGTGTATTAAAAGAGGGAATCTGACTGAGCACAGGCTTGGCGTTGGACTTGGGTGGAGCTGGAGGCGAGGAGACCATAGGAAGGCTTCAGCGGGAGGAGGTCAGAGCAGTGGTGAGGAGGGGCGGCCGGACAGCAGGGGCCCTGGAACAAGTACTCTGGCCAGAGCTAGCTGGGCTCCCGCCATCGGCCCTTCCAGAGCCCCCGCCCCCCACACCTGCGCTGGAGGAAGCCCTCCCGTGCCTGTCACGGCCGTCAGCAGCGTGAGCCCCCTCCCCGGCGTCTTCTGTAGTAAAGGCCAGGGAAGGAAAATGACTGTGCTCGCCTTGGAGCCGTGAGCACAGCCTGCAGGGCTGCGTGTAATTAAATTCTGTCTGCGGCTCTGTCGCCTGTGGAGAGCCAGCGACCCCTCCACGGCCCTCTTACCACAAGCACTTTAAATCGCAGGGCGAGAGCCTGGAGCTCCGTGCTTCCCGCGAGCAGCTGTGGATTCTGAGCTGCGTGCCCACCATAGCTGCGCACTCACCGTGGGGTCCTGGCCCGGGGTGACGCGTCAGAGCACCCAGGTCCGGGAACGCGGACTGTCTCGGTACCACGGGCAGATGCAGCTGTTGGGAGGTGGGAAGGATGCCACCTCCTAGCGCCTGCTTGTATGTGCGTGTTTGCTCTGTAAACGGAAGAACGGTGCAAGGTGTGGTGGTGTCGCTGCCATTGCGAAAGCACCGCTGGTTGGGCTTTGAGACAATCTGCAAGGTCGCCAGTCACATCCCTCCACCAGGTGTGACTGCAGCAGGTGGCTATAGGAAGGAGGGAACTGCAGGCACAACTGTTTGACCCTCGATGGCATCCCCAGTGGAACAGACACTCAGGGACAGCACGAGACACAGTCCTGGGTCTCACCTGAATAGCCAGGAAAAAAAGGAGGGTCCCCCCAGGGCTCTCTTAATGCTTGGAATTGCTACAAGGCGACACCATCCTGGAAAAGATCACAAATTTTTCTGAATTTCAAAATCAAATTCGAAATATTTGGCTTTTATTATAGAAGCTATACAGTGTTTCTTCAGAAAAGTTAGGAATTGTGAAAAGAAAGGTTTAGAAAATGGCCCACAAATCCTCTCTCTTAGCAGGAAATAACCACAATCAGGGTTTTGGCGTGTTGGTCTTCAGACGGTTTCTCGTGCAAACCCTCAGAAGGTTATCACTAGTTTGCTTTAATTTCGATGAGTTAGTCTGAGGATTGTCTCCTGGACTCAGGTGAGAAGAGGCAGAAGGCGGGGCAGAGGCAGCAGACTCAGTGCTGGGCTGGGGCAGGGGTGGGGCTTGTCTGTGGCTCCGCCTCCGTATTTCCTGATTGGGGAGCCCTGGTGCTGGTGGGGGGGGCGGGGGTGGGGTGGCGAGTTCTTAACCATCGCGCCACTCGGCCGGCCCAAGTCTGCAAGTCTTGATCGGGCGTGTGGAGAAGAGAGCGAAATCCTGGGGAAGAGGGTT
>NW_017731485.1:410938-465647 GCF_001890085.2 Hipposideros armiger | reverse complement strand
AAAACTGTTTTCCACAGGATTAATAATGTAAAATCCATCCTTGCCCACAGGCCGGGCCTGGCCCCTGGGCTGCCGTTCGCGGGCCCCTCTCCTGGGGTCCTGGGCTGATCGAATGACAAGACATAGGAGAGTAGCCTGGCCCTTCGCTTGGCACAGAGTCAGTGCCCATCTTACGTCCTCGCTATCCTTATTTACTAATACAGCCTGTGGTGCATCTTCAGAGTTGTCATTTTTTAAATGAAAGCTAATTCTCGCCTTGCACACTTGCCGGAGCGTGCCTGGGGTGACATCCCGGCACATCACAGACGTGACACACTTTTGTTTCTCTTGCCCTGTACACACAAAAACAATTTGTCTCCCACCCCATTCGTCACTGGCCCCCATTTGCAGCTGGTGAAACCCTGTGCCCCAAACACACGGTGCCCTCCTCCCCTTTCAGCTCTCAGCACACTCGGCACCTCAGAGCTTCCCACGTGCCGACGGTTCGAGACAGTGGGTAAATCTAACCGCCCTCAGGGCCTGCAGGTCTTCACACATCCGTCACTGCGGCCACCCATCCAAAGCCTCTTCCTTTGAAAGCTTCCCCACAGAGTCACATTCTGGTTTTCTGAACCTGCTCTTGGATGGTGTGGAGAACCCGTCCCCAACATCAATGCCATGGACGCCATGGCGAGTCCCGGCGTCTCTGGAATTGAAACCCCAGTCCCAACACGTGGCACGTGGGGGGGAAGTGGCCAGGCGTCACTCAGGCTTCAATTAGGGCCTAACACGTACAGCTGCGGACAGCTGGATGGGGGGGCGCTCCAGGCACTTGTGGGGGCACCCGCTGTGTCTGGTGACGTCAGACACGGATTGTGGCCCAGCCTGGAGCCTCCGCAGATGTCTGTCTGGGAGTCGTCAGGTTGTACTGGGAAAAGCCAGGCCCATGGAGAGAGTGTGACCAGGTGTGTACCTGGCTCCCTACACGTGAGCTGTGTCACCTGGAGGGAGGACCCTCACGGTTTCAAGCTGTTTCTTCATCTGCAAAATGGTGAGAAAAATGTCTAGTAAGCAAGAATGTGGCGGAGGAGAGTGAGGCTGCCCTCAGTGTGTCTGACGCACAGTAGGTACCCATGCTGGGTAGCTGCTGACTAGTACGGTGTCCACCAAAGCTGGCCTGCCATAGCATGGTAACCAGCGGGGGCGATGACCCTGGTTTTCCCAGTCTCGCAAATCCCAGTCATTGGAAGAAAGAACAGGCGCTTTCTAGAGCGGGGCTCAGCCACCCTTTCCTGCAAAGGGCTCAGAAGCGCTTACTTGAGGCTTTGCAGCCCGTAGCGTCTGGTGTGACACTGTGCCCCCCCCCCCCCCCCCCCAGGGACAGCAGCAACAGCCGCCGTTTATCAGAGGTTCACTGTGCGAGTCTGGCTCACTGCTCAAGGCCTGATCTGTGCAGACCCACCTCCTCCAAGGTTACCTGAAGGTCGCCTCCCTGTGGCCTTTTCTGAGCACCCACTTAAAACTGCCTGCACCCCCACCTCCCATTGGAACTCCAGTCTGCCTTTTCCTGTTAATTTCTCCTCAGTAAGGACAACCGCTCCCCAACACAGCACAGTGCCTGTGCTCAGCCCCCATTGTCCTCCTGTGAGTGTCCGCTCCACAGTTGTTTTTGTTGGATTAGCGCCAGGTCCCCAGGACCAAGAATGGAAACTGGCACCCCAGATGAATGAATAAATGAATGAATGAATGGGCCTAATAAGTGCAGCGTCTCTCTGAGGCTGGTTTAATTATTATCCCCACTTTATAGATGATGAGACTGAAGGTTAGGGGCTGTTTTGTTTTCATTTTTTTAATTCATGCTCCAATGTCACAAAACAGGAGCGACCAGAGGCAGAACCCCAGCCCACACTCTCTGGATTGCGGTCCCCTGCTGTCCGAGCAGCCATGTGGAGGGGACCAGGCGAGTCCGCCGTCGTCTGACAGAGTCAGCTCCGCTGTGGATGCTCAGAGCGTCTATGAAAATGTTGTTTCAGCCCTGACACTGATGCTCGTGAATAACATTTAGCCCTCATTCCAGAGGCACATTAGCGGAAACCGTGTGGCGTCACGTTACGGGGTTGATTTTTATGGAGAAGAGGACAGTGCAAGGGGCGGCTTTCGCCTTCGGACCCCCAGCCCTGTGGCCAGGTCCCCGCAGCTTTCCCTGTGGGCCCGGACGTGGTGATCAGATGGCAGCTTGTTTGGCCACGGCACCGAGCTCAGGCCCCGCAATTATGTTTCATTAACAGGGAACATAAACCATAAATCACTGACCAGAAACAGGCTGTTAGTCAGTCTGGTTCAAGCGTCTGCCGGCTGGCAGGCTCGCCCAGGTAGCCCGTTAAAGCAACGCTGCTAATGATTTTCACTAATATTAATTGGGCTAGTTTCCCACGTGCCTGCCAGTACTCTGTCCTCACAGCAGGCCTAAAAGGGGACTGGATTCCAACACGGGAAATGGCCCACCTGGGTCCTCGCAGCTGGGAAGTGGCAGAGCAGGGTCCCACCCCACGTCACGCACTCTGAAGCTTTGCCCTGATACCTCCCGCTCTTTTCTTTTTCTAATGGGGACAGTGGTTGGAGCCGCTGGCAGGGCACTGCCCCCGTGGCCACACCTGCCTGGGGAACAGACCTATGGCAACCTTGAGGAGGCACAAGATTGAATTTTAACCCGTGTCTCCAAACCGCTGAGCTTGACCAGCACGGCCAGGCTGCCGGCCAACTCATCTGACGTCGCCTCCAGGCCTGTCCTGGGAGAGCAGCGTGCTGGCAGCTGTGCCTTCACATCCCGTTAACCTCGTCTGTTGGAGTGACACCTGGCTGCACTGAAGCCTTGCTTCCTGTAATTAGGATTGTAAACAACACCGGGTCCTCCCTCAGTGCTGGCTCTGTGCCCCGACAGGTCCCCACACCGAGCAGTGCGTCCTGCAGGCCGAGGCCACGAGGGACTGTGATGCCCTCCGTCTTGGGTCTGACACTTCCCACCTGTGGATCGCGTACCTGGAGCAATCCCCACCCCGAGCCCTGGCAACCACGCCTCTTTCTCTGTGCCTGTAGCTTTGCATTCCCAGAGTGTCATATAATGGGCTCATACAGCACACAGCCTTTTCAGATTGGCTGCTTTCCTTTCACTCAGTGACATGCTTTTCAGGTTCCTCCATGTCCTTTCTTGGCTCGGTAGCTTATTTTTCTTTATCAGTGGGAGTAGAAATGTCCCACTGTCTGGATGGACCACGGTTTATTTATCCATCACCCGCCAAAGGGCGTCTTGGTCGCTTCCACTTTTGGGCGGTTATGAGTAAATATCTGTGTGCAGGTTTTTCTGGGACATAAGCTTCCCATTCCTTTGGGTAAATACTAAGGGGCAGGATTGCTAGATCGTGTGGCGGAAGTCTGCTCAGTTTTGTAAGAAACCGCCAAGCCATCTTCCAAAGTGGCCGCACCATTTGTGTCCCCTGGCAGGGAGAGAGTTCCTGTGGCTCCACGTCCTTGCCAGCATTTGGTGCTGTCGGGGGTCTGGATTTCGGCCATTTTAAGTGACTTTTAAACCCAGATGTTTGGGTCCTACCGCCAGTGAGGCCTCCAGTAGGACAACATCCAGTAGGACCAGCGTGAAGATGAAATGACATCACACGAGGTTATGATAACGACAGTATCTAACCTTTGGTTTTGTGCCAAGTGAATCAGGTGGCTTGAATCCTCACAGTCACCTAATGGCTCAGGTGCCGTTATTATCTCCAGGTGCAGATGACGAAATGGCGGCTCAGAAGCCCAAGGATATGCAGGGAGTGGCAGCGCTGGGTTCAGACTCGAACCCGCCTCCTGGGCCCAGAGCCCTGGCCGCTGTGTCGCGCATTCCTCGGCTCTAACAGGCTCGGTACACATGTATCGGTACACACGTGTCCGGGCGCCGGCACACAGCGGGGCCGCTTCCCATCCATCCAGCTCCGTGATGCCGGGGCCCCATAACTGGCCCACTGTGTCCTCCTGGCAGCTTCCTGTGACCCTGCGGCCGCTCTCCCACGCACCCCAGCAGGACCCACGGGTTCATGGACACCTGGAGCGTCGCCCGCCTCATTATGGCCTTCGCATCATCAATAACATCAATAGCGTGTCATTTAAAGGCGCTGAGCTAGTGACCTCCGGCTGCACACGTGCTTGTGAGCAGGACACTAAGTGACACGCTAACGAAGTGGAACATTTCTTGCTTCAATTAATGCAAGAGGTAGCGACTCAAAGGAAATATGAGGAGCATTACGTTTTATATTGGCGCCATTTATTACATATGACATTTAACACTTTTAATCACTTTATTTCCGTGTTGACAGCTACGGGGAGAAAAAGAGCTTTCCATGGTGACTGTGACCCGGGAATCCCTGTCGAGCTGAGACAGGTTGTCATTAACCCCTGAGTTGTCACGGACTTCTGAGGATGTAGTGAGGATATCATTAGCTTTATTAATGGCAATCAGGGAGATCAAATTAGCGATTCGCAATGAGTGACTCCATAAGAAACAAATCTCTTAGAAAGGGTACAGTGATGGAGAGGGGAATTAACATTTATGGAGTACCCACTGTGTGCTGGGCCTGTGTGGGGCTCCCGACATTCTGAATCACATCTCAGGCAGCCCTTTGAGGCTGCTGCAGTTATGCCCGTGACACACCAGAGAAAATGGAAGGGCTGCCATTACTGGTTCATTCACCAAATGTGCTAGTTCACCGTTCACCGTGGGGCTCTGATAGCGAATGCTGCTGCACTTTCTGCCTTCGTGGGGCTTCTATTCTGGTGGGGGAACTAGACAGCTATGATCACTTTTCAATATAATGATGATTATGATAATAATAGTGAGAGAAGGAAAGAATGGAGGTTCTTTGGGAAGCTGCAAAATGTGAACCCCACTAAGACCTCATGGTGAGGAGTCCAGGAGGGCTTCCTGGAGGAAGTGATGTTTCGGCCAAGATCTGGCAGATGAGCAGTGCCCAGCCAGCCACCGAGGGAGGTGGAAGAAGGCTGGCAGCGTCATCGAGGGAGAGGGGACTGTGTATCGTGGCCCGGAGAGAACTTCGAAGGGCTGTATTTCTGTGCGACAAAGCTAATATTTGAATCCGGGTTTCTCTCTTCCTGCTGAAACCCAATACAAAAGGGAACAGGCGATCTTCGATGGCATATAATGAGAAGGTTCAGTCCTCAAAGGAAACAGCTCCTGGTTAGGGCCACAGTGGTCTGACGATGACACCCGTGGCCCGGGTGGCAGTCACATCGAGGGGAGGGGTGAGAGCGTTCTTGGCTTCCTGCGTGGCTTTTTACAACAGGGGTGCAAGGCTTCGAGCTGCGGCCTGTTTGGGCGTTTCCTGCTGCAGGTCTGGCGGCAGGACGGCTGCCGCCGTGGTGACCTCACCTGTGGTTTAAGACACCCCGGCTGGACCATGATGCAGCGGGGCGGGGGAGACTCCAACGCTCTGGGAGGGCAACTTCTCCGTTATCTAAGATGGCAGCTCTGATTGGCTGGACTTGGGTCACCTGCCCCTCTGGAATCAATCACTGTTAAGAAAGGAATGTGGTAAGTTGATTGGCTGAGGCTTGGATGCTGCCCGTGCTGGAACCAATCACTGTTAAGAGAGGAAAGCGATAAGTTGATTGGCTGAGGGCTGACCGAGTTGAGCATGGGCTGAGCGTGTAGCAGGGGTGGCTTCCCAAAGGGGAAGTGGGTCATTTGCTGAAATAATGGGGGTGGGTCCCGGCTCCATCCTTTACCGGGCACCTCGAGAACACCCCATCTTGAAGTCCCAGTGACAGTCACCTCCGGAACCTGCCTTGGGGGTGCTGAGGGGGAACTGGGGTGTCAGAAGCAGCGTGCGGGGGGAGCAACGTGCGGGCGAAACCGAGGACTGGTCCCCGCCCAGGCTCGTCCTGCTGTGACACCGGGCGCGTCTCTCCCGGGCCCTGCTGCGCTGTGTGGCAGGGACGCTGGTCCTGAGCTGCAGGGGTCCAGTGAGGGCAGATGAGGCGCCGAAGGACACCCAGCGCCTGGCACGGCTGATGTGTGCCATCGGTGTCACGCGCGGCCAGTGTCACCGCCGTCGGTGCCACGCACGGCCAGTGTCACCCACCATCAGTGTCACGCGCCGTCAGTGTCACGCGCAGCCAGTGTCACCCGCCGTCAGTGTCACGCGCAGCCAGTGTCACTCGCCGTCAGTGCCACGTGCGGCCAGTGTCACCCACCGTCAGTGTCACCCGCCGTCAGTGTCACGCGCAGCCAGTGTCACCCGCCGTCAGTGTCACTCGCCTCCAGATGCCAGCTCTGTCTAGATCCCTCCATTCCCCAGTACGTTACCTTGTTTAACTCTCTTAGCTTTATAATATATTCCTATCCTGTTATTACTCTACTACATTTTAACTTTTATTCTAAATAGTCTTGTTTGGTGTTTTTAATCCTTTGGATTTTTTTTTAAAGTCTAATTTTAACTTATTTATTCTCTTTATTGCCTATTTTATCTTATTTATATTACCTACATATCTTACTATTTCTTACAATATTTTAAAGGGAACATAAAATGTATAGTGCTTATTTATAGGTCACCATTTTTATCTTTCCAAACGTGCCTCTGAGCTCATTTCTTCCATTAGTAAATGCAATTAACTCGATCCTGCTTATTTATTTTTTAAGCAGTATTCATTTCTTTAAATGTGTTATTTGTCTTTAATGCTGAGTCTAAAGACTTGTTATTATATGTTGTGATAATAGCATTAGAAACCTAAACTGTACTTAAATACCCCAGCAACACTATATTACATTATACCCTTTTGCAATTAAGAAAAATAAATAAAAGTCCTTCAACAGACAAAATCTTATTCCCCTCTCACAAAAGCTCTCCTGGAAGAAGAGAGCGACTGCAGGCTCAGAGACGTACACCTTCTTGCGTGGAATCACACAGCTGAATGGCCAGACCAGAACCATCTTTCTTTTCTTTCGACTCCGAGCCCGTTGTTCTTTCCACGTCGGCTTGTTCTTTCGCCTGAGTACCGTGTACCTATTGAAATAAGCCAACTCCTTGGGAACTGGATTTCATTGTTTTCCTCAGTACAATTTAAATCTTTCCATCAATTTTCCCAGAATGCTCTGCCCTGGTCCCATTTCATCAGACGGTGCAGTGTTCACAGCAGGCTAAGGTGTCAGATAGCACAGCAGATTCTTTCTGAGTTGTACTCTTTTCCTCCAGCTAATAAATACTGCTTTTCCAGGAAGCATGCCCCCTGTGGAAGGGTCGTGGCCTTTGGGGTCAGAAAGGCATTTGTCGCTTGGCTCTATTGCTCCTCAGCTCTGTGGTGACGGGATCAAGCTATTTTCCTTGCAGGGGCCAGCAGCCCATGTGAAGTGATGTGCGTGAATAGAAGCATTTATCAGTTTATGTGTCTGCAAAGCCCAAAGGCCGTATTTGCTGTGGGAATGGGCCTGAAACCGTCCAGTCAGGATGCTGCCTCTTGCCCCGCCGTTCGCTCTCATCCCCTCAGCTCAGTTCTCAGGTCGGCTCTGTCCGCTGGTTGGCTACTGGCAGCTCCAGGCTTACAGTTCACCAGCTCACGCACCTGAGTGCAAAGAACTTTTGTTTTTCAACAATTCCGGCAAAATTTTTAAATTGTCTCTAATAGGACTGACCAGAGTCCCATGCCTATCCGTCAACCAATCACTGCGGCCCGGGGATGAAGCAAATCGATCGTCTATGCCTCCCTCCGCCAGCCGTGTGCCCACCCCTGGACGCACAGGACTGAGAATGGGGGTGGAGGGTTTCTCCTAGAGAACTCAGGGTGCCAGCAGGGGGAGACAGGCAGGAAGACACATCAGGAAACCTACCCTGGCGACCGTGAGCAAGATACTTACCCTTGCTGAGCCTCAGCCCCCCTCTTTTACACGGCAGGAATAATGACACACACTGATTTTTGGATGAGATACTGCAAGTGTTTTACACGTAGTAGGTGAGCAATCATGTGAGTTTTCTTTCCTTCTTCCGACTCCCCCACTCACTTCCGTTCTCCCCAGACTCTCCCAGGACCACGTACTGGGACAGTGACCGAATGTCACCTTGCTAAGGAGCACATTCACTGCTTCCTCCTTTATGAAAAAATGGTATATTTGTAGTTAAGACGGACCAGGAGATGACTAGTGTAAATAACGGTACAGGAAAGTCCCCCCTGGGCTGACAACAAGCACAGAAATGGGATCAGAGACCAGACGGGCTTTGGGACCCAGCGTCTTCTCACTGTTGGTTACCGCAGAGCTGGTGGTGACTGCACTACTCCCAGTACCACCCCCCCCTCTGATTTAGGAAGAACCCTCCGTTTGTTATGGGATTACTTCGCTCCCACCCGCCTCCGACAGAGGGCTGGAACAAGACCTAGGACAAAGTAGAGCGCTAGGACTGTCATAGCTTTGGGGGATTTTGTGTGGTTTAAATATCTAAAGACATGCACACCATTTTAAATTATAACGTAGGATTTTAACTCTGTTATTTTTTTCTTTACATTTAGATTTTTAATCAGTCTAAAATTTAATATGCAGTATGAGGTAAGGGGTTCCATTTTCCCCCCAGATAATAGGCAATTGTTCCAGTACCACTTATTAAACAAAGCTATGCTTTAGTTACTGACATTTAATTATATGCAATTGTCACATATAATGCAGTTTATCTCAAGGTCCATTCCTTGTCCCCCAATCTATTTATTTGTACTAGTTCCATATGGTTTGATTATGGTAATTTCACAGTATGTTTTAATACCTTGCAAAACAAGTCATTCCTTAGTATTCTTCTTTTTTTTTTTTAAGATTTTTTTTTTATTGGGGAATTGGGGGGATGGGAACATTGCTGGGGGAATTGGGGGAAGGGGAACAGACAAGTTGCTGTCGTTTTGTTCTTCAATCTAGTTGTGGAGGACGTTGCTTCACTGGCCCAAGTTGGCACCATCATTGCGCTCTTCTCTGGCGAGGCAGATCAGTCGCCGGCTTCTGGACGGCCGCTCACTGCGGCTGCTGGCCGCTCACGCTGGCTGCTGGCTACATACGGTAGCCCATGGCAACCCACTGCCACAGGGACTGCAGCCTACGCCGTCGCCGGCGACTCATGGCAGCCCAGCTCCAGGTTGAGCTGTTGTTCAGCATCTTAGCTGTGGAGGGCAGTGTCACTGGCCCTCATATGTGGGATCCGAACCGGGGCCCTCTGGCATCCCAAGCGAGTTCTTAACCATCGCACCACTCGGCCGGCCCCTTACTATTCTTCTTGACTCATATTTTTGAATATGAAATGTATTTTTCTATACGAAAATTAAAATAATTTTATAAAATTTAAAAACTTGGAATTTGAATTGAAACTACATTGAATTAATACGTTATTTTCAAGTAATCGATATTTTAATGCATTAAGTTATCTCATCCCTGGACATAATATATTTCCCACCTACTGATACCTAGATTGACATTCTTAAATACAGTTTCATAAATTTCTTCATATGAATCCCATATCTTTTGAGTTTAATGCATTTCTAGGTATTTCTTTTACCACGTTTATAAACATTTTTTTTCAATTTTCATTTCTAGTGAGTGCTTGATTTAAAATATGTGTTGATTAATTTTATATTTATCTTACATCTAGCCACTTTATCATATTAAAATAGTTTTTATCTGTAGCCTCTTAGACTTTCTGGATTTACAATTAACTATGTCAGCAAAGAGAAAAAAATTAAAACCTCCAGAGAAGTGGTGCAGGTCACTCTTACCTTGTTCCTGATTTCCATGAAATGGGTTTGATAGTTAGAAAAGAGCAGTAATGGCATCCATGTGCCATTTCAATTTCAAAATCCACAGTTCCTTCTGTCATTTCTCACATGGTGTATTTCTAAGGTTGAATTGGCTGGAAATCTTCCTGGGGCAAATGGCCGAACCGGAATTCAAACTAGTTAAAGAACACTTGTGGCTTCACATGGCTGAAACATTCGCGCTGACTTAGGAGAAACTGAACCGGGTTTCTCATTAACAACCCCATCAGGACCCCGCCCATAGAGGTGTGAGACCTGTGAGCCTAGCAACTCCAGGTTTCATGGTCCCTCAACTCAGCAACCCCAGCAGAAAGCAAACATTTTCCTACTACGTCAGCTGAGGCCCTGACCTGATTTGGTCATCATGAGCCTGAAACCTAGAACCAGTTTGTGCCAGGAGGATAAAGCTGTGATTGGGTCTGCCTGGGTCGGGTACCCAGGGCTCTGGCTAAGAATAGGGGGCTCCCTTTGGAGGAAGGAAATATTGCTCCCCAAAGACCAGTAGCAGGCAAAGCAACTGAGCCCACTGGGGCTTCTCTCCGTCCTGTGTCTTGGCTGTGGACATGTTCTCTCCCTTTGTAAACAACTGACTTTCCTATAAACCTCAGCACTGTGGCCACATGCGCTGAGCACATCGCAGTTCTAAGTCTCACCGAGTCAGTGCTGGATGACCGACAGCACAGCTGTGATGACCTGTCTTGTCTGCCGAGGTTGAGTGCCGTGTCCAGGTGTGTTTAGAATCAGCTCGTTGCCACAGATTCCTGGAGCAGTCCCCGTTTCATCCTCCTTTCACTCTCCCCAGGCCGGTGCCGTTGGATGCGTATTTATTTCCTCCATCTATTCGTACGGCCAAGCCTCCCCCACCCACAAATTCCCGTCGCCTGGATGAACATCCCTGCCCTGTCCTCATGATGAGTTCAGAGTCAGATCTGAGAACCAGCAGCGTGCTGTCGCCGAAGTGCCCTGGTGGCATGCACATGCTTCCTCGGCGAGCGGTCCCCACACCACGCCTGAAAAGGAGGCTCTGTAACCGCTGAAATGATGGAAGACTTTTCTTTTCCCTGCAGGGTTGCTAGAATTGCTTCTGAAGCTTTTTGGGAGGGTATCTTTCTCTTGCCCCGTGGGATGGCGTCTGCACCTGAGCCTGTCTCTGCGTTCTGGCCTCAGTGGCCTGGGTCTGAATGTCACACCTCTTCTCTTGGTTAGGTGAGCAGGGGCTTTTTTCAGAAAACCACGTGTGGGATTGTATTCATCACTTGAACTATTTTTTTCTATTTTGTAATCTAGTAATTTCTGCTTTTATCTGTATAAATTGCTGCCGTCTGCTCTCTTTGCATTTATCTTGTTATTTTTTCTGGATCCTTGAGTTAAGTATAATTTATTTTCATTGGTAGAATTTAACATTCTTAATGTTATGATAACATTCTTAACGTTAATATAATGAGTTTTCCTCTGAGAGCTACTTTACACATATCCTATGGGCTTTCAAAAATTCACATGGAACTTTCTGTTTAAAATGTAATTGTCAGTAGGTATGTGCTGGTCTCCTCGGCCAGACTCCTCCTGAGTGAGGCTGAGCAGTGCACAGGCAGGTGAACACGCGATCTAAGTAAGCACCGCCCACCAGTCTGCGGCTGAATGTCAGTGTGTGATTTGTTGTTTACTCTGTTGGTGGATGGGTCCTGGTCCCTGATGATATCTATGGACCAGAGAAGTGGGACCCACCCCATGAAAACCACGAGGACTGAGCGGTGTTGAAAGGAACTGAGGAGCACGCACCCCCCCACACACACACAATGGAGCTAGTGTTGGGCAGGCAAGCAGCGGCTGGTCTGGCGGTCAGCCACACCGAGTTCGTTTGGCAACATCAGAAGGAGTGGACTCCAGAAAAGTCAGAACCAAGGGCTCAATGGCCACGTTGGAGACACGCAGCCCCTCAACGCGCCACCCACCAAGGGAGGGCTGTTGTGCGTGCGTGTGTGTGTGTGTGTGTGTGTGTGTGTGTGTGTGTGTGTGATGGGGGAGTGGCTCCTTTGAACCTGACCGTGGGGAAACACCAGGCAGCTCCAAATGAGGGAAGTTCTAGTTAAAAGCAAAAAAGGGACTGCGCTCTTCAAAAAAATGTCAATGTCATAAAAGGTAAAGGTTGTGGGAATGTTCCAGATCAAAAGCAACTAAAGAGACACAGCAACGAAATGTAATCTTCTGGTCCTCGGCGCGGCCGGCGCTAGCGGGAGAAATGAGGAATAAAGGACTCTATTGGGTCAATTGGCAACACTGGGATCCAGGCGGGAGATTAGATACAAGTATTGACTCAGTGTTAAATTTAGTGGAGAGGATAACTGTACTGTGGTTATATAAAAACCCCTCTCGTTCTGAGAAATACACACTGAACTATTTAAAGGTGAAAGGCCAGCATAGATCCGACGTTCTCTGAAATGGTTCTGAAAATTAATCGGGCGTGTGGCTGCGTGAATATTTATATGGAGCAAATGATACAGCAGAAGAGGCAAAATGTCAACATCTGAACCTCGGTGAAGCATGCACGGTATTCCTTGTACTATTTTTATTCGTGCAACTTTTCTGTAAGTTTAAAATTATTTCCAAGTCAAGAGTTTGAAAAATATTAGGGTTTATCTTTCTTTAGGCAATAACAGAGTAATTGCGGTTTTTCAACAAGCCTGCAAAACGAGAAGATATGTTTCCAGATCTGTGTTGTGAGACGCTGCAATTAATATAAAGTCGTCCCCGACTCGAGTGGGATTGATTTTATCCTGTTAGGGGCATATCATGCCCGCCTTTTATTGGCTGTTTGCAGGCCTTTGAAAGGGAATTCGAGGCAGGGCCTTGTCACTGCTAAGCCGACTGTGGTTTTCTCCAAGACCCTGAAGTGCTTCTGAAGAGGGATGGGGCTGGGAAGGGCGGGTTAGGACGGATGGGGCCTGGAAGGGGAAGCTATTTCGGGGCCTGTTGGCTGTAGCGCCGCGAGACAGGACGAGGGAGGAGAAGAGAGGACGCCGTGGGGAGGTGTTTTAAGGGAGTGGTGTGAGCACTTGGTCACTTGCTGAGCGTGGGGCCAGTGAGGACGATGAAAGCCAAGATGTCTGTCGTTCCACCCGGAGCAGAGGGCCATGCCATGGACAGGACAGAAGTCAGGTGGCTGGGGGTCCAGAGCAGCAGGGGAGATGGTGAGTCTGGGCGGGTGTCACTGCTTCTGCAGGATTTCCAGTTCACATATTTAGCAGGAAATTGGGATTACAGATCTGGAGTTCAGAGGAAGAGTCCGAGCTCGCTATGATGTCTGGCGGTCATCCGTGCAATGGTGGAATGAATGGTGGTCACCAAAGCTTTGGAAATGGCTGGGGTGACTCCGGAAAAGTGGAGGTATAAACAAACGGACTGACTAGGACCATGTGAACATCCTTTAATGGATCATTCCAGAGCCCCTAGGACCACAAATGTGCACACAACCGAAATATCTCTTGAGGCCAAGTGGGGCCACGTTCTAGTTTGTCCCCCAGAGAGCAAGGAGACGGGAAATCGTGGGACAGGTTAGGGCCCAGGCCCCGTGCTGGCGTAAAGCTGAGAGCCGACAAGGCCACGCGAGGGTGGAAGGGACATCCGGAAGTAACAGCTGCCAAGTTTTGGACTTTAGAAGAAGCACTGGTTTGAGTTCTTGTTTCCAGAGAAAGGACCTGGCCTCCGAAATGCAGCCTGAGAATTCCTGACTTGAAAATGATTCACGCTGTCGGTGCTCACGGGCCACGTCAGCTTCATCAGCCCCCCGGGCCCCTCCCCGTCCTCTCTGGCCACGCGTGCCTGCACTGGCTGCCTGGCATTCACTCTCATGGTCTTTCTGGAGGGAAGGGGGTGAAACACGCACGCCCCCCCATACACACACCTGTAACCCCCGGGCCCTGCGGAAGGCTCTCTCCAGGTAGTGGTTCTGGCCATCGTGATGCGTGTCTTTGGGAGAACGGGTCTCCGTCAGTCCGACGTATTGGGTGAACAGGACAAGGGCCTGTGGGTCACCTGCCCCCCCACACACACACACAGTGACACACTTCCACTGAGCCGCACACGCCAGGACCACCCTTTGGAGACCAGACAGGTTACCTGGGTGTTAGGCCCTCCATGAAAATATGCAGGAGGGACAGCATTTGGTACAGACTTTCAGGGGCCGAGGTCACATGTCCAACCCTGAGGATCCGAATACAGATAAAGGCCCAGACGAAGTGGATGGTAAACGCAACATGAGAAGCAGACGTGACTTCACACACCTCCGGAGACGCTCATGGCCACTGTCGCTAGCTTCCTTCCACACATGCAGTGGTGTCCTCCTTGTGCCCACACCCTGAACGGGCACATGGGGCACACGGGTCAGTGAGACAGAGCATTCGCTGGGGCCTGGTGTCCCCCTGGGGAGACTCGTCATATTGGTGCAATGTGGTGGCTGCCCACATGGCAGGATGTGCCCACTCGGTGGCTTCTCAGCGAGGTGTCACCCGTCCGTCAGCTGCTGGCACCAGAATTGGGATGATGTTTCTGGGTTTTGCCCACAGCCCCGGAGCGGTGACGACGGTGCACATGTAGTGCTAACTCATTTTTATCACCACACCTGTGGTTTTGTTGTGTTTGTTGTTTTTTCAAATCCCCGTTCATTTCCCACTTAATGTCCCTTCTTTAAGCATAAAATTTCCTCGTCTTGTGTTGATGTAACATTTTAAAGAAAAAGGATTCCCTTGGGAATGCATGTTTTAGGGCGAAAAGCGAAGGTCTTGTTCAAGTGAATGCAAAGCTGCTTCCTCGCTGTGTCCTGAGAAAGCCCTCCGGCCGATTTGGGAAATCAGCAGAAAGATTTCTTAAGAGCATGGCCCATCCTGGAAACTCAGGTGACTGTTTCCACTCAATAATGAGTTTTGTTTTGAGTGGTGCTGGATTTAATTGCGAAATCAATATGTGTGTTTAGGGCTGGGCTTTGCTTCCACAGGAAGTGGCTGGAGATAAGCAGCCCAAGCGTGTACATTGGTTTTTGGGTAGCATTTTCGCTGGTCGGCACAGGCGCCCGGGCCTCCTCAGGCCTGCTGATGTGCTCTGTCTGAACCAGGCGTTGTTTGCACGGTCGATGGGTGTTGAGCTGCCCCTGTGTCCTACACACTACAACGTGAAGCTGGATTTGCAAAGGTAACTCCAGACCTTCCGCATCGGTAAGAATAAGCCCAGGTCTGGGACAAGGCAAAGCACGTGACCAGCAAGAAATGCCAGGCCCTGCCTGGCTCAGGAGAGCTGTGATGGAGGGGAGGCCTGCAGAAGGGCTGCTGGGTGACGAAAGCTTTGACCCACAGGCCAGAGGGGCCTCAGGTTCCCCCGGGGCTGCCCCAGGCGCCATGGGCATCGAGAAGGTGTTGGGGTCCATGCTCGTGGCACTGGGGCGTCATTCAGTCCTGTCCCCTCTGGCTCACGTGCTCTTGTGCCCTCCCCAAACCCTCTCTCTCTGTCCCTCAGCTCTGCTCCATCGTGAATGCCTCAGGGAAGTCTCTTCTGCTCCCCTGTCTGTTGGCTCATCTCATGGCTTTGCACTCCTTGTCTCAGCGTTTGTCACTGTTGTACATTTAAATGCACCTTTCACTAATAGACACCCGTCTTCCGCATTGACCGTGACTTCCGCGAGGTCAAAGGCCCCTCCGAATCTACGCCCCGTTCCATCCTCAGCGCCCAGCACCATGCCTGGAACAGGCCAGGTGCTCAGTCAATCTTGGTTAAATGAATGAGGAAATAGGTTTGGCTGCAGTGACGAGCTCAGGTACCGTGGCTTACGCAGCAAGGGGTGTCTTCTGTTCCAGGGGTTCACATCCAGGGGAGGGCTGTGGCTTCTGCTGTGTCCTCCCCGCACGGAGTGCAGACCACGCGGCCTCAGCCAGCCACGCGAAGGGAGGGAAAGGCAGGCCGTGCCATCCCCACCCGGAAGTGACACGATCCACTTCCTCTCACACACGCCTCCCCTCAGTGGGGCGGGAAGTGCTCTCCTGCTGCAGACGTGGCCAAGAACCAGCTCCGCAGTCTCGGCTGCCGCCACGGCCTGTGGGGACAGTGGCAAGGCCGGGCTTTCCTTCCAGCTGACTCACCGCCTGGCGTGGGCCGCGCCACTGGTGTCCTTGGGAAGCCCACGTCTTCATCCATCCATTCTGCTAACACTTTCAGAGCTGCCTCTGGGCCAGGCCCAGCTGAGCAGTGAGGACCCTAAAACAAGTGAGACGTGGCCCCCGCCTTTGAGAGCATGGGCGGGCATTTTCAACTTTCCTATAGTGGAAGTGGCTTGCTGGTCTGAGAAGTGTCATTGTCAAATGTCTGTTGTTTGTTAAGGATAGGGCTTTTAAAGTGAGGTTCAGGGAAGCCTGGGGACCTGGGAGGTATTTATTCTTGGGTGGCTGTCCTTTTCTGGTCTGAGAAGTACCGTCCGGTGGGATATTCACGTGGAGTCCGACAAACGCACCCCAGTGTGATAAGCTCACAGAGATGTGTGTGCAGTGCTGCAGAGCGTCCCAGGGGCTACGGGCCCCACTGTGGAGACAGAAAGGGGGCTTCACAGGCCAGCTCGTCTGCGCTGAGTGGGAGAATGGGGCCGACTTGCTGAGACGGTGAGCTCTGGAGCCACTGGCCATGGCTGCTGCCTGGGACTTTCCACTCATTAGTGACGTGACATTAAGCGATTGTCTCGGCCTCTGCAAGCCTGAATTTCCTGTCCCGTGAGATGCCGATGGCCCCTCTCCGGGAGACTGCCCCCCTCGCAAGGCCCTGCCTGCACGTTCTCAGCTGGTACCGCCTGTGACCGCAGCTCAGACACAGCACCGATGGTTGGGGCTGGAGGCACTTGTGTGGGACAATGAGACCAGCATGGCCCACGCGCACACCTCCAGGGGCAGCTACATACATGAAACCACAGAGTAAAGATTGGTGGGGCCGAGGCAGACGGAGGTGCTATTACTTAGAAGCATCCAGACTTACCTGTTTCAAGCACACCGGGAAGTACAAGTCACAGCTCCAGGCTGGCTTCGCTGGTGGACCGCCGGTGACAACCTGACAACAGGTGTCATGTGATCGTCAGTGTGTGTGTGTGTGTGTGTGTGTGTGTGTGTGTGTGTGCATGCATGTATGTGCATGTGTGAGCACTTGTGCTTGTGTGTGTGCATGTGTACATCCAGCACATGGGGTTGGGATGCAGACCACGCGGGGACTGCAGCAGAAAGGGAAGTGAGTCCATTTACTGGTCTATTGAAAACGGTGAGGATGGCCAAGCTTGAGGGCTGAGTCATAGAAATGAGGGCGTGAAGTCTGCGGGTCCCAGGCCTCCCCCACCTCCCACCCCTGTTCCTTAAGCCAAGATTGATGAAAGCCGAGCCAGGGCCAAACAGCCCTGGCCGTTTCTGGGAGAGATTGAGAGGGCTGTAAAGTTGAAGAACAGAATAGATTCTACACCTGAATAATCAATTAATGCCTCTTTAATGATTGTGAGGAGAGAGGTACAAATTCCAAATCAATCCCGAGGATTAATCAACCGAGGCCACAGAGCCTGTGCCGGCGGGCAGGCTGGCAGGGGTGACTCGCAGCCCGTCTCACCACGAAGCCGGACTCGGCCGGCTCACCTCCTCCTTCCCGGCCTCGGGGAAAGGACTCGGTCGGCAGCCTCCTGTCACGGTGTGTGAGTGTGGGGACCAGCGGAGAAGAGATGACACGAGCGATGCCAAAAGGAGAGGAAAGCTCTGCCCCGTGTCTGTGAGCCAGAACTTCTCAGAAGGAGGGGAGATCAAAGGGGAAGCATCAAGGTTCCGGCGGCCGGGGAACCTGGGGCGCGGTGTCTCCTCAAAGTGCAACGCAAGCTTCCTGGAAATTTGGAATTCTGCTGCTGCACGCTGTGTCTCACAGAAACCACTGTTTTCTCCATTGCTTATGAAAATGTCCAGATGCGCTAGCAATAAATTTTATACATCACAACCTCTGCGGGCACATCCCTGTTGGGAAGACAAGCCGAAGACACGAAAGGAGTAAGTGGCGTTTCTGGGCTGAGGCAGCGCATCCTAGTTTGGCGCTGGCCCTGCCCCACTCCCCGGGTACACAGGGGCCGGGCCGCAGTCTGTATTCTCAGTGTCTGTTCGAGGGCTGGGAAGTCGGCAGGCATTTGATAAATGCTCGCTGAATAAATAAATGTATTAAGTAAGAAATTCACAGTGCAAGTCCAAGTGTGTTTCGAGAGGTCAGAAGGAGGCGGCCCGGTCTTGCCGCAGTTAATGCAGCACGCAGAGCGCCTGGGGCCGGCTGCCAGGCCTGGCCTGGGTCTGCCACTTAGCAGCCGAGTCTGGACGATGTGCTTAGATGCTTGCCTCAGTTGCCCACCTATAAATATGGGACGACAGCGTCGCCCACCTCAGGAGGCTGTGAGGATCAGTGAGTTAGTTACCGTATTTGCCGGCGTATAAGACGATTGGGCGTATAAGACGACCCCCTAACATTTCCACTCAAAATACAGAGTTTGTTATATACTCGCCGTATAAGATTTGATTTGGCCCACTGAAGTGCAAACAAGCGTATTGTATTTCGTGTCACCACATAACCGTTTTGGCGATGTTGAGCCACCATGTCTGCTACATGTTTTTTCGAGTTCTGGCCAGTGTGGGGTGCCTCTTCTTAATGCACACTTACCCCTTGGCATACTCTTTAATGCTTTCTCATTTGATTTCCAGTCCCGAACCATCTTTTCTGTTACTCCATATTGTCTTGCAGCAGCATAATTATTATTTTCCTTAGCAAAGTTTATAATTTTCAGTTTAAAATTTGCATCATACTTCTTTCTTTTGGCTGGTGCCATGATAGGGATGATAGGGGTTTGACTGGTCGACATTTTCTATGCTGTACTGTACAATGGTGCAGTATTGTGGTTGGCTGTTGGCTGTATATAAAGCCTGATTTGATTGGTCCCTGCTCCCTGTTTGCCCGCCCTGTCACTATAGCAGTCTGGTCCACCCTTGCATCAGCATCTCCCTGGGACCTCACTAGTGCGCAAGTGCGAGCTCTTCAACATTCTGACAGGCACCATGATAGCGCAAAATCGCGAATCTTCAATGCATATGTAAAGAAATATACGGTAACCCGAATTTACCACACTCGCAAAATCGCACACAGCTGAGCATACACCCAGCAGCGCTGCTGATGCCTGAACGGTATGTGGAATGAAGTGGGCGGGCATCGGGAGGCCACTATGGCACGGGGCAAGCACTATGGGCAGTCTATCTGAAGTGTACCTGGCGTATAAGATGACCCCCCACTTGGAGGCATATTTTTCAGGGCCAAAAAATCGTCTTATACGCCGGCAAATACGGTAATAAGAAATATCAGGTCCATGCACAACAGAACTCAACTCACCATCACATTTGTGTGGGTCGCCCCGCGGACACCTGCATCTCAGGGAAGGGCCAGGTACTCAGTGTTTTAACTTTCTAGGCTTTGTTCCCCTTATCCTTGACGACCGACCGTCTTTTCTACACTCAAATGTGCCAACTCACTCCTGCCTCAGGGCCTTTGCATCAGCGACGTCTGCTCAGAGAGCTGTTCTCTGGGCTCTAAAGCAGAACGTCCACTCCTGCTGTCCCTCTCACCCCTCACCCTGTGGCACGTCTCATCACCTGAAGGCGTTTGTTTGCTGTCCGTCTCTTCTACTGGATGGGACCTCCATGAGGGCAGGACCTCATGTTGTTCACGAGTATCCCTGAGGGCTAAGTCCTCGTCGACACTGCGTGGATACTGGATGGATTGACGGATTGCTGGCTGGATGGGAGTTCTGTCATCATTTCACACATGAGGACAGCAAGTCTCAAGAAGGTGAACTGATTTGACCGTCATACACAAGCAGAAGGGACAGACTCGTGACTCGGAGGCCCGAGCTGTGTGCAGGACACCTTTGTGACTTCCTGTGTTGGTGACTCCTCCGGTTCTTACAATGAACTAAGGAGGGCTGCTGAGCACAGCCCTCTGCCAGAGGAGCAGTGGCAAACTGTGAGAAAAAAGACTATTAAGACAAAATTAATGAAACCAATGATTAAAAATGGATGACCCCCGTCCACCTGTGATTGGACTTAGCCAACCTGGAGTTAAGAACAGTCTTCTAGACACCGTCTGCCCAAGGTGTCTGACTCCAGCCACAGGGTGGGGGTCCTCAGGCCCACTTCAGACCAACTGGCTACAAATGTAGAGGTTTCCTTGCCTCCCCTCAGGTGTGATAGGCTCCGAGCCCGGGAAGGTGCTATCCTCAGTTACGTTTTCTTTCAGCACAAAGCATGCCCATCAACACCAGCTAAAGGAAGAGAGGCAGAGGGCGGAATCAGGTGGCAGGAGGTAGGCGACGGTAAGAAATGTTCAAACCTGTAAAGAATTTTTATAAGAGCTTGAGCCCAAACTGCCAACAGCAGCTGGGAAGCAAGATCTCTGGGGAACAACAGGGTTGCAGTTTCTGTTCTGCGTTTGAGATTAAGGAGGCGACGAGGATGATGGTCTGGGGGTGGGAGAAATAGGCAGATGGAGTACAGGACAGGGAACGCGGCCACGTGCTCTCTTCAGGGTGGTCACTTATTTCAAAGGTGTGGTGACCCAGATGCACAGAAACTGCCGATGGGGATGCTTAAGGCCATGAGAAGCCTTTCAGTAAGGAAGAGACAGGCCTGAGGTGAGCACCCACCGTGACCTGCCCAACTGGGAACTTATGCTTTATTGCAAGCACCCTTTTTCATCCATATAGGGCTTCCAAGTGCAAAGCTTCTGTCACCCTCAGAGATGCCCCACCCTCTCGAGTCGTGTGGTGATGTGCGTGACGCTCGCCCAGACTTCGGGGTCCAGAGTTTTCCTGGGGCTCCGTTGCTCAGGTGAGAGTGACCGAGCTAGTGTCTGAGACGGTCTCCAGCTCCTGCCCCCTGGAGCTCAGCCCTGTCCCGTGTGGCTCCAAATCCTGCCCTCTAACCACGTGATTGGTCGTCTGGTTAACAAGCCATCTGTGGGCCACCTGGTTGGCACACGCTGGCAGGTGAGGGCCACCGTGAATAACAGACACTCTTATCAAATTCCCAGGGTTCAGAGGTTACCTCCTGGGGCAAGGACAGGTCAGACCTTTTTGGAGGGCAAGCCTCTTCCTCCACAGCCTGTCTCTCCAGTTGCTTCGATTTGCGCTAAACCAGTATGGGGGTGAGCGTAACCCTCCTGGAGACGGTCAACCAGGTAGAGAGACATGTGTGGTTGTCACAGCTGGCGGGGGGTGGCCCTCCTGGGATCTAGTGGGTGAGGCCAGGGCTGCTGCTAAATACCCCACAGTGCACAGCCAGCTGTCGATCCACAACAAAGAGTTTCCTGGCCCAACTCACCAGTGATGAGCTGGAGAAACGCAGGGACATAGGGGCTGGAGGTGAGCCTGGGCCGCGGGGTTGCTGAGGACAGGATGTAAGCAGACGGCTCTGCCCTGTCACACCGCGTCTGCCTGCTGCAGACAGGGGCTCTAAGGAGGCTGTTGTTGTGGGAAAGGAGATAGGGACCTGCCCACACACGTGGCGTCAGCCGGCCCCCGGGTCCCCATCTCTGTCCAGACCTGGTCCAGGTCGCAGCACCGACAGAAGTGAGGCCGCCAGTGTCCACAGGTCATTTCGAAGCAACCCCCATTTCATGTCTCGTGTGTCTGACTGGACCCAGGTCAGCGACTCCGCCTGGCGCCCGCCTACTCCTGACGCCTGTAGTAGCTCACCTCTCTCTTTCTTGTAAAGACAGTGGGTCTCAGACACGGACCCTCATCAACAGCACCTGTGTAGAGCTTCGCGTGCGTTTTGTGTCTGTTCCTGATACGCCGTGTTCACCATCTATTCTGGGCAAGTGACACCCGTTATCTCTGCATGGGACACAGATCAAGTTTCCTTGAGCGTCATTTCCCCCCCACGCTGGCTGGGCTGAGCAGCAGGCAGGCACCTCCCTTACCTTTCACCCGGCCCAGCTCACCTGTGTGTCACCTGCCGGCTCCTGCAGTCATGTGACTGCCTCGCCACACACCCTCTTACTTCATCTGCACCCCAAGGATTCTTCTGGAAACACAGGGTGGCCAGCCTCACAGCCGCATCCTGCAAGGGGTGCCTGTCAGCTGCTCAGCGTCCCTTCTTGTCACTGTCCTCCCCCCCGATCCTTACTCCAAAAGTGCAGGCCAGCATGTCCAGGCTCCTGTGGGGGTCACACGTCCTCCTCCAGGACCCCAAGTCACAGCGCTGGCTCCCGAGAAAGGCCACCATCTCTTAGCTCTTGTGTTTCCTGGTTATCAGGTCTCTTAAGTTCACTCATCACGTATGCGGAAATGGTGACACACTGGTACTTCCATGCTCGTAAGCACATGGTCTTCTTATTAACCCAAGTGACTTTTCCATCCATAACGGATGGTTTACTCTGCTGTTGAACTATGGTAGCGACTACATTTCCTTTTTTCCATGGGTGCCTGGTTTTAATGGGAGAGCGCTCAGATTCTGTGGGGGGGATGGCTGGACTTGTCACCCTCCTGTCGGGACGGCCAGCCTCCTGGCAACGGAGTGATGGATGTATGTTTCCTGGGCCTACAGGGATGCTTGGGGCGGTGTAGGCGGGGGTCTTGGGTCCTGAGGATGCCGCCTGCCATGTCTGCTCCAGACAGGCCCCGGCCTGCAAAGTGTCACCTGTCCCTCAGCGGTGACAGTGCGAACATTCACATGGGCCGAGGGCTGTTTATATCAGTTTGTACATTTAATCAGGTTTTTGCAGGTTTTGGCAAGATGGGAACTCTGTCCTGTTCAGGGCGTTTGGTTCCAATCGGCTGAGATGGAGAATAACCAAGATTCATGGCTCCCATTCTGACTCCATCGCAGCCAGCGTGACGGCTGCCAGCTCGCTGTACCGTCTCCCCCACCCACCCACCCACCTCCTGACGCTGCGTCACTCGCTCTTCCGCCAGTGATTCCATGTCCATCTTGATGACAGACAAACATGCTGCTGTGCGGTGCCCCTGCTCCCTGGAACCCCAGTCCCCACAGCTGCCCCCGTCTCACCTCCAGAGGCCTGAAGCCCAGGCTGCTTCTAGGACGGGGTCCAGCCCAAGAGCTCTCAGTGGCCATCGCCTTTGACAGCTGTAGTGGAGTCACAGGGGTGACTTGAGTCAAACTGGGGTAGTTTCATCTCGCTTGACCTTAGCCTGAGTAGAGGGTCCGTGTGCCCACGGGGGGCCGTGTAAGGTCACCGCCCTCGTCGCTGTGTAAAGAAGCGCTGCTGTTTTTGGCACAGCAGGAACAGTGACAGACTGGGGCCCTCGGCACTCTCTGCGGAGGAGAGGGGGGCTCCTCACTCAGAAACCCAGGCCCTGAGATGGAGGGAAGGCTCGCTGGGCTTGGGCAGGAAGGATGGGCCGTGGGAACCCCAACCCGGAGGTTTTGTGTTTCTAGAACGTGACCGCGCGTGGCCCGCCAGGGGCTTGTTTGGACCGTGGCTTGTCGTTATTGTATGGACCCCCCGCATCCTGTGGGTAGTAAAGTCACTAGTGGGTAAGGTTCCCACGTTGCTGCCTCACTTCATTCCCTCCTGCCCCGAGACCCCAGGGCACACGCTGCTCTTATTCATTTGCACGGGACAAAAGCTACAGTCTCAGGCTGTGTCTGATGTCAGAGATGCATGCCTTTTTAACCAAAAGGTCAGGTTTTTCCAACAGGGAAGGTGTGACATCACCTAACATGGACCTCAGTGTCGCTTTGCTATGAGCACCCCACTATCCGTTACTGTTTCATTCTCACCCTGGGTCCCCACCTCTGACATTCAGAGGCTCCCCAGAACTCAAGGGGGTCTTCAACGGGCTGCTGAGGTGCCATCGGTTCTCTACTTGCCAGCTAGCAAGATAGGGGGTGAGGCAGCCGTTTGGCCCGATGTAAAGGCCGGGGCTGGTGAGCATGAGCTGGCGTCCCCGGGGAGGACAGACAGTGGTGGGAGCTACGCTTCCTGGGGAGCCCAGGGCTTAGCCACAGCACCGTCTGTTGGGAACCCTCCCAACGGTGCTTCTGCTGAGAACTGGGACCGACCTCGGGTTTCAGAGGCAATGGACCAGGGCTCCTCCTGAGCGCGCTTCTAGCCACAAATGGCAGAGCGCTCTGCTCGCATCCGTGCGCACAGTAGGACCAGTTTGCTGTTCACATGATGATACAGTGGACAGGTGGGGTGGTGCTGAGGTTGGGTGTTTCCGCGGCTCAGTGGGGTTGCTGGTGCCCCATTTGGGTCACCCCAGCCGGGGGGGGGTCGTGGAGGGGGGACGGGGGCTGAGGCCCCTGCTGTGTGTCCTCAAGCTGGAGTTCCTGATAAAACAGGATGGGACAGGCTGGGCTGACAGGACGAGCAGCCCTTACCCCGCCTTCTCCCTGTTCCGTCGTTTTCTAGAATGAGACCAAGGTTGGCGTCACACTGCCCAGCCTCTGCTTCCTGGGAGTCAGCCTGGAACCTGTGCTCTCGCCTGGAAGTGAGCTGTATGCCCACCTGCAGTCTGCAGCTGTCCCCCCGCCCGCCTACCCCGAGTTTTCCTTCCTTCTTTCTTGAAGTTCAATTTAAGCTTCATAACGGATGTGTCTGGTTAAGCCACCGTATGACGTGCGGGAGTGGATAGGAGGCCAGACATCATTTCTTCCCTTGCAGTCCATCTTCCCTGTCTCCAGAAACATTAAAAAACTCTACTTCTCTGTCTAAGGGCCTCCAGTTTCTCACAGAGTAAAGATCAACTGCTCGAATGCAGCACGGGAAACCCCCTTTAATGTGGCCCCATCGGTCGCAGCACAGGAACCATCCCTGAGCAGTGGGAGCCTGAAAAAGACGCTCAAGAGAGCTTGGGACGGAAGCCACAGCGGAACAACGCGGCCTGAGAGGGCTGGACCCAGACGACCTCGGGTAACGCAGGGCGGGGTGCAGACGCACTCCTCTGTAGCCAGCACAGCTCTGCTCCCACACTGTCAGCCACCCCACTCATGAGTCAGGGTCCAAGGAACTCCCCTCCCCATGTGGCTTCTTGTAGGGCTGCCAGGCGGGAAGCCCTGTCGGCTGGTGACAAGGTTGGCCTGTGCGTAGCCACCTTGAGTGAAGGCATCACATTCTTCGGCCCATGCAGGACGCACATGTGCCTGGGCTGTACGTCCTCCAGAGTCCATCTCGCCTGCCCCACGGACGCCTTCTCCTGGGCTGAGGAGGTCACGGCCACGGGCACTTGTCAGCACAGCCTGCTCCCTCCCTTCCGGACCATTCTCTACATAACGGAAACCTGGACTTCCCGGCCCAGTTTGCCTTTTCCCTGGATCTGTCGGTACCAAACCCAGAAGGGGTATAAAGGCCGCTGACCACGATGTTCAATTGTAATGGACTCATGTGTGCAAAACGCCCCTGCAGGGATGGGCAGAGCAGGCATAGGAAGGGAAGTGAGGGGCAGGCGGAGGGCGGGGAGCCAGGAGCCGGAGCCAACTCTCCCCGTGCTGCCACGTTTGGGGAGGAAACCTGAGCGGTCAGAGGATCCCAAGGTTGAGCTGGCCGGCACGTCACTGTGAGACGGGAGAATGGTACATCCTTTATGTAACGCCCTAACAGATTGCTTGTGACTTTCAAAGCACAGGCGTGTGTGTGTGTGTGTGTGTGTGTGTACATGTACATGAGTGTGTGCATGTGTGCGTGTCAATAGTTACTAGCAAACGGAGCCTCTGTCCTCCGGTCAGCCTCTCTGACGCTGTGGGGTGGGCCAGGGCACTCTCTCTGTTTGCCGACCTCCTTAACACCCAGTGCTTCTCTGCTGCCCGTGGCTAATGGTCTCCGTCTCCCCAGCTGGTGCTGGCGTTGGCGTGGCGACGTCCGGCTGCCACCTCGGGATTCCATCCCAGTGCCCCTGAGCCGTGGCGTGTACTGACCACGTCCCTCCGAACAGCTTCTCAGCGCGATCCAGCTGGGACGCTGTCGTCGGGAGAACCGTAATTTGCGGCTGTCTGTTTTGGGGGGTGGAATTAAATTACCCGCAGGATGCTCGGCGTCGATCTGCAACATTCCGCTTTGTTCGCCCTCCTTTTTACATTATTTTTCACAGTTTTCCCCAGGAATCACTCCTCTCGGGGAAATAGGAATGTTCTAAATTGCACAATTGAGTCAAATCAATATTTAGAGTGCTTTGGACTGTTAAGCCTTCTGCTGCTTTTGGCAGTATCATTTTGTACCGTAAAACCTCTTTTTCCCAGGTAACCTATGATATGAATATTGCACATTACTCACAGCTCCCCAACACCCCCCAATTTCCCGTAGCCGTCAGCTAAGCAAATAGTGCCCGAGACGCAAAACAAGCCATTCTTTCGGAGCACATGCACTTCTACGTGGAAACGGCCATGCGGGGTCCCTAATCTCTGTGTGTGCACCCCTCTGAGCGGGAACAACCCTCAGCACTGTCATTACACAAGAAGCCACACATGCTGACACAACATGCGCATAGGCTGTGCAGCAGTTCTGACAAACGCACGATGGGACAAACACGGCTCCACCAGCCAGGACAGACTCCCGAGTGCACAGAGAGGGTTCCGAGTACAAATGACGCAGCAGAATCTGACCGTCGCACAGGATGCTGCACAGATGACCCCGTCTGCCCGGCTTCTCTGGCAGAGGGTTTGGGGGGTGGTGTGCTGACAGACAGGGAGGCGGGGCGAGCCGTCCGGTCCTTGGGTTACACCCCAGCTCGGGCGCCATGTTGTCTTGGGCAGGTGGCCTCACCTCTCTGAGGCTCAGTAACTTTGTCACAGGATGGAGAAATAGTCGAGCATGTACGTCTTGTGGCTGTCACAGGATTAAGGGGGGTGACAGAGGTCCAGCAGCAGACACAGCGTCCACATCTGGGGACTGTCCCCAGCGTGGTGACGATGAAAGTGCTACCTGATCACCACAAGAGGGCTGCTCTGTGACTGTACCCTCCCGGCCACACGTGCAGTGAGTGTGCTTCTGAATGGCCTGTCTCGCCTCACGGCCCCCACATCTGTTCAGGGGCCCCAGGAGCTGCACTCAAAGGCTTCCCTCTCACCTGCCCTTCCCCTTCTCCACACCCTGGCCCCTGGTCACTTGGTCACCAGATGTGCCATTTGACCCCTTCCGTAGCTCTGCAGGTCTGTCTCCTCTCCCTCGTCCCGGCCACGGCCTCCATGCAGATCCTGACTCTCTGTCTCCTGAATCAGTGCACAGCCTCCTAGTGAGCTTCCCCGTCTTCAGCTTGGCTCCGTCACCATCTGTCACTGGTTCCGTTTTACAGGACTCCATGTGGTGTGGCCCAACCCAACCTCCCGCCTCCTCTCCCTTCCTTCCTTCCTTCCGTCCTTCCTTCCTTCCTTCCTTCCTTCCTTCCTTCCTTCCTTCCTCCTTCTTTCAACAAATATGAATGAGAGACCCATCTCTGCCAGTCTAAGCTCTGCGGATACCTCATCACCGCCCTGTTACTGAATGTCCCCCGCTCTGTAGAGCCGTTGTATCAGGGTGCCTGTGGAGGCTTCTCTTCTCTCCCCTCAGGCGTTCTTGGGATGAATACGATCCTAATACGTTGTGTTTGCAGCAGTTGGAGCTACGCTGCCCAGAAGGAAGCAGTGTGCTCCCGTCTGAGTGGTTTGATCCCTGTCGATAGCGGAGCTGACAGCCTGGGCCAGTCCTGCATCATCTGGCTGGCTCCTCTGTGGTTCAGGCTCACGGGACACTGGAGAGCGACCCCCTCAGAGGACAAACACAGTGCTGTACCCGGGTTTTCATCTTACTGCGTCCTCACCTCTGAGAGAGGGATGGGGGGTGGGGGTGGGGAGAGAGGTAGATTGAGAGAGAGAGAGAGAGAGAGAGAGAGAGAGAGAGAGAGAGAGAGAGAGAGAGAGAGAGAGAGGAGCAATGCATCAACAGCCCTTGCTTTCCGGGAGGAAGCTAACTCTCGTCCATTCACATTAACTTCCCTCCCAATGGACTCAGCTTACCCACCGGTGCAATGTCTCTCTCGCATGAATCCTTGTCACTTTCTATTAGGGGGCCAGGAAAGCTTTTGGAAGCTGGTGGTCAGGACAGGGCCATGCAAGGAAGATGGAAGGGGGAGAACTGGGCAGCCGGTCGTTGTTTTAGAGGCAAACACCCCTCAGGGTCCACAGGCCAGGGGAGTGCCCGAGCTGGGGACAGGGAGTGTGGCCGTGAGTCCCATGACTGCACAGCATGGAGCTGAGGGCTCCGTGGAGCTCCAGGGCCATCTCGGGGGGGGGGGTCCCCATTTGAAGCTCAGCCTGTTTCCTCTTGTTCCCTCAATGGAGCTTCAGCCACCGGCTCCCACCCCCCTCCCCCCCCCAGAAAACCACACAGGCATCGTTCTGCACCCCCATGATGAACCGGGAGACACTGGCGCTCACTGTGTTTGTGGGAACGCAGATCTGCTTGTACACAGCGTCCTTTGCTTTGTGGGTACCTGCCAATGACGCTTGAACGCGTGTGTCTGTGCCAGCATTGTGGGTGGATTTGTGTTTATAATTAGCACCAGGTGTACTTACTGACCGGCTCACATTATATTGTCTTTGGTCTTCACAATGACCTTGTGAAGTTGGCGTTACCCCATTTGATAGGTGGGGAAACCAAGGCTCGCGGAGATCAGGTGACATCCAGTGTCACACAGGCAGAGTGATCGGAACAGTTTGTGTGGAGAGGGGGCGGAGCACTGGGACCAGGGAGGTCCCCATGTCGCTGTGTCGTGCCCCCGAGGAGTTAGAGGGACGTGGCCCTGCGGGTCCAAGAGAGAAGGTTGCCGACCCCCCCGGAAAGCATGAGCGAGAACTGAGAGGGTGTCTGATGGCCTGCTGGGAAGTCCCCCAGAGAAAGCAGGTCCTGACGGCGGAGGGGGTGGGACCATGAACCGTGGCTGCAGCCCGGGGCCTTGCAGGAAAATGCCCTTTAAGTTTCCAGTTACAGCCGCTCTCTGAGTGAAGCCACCCAGCTGTGTGGTCCCTCACAAGTCCCCAAACTTCTCTGAACCCTGAGTTCCCTGCCTGTGGGGGGAGGGGCTGAGCTGGGGGCTGTCGGAGCACCTGATGTTGGAGCATTGTCTGGGCATCAGCTCAGAGCACCCCCTGGGGACTTTCCATTTGTCAAAGAAGAAAAGGAAATCAGGTCCCAAGTGATGGTAATATTTTTAGATGGCATTGCTGTGCGCAGGTATTTTGGTCGGCTTAAATGTGGCCTTTGGGGCATGGCAGTGGCAAGCATGAGCTAAAGGGACCGTGTGACAGGGCTGAAGGCGCAGCAGGAGGCGGGCAGCTCGGTGGTGGCTTCGGCTAAAAGGTCTTAATGGACTGTGCCCTCTCTGCCCTGACTGCGGAGTCTTCCCTGCCCTTCATGCTCTGCTCTGGGCTGGAGAACTGTCACACGCTGCTCTGCCATCACTCCCCAGGCAGGGCCCAGCCTGCCGGGGGAGGCGGGCAGTGAGGGGGTGGCTGGAGGCCGCGTCTCTTTTATCCTTGGCTCTGCAGATAATTCCAGAATGTGGTTTGGGGGGCATCCTCAGGGAGCGTCTCATCAGCCCCTTTCTGTCCAGATGGGGAAACTGAGGCCCAAAGAGGCAGGGGAATGAGTGAGGTCACGCTGGACCCGGTGCCCTGACAAGCAGTCCCAGGGAGCAAGTGTCACAGGAGCCCCATTCGTTGTCTGGGCACACCCCTGCGGACGGGAGCCGGCTCTGAAGATCTGTCTAAGAGAGGAGGGAGGGTGACCCCAAGGGTGTCACACCGGGTCACGCAGGAAGCCAGACAAGCAATGCTGGGCCAGCCAGACGCCCCGAGGCCTGGCGGAGTGAAGGGCTCAGGGTGACGACCACCGGGCATCGGGCTGCTCCCCCTCTCGCTGTCCCTCTCCGTCTGTCTCCTACTGGCCATTCGGTGTGGGATCTGGTTTTCCTACAGAAAACGACCAGGTCAGAAGAGGCCGAGCTGGTCACAAAACCATTACCTTTTATGCCCAGCCATAACCTCCAACGAGGGGAGAGCGTCCTGTGGGTACTGATATTGAGAAAATAGGCAAGGTACCAAACAGGTGAGAAAAGCTGGCTTCGTTAACCAAGTCATTCATTCACTCACTCGTTCGCAAACGTGCCTGATGCTTGCTAGGTTCCCAGCTCCATCCCTCACCACGCGCAAAGCAGGCAGAACACATCAGCACTGGCGGCCTGAGCTGGGAAGACCACCAGAGCTAAACCTGGTTGGGATCTGATGGGATTAAATGAGTCACGGAGAGGTGAATGGCAGCGTTCTGAAATCCCAGGACTATTATTATTATTATTTCACTTGTGATCGTGTTGATTGTTGTCAGAGCCCCAAGTCTGTGCATTTGGGGTTTTCCTTATGGCTAATTCAGAGGAACACAGCCCTGCCCCCCAAAAGGAAGGTCAGATGACCCCTGAAGCTCCCTGAGAGGTAGGAGAGTCCAGATGCCCTGGGGACTGGCTGCCCCAGTTTGAACTTGACCTATGCTGTCCTGTTACTACAGCCTCAGGGTGTCTGTGGCCAGTCACCTGGGATGAAGACCAGTGATACAATAGCTGGAACTGGTTGCACCCCAGTAACAGCTACTGAGGATTTCAGGGGGCCCGCAGTGCTGGCGTGCACGCTCACCTGAGCCCCTTGCCTCCTGCTCCCACGCAGCTCAGAGATTGTTCAGTCTGCAGACATTCAGCCTATTGGCTGTGCTCTCTGCTTATGTTTCCATAACTGATGTTGCCAATCAATCGTAACCCTGACCTTAGCAGTGACGGAGACTGGGACTCTTTCTCAGCCCATCTCCAGGTGGGATGGCATACTCATCACCTGGAATCTAGTGCAATAACTACCCCACACGGATGACGCGCCTACTGTGTGCTGACATCCTGCCAGCACTGCATCGTGGGGTGGGACCGCGTGCCCGGTTCTCTTCGGTCCAGAAATGCCCCCGAAGGCAGCAGTTTCGAGCCCACGGTGCACTGGGTCAGCCTGGCTCGGTAGTTAGCTGGTGGCTCATTGGTTACTGAGTGGCTGGGTGTCCCAGGGGGTCCCCTCCTCCTCCCTCGCTGGCTTCTCCTCCGTGGCCAGTCCTCGCTCTCTCATAAAGATGCAGGACACGTGCTGTCCCCGAGCCCCTAGGAGCAGCGTGTCCTGCAGATACAGTGGGAAGTGGCAGCTATGCTGGCTCCTGGTCTCGAACTCACAGTCCCCAGAGCAGTGAAGGAGCAGCGTGTCCTGCAGATACAGTGGGAAGTGGCAGCTATGCTGGCTCCTGGTCTCGAACTCACAGTCCCCAGAGCAGTGAAGGAGCAGCGTGTCCTGCAGATACAGTGGGAAGTGGCAGCTATGCCGGCTCCTGGTCTCGAACACGCAGTCCCCAGAGCAGTGAATTTCTGTTCTTTGTACGGCACCCAGGCTCTGGGGCGTTGTTGGAACAGCCCCCTGGAGCACTGACGGGGTGGACGCTGTTCTAAGCAGCCGGCGTAGATCAGGTCAACTCTCGGAGGAAGGCACAGCCGTAGCCATGCAATCTGAGTGCCACCCACTGGGCGCACAACACTTTTATGCCTGACTTTAAGATGGCATCCGTTGTGTGGTGCACCCTAGTTTCAGAGATGGCAAAAAGTGAAAACTGTATCTTAGGATCAATAAAATAGATCCATTCAATAATCTACCCTCATTTTTCAGATGAAGGTACTGGGGGTCCGTGTCTGACCCAAGTTCATGTAACCAGTCAAGAGTTTGAGAGAAAACTTGAACCCCAACAATCTGACTTCAAACCCCCAGTTTTAATCATTTTATGACTGCCTGTGTCCATCTGCTGAGGCAGGGACATTACAGGCGATCTGACATCCAGCCTCAGTCACACGTCCCTGGGGCTCAAGTGTTCTCCGAGCCCCGATTGGTTTTGGAGGGAGGGAGTAAAATTAAAGAGCCGGTAATAATTCCTGGAAACACGTCACCAAAACCTGTATCTAACGTCCGAGCTCTAATGTGGCATTTTGTGATCCTCTTTGGCTCTTTGAAAGCCAGACACCTTTGACTGCGTAGGTGGATTTTTCACTTCTGCACGTTCAACTCTCGTGCGTAATTTCAAGGATGTGTTGTGTAGAAAAGTTGGCTCCTCGATTGACTGTCTGTAAAAATAAATCCCATTCCCACTCCTGCTTCCGTGTGCACCTCTGCAGTGGGACGTGGCAGCCTGTGCCATCAGGGAATGGAACCTGCCTCTGTGCTTTTGGGTGCCGGCTGGCCTCGTGCCTCACTGTAGCTGACAATGCTGCAGAAGTCGTAGCTGCCGGCTCTGATTCCAGGCCTCCATTTGTCTTTCTGTGGGAACCCTGCTCTGCCACGAGAGTGCGTCCGGGGTAGCCTGCAGGAGGCAGAGACGGAATGAAACGAAGCGAAGACACCTCAGCTGACGCCCCCTCGACTCCCAGCGCCCGGCGGACCTGCCAGCCGACTGCAGACTCTTGAACAAGCCTGAAATTAGATGAGCCGGACACAGATACCCCGAGCCCAGCCCAGACACACGGTGCTTCCCAGCCAACCCAAAGACTCGCGAGAAAAATACACGGTTATTGCTTAAGGTCACTCTGTTTTCAGAGTGTTTGTTATGCAGCAGTAGCTAACCGGTACACCTCTGCCTCAGAGCTTTGCCAACTGAAGAAAACAATGGGATAACTTGCGATTAATGTGAAAATTCCCTGGGTGACCATCCACCCTCCCATAGGCTGGCAACTGGTAACTTCCCTATTGAAACAACTCCATTTTCTGTACAGCCGGTTGCTATAGCAACCGGATACTTTTTGTTCTCTGGTCTTCCTGATCCTATCGTTGCAGTTAGTCAACATGATGTTGGAACCTTGGTTGTTATGGTAACCTGGGACCGTTTTTTTTTAAATGTATTCCATTGACATTGTTTTTGAGGGGACCCGCGGCTCCGTCTTGTACTGGAGGCACTTGTGATACCAAGCGAGCAGCGTTTTAGGAAATGCTTCTCTGGGGAGAAATTCTTCATTACAACCTCCTCCCAGAAACCTCAGACATTCTGTGCTTTCATAGATTTTTTTCCCTGTCTAAATGCCTCTCAGAATTTGGGTGAATTGCAAAGTATGTTTTAAAAAGTCCTAAAAGCGCCTGAATTGCTACTAGAAAACGTGTGTAGCTGAACTGTCATTAATTATGCATGAAGCCCTTGGTGCCCCTCCGCAGAGCTCCACAAGCCCTGGAGATGAAATCCTTTGTGATCTGAGGAGGCGCAGCAAGCAGACGAGGGGACGAGGGGATGGTGGTGGGAGCATATGCGTGTGGGGGACAGCAGGGACAGGCCAGGGTAGCTGTGGGGGAGGGGCTGGGGGAGAGAAGTTGAGGGGGGCTTTAGGAGTGACGAGGGGTGAGGAATCTAAGGCCAAAGCAGATTCCAGAGGGGAAAGAAAGTGTTCCTGTGCTCAGAGACATCTCCATTTCTGGGAGCTGAGGGCATGTGCATTTTGTGAAGCTTTTGCTGTATTAAAAAACCATGAAATGCTAAAACGTTTGTAAAATGATGGCATACATCAAATGTTTACACTTAATGCCTTTACTGAAAAAATATACTGAGCAATATATAGTCATGCTCTTCGCAAGGTTTAGAATATTGGTGAAACTGCCTCCGTTACTTGCGCACCCAAGGCCGGTCGTAGGATCAGGCTCCAAGCTGTAGGATGTGTGGGGACCAGGACTGGGGACAAGTGAGGTGCTGAGGCTGCACATTTAGGAGGCGCTGACGCTCACAGCCAAGCCCACCTTCAGCTGATGCTTTCGGCACCTTCTCCACCCCTTTCCTCCTGGAAGGACCTCTTCCTCCTGTGGTCACATCACCGTGTCGCTGTTACTGAGTCCTAACCTCCTTTGGAACATTCATCAGAAGTCTCTGATTCAGGCCAGTTGGAAATGCATGACTTGGGCCAAATGCCTCTCCCCTCCTCCTCCGATGGCCCCGACTTCACTCTCTTTGGGTTGTGGTGGGACTGCAGAAAGGCCCGCCCATCACGGAGGGAAAATGGTTTGAGCAACTCGGCTGAGTCGTGTGGAAGCCTCGGCAGCAGAAGGCTCGGCCTCGACCCAGACGGGCCCCTCGCCGTGTGACCTTGAGCAAGTGCCTTTCCTCGCTGGGCCTCTGTGCTCTCAGCTCAGAGCGGGTTCGGATGAGCCATCTCTTGGGGGTGTTCTGACTCAGACGGCCCAGGGCTCCAGCTGAGGAGTTACTGTCTCTTCCCAGAGAGAGAAAGCCAACCCAGCAATGGCTGTTCCATCTTCTCCTGCCGTCTGCAATCCCGGGGCAGAGTCTACACCGGTGAAGAGCACGTTTGTGAAATGGGCTAAAGCACTGAGGCGCCTCGCAGGCGTCCGTGAGCCAGTGCTTGCAGGGCCTGAGATGGTGTCCCGCACACAGTGACCATTCTAAGTCCCCACTGTCTTGTCCATTTCTCTGCTCAGCAGACATGTACTGAGCGCTGGCTCTGCACCAGCCCGTGTGCTGAGCTCTGGTATCTGTCTTCCTTCACCTTCACGGCAGCCTTTAGAGAGGGTGCAGCTCCGTCTTACAGGGAGCCGGAGGTCAATGTCAACACTCAGGGTGGGACCTGTGTGTGGTGAAAGTCACTCTTGACAAGTCTTTAGGATTATGCAAATTCAGGCACCTACAGCACTTTCTGACCCCAGGACCCATACCCTTAACATCAAAATACTCCTTAAAGCGTCACAAATATCATTCCATTCCCTTGCTAATCTGTCAAAAAGACAGTGTGGCGTTGGGGTTGTGGTGCCCAAAGGCCTGACCTTGGATTTGACTTCTGCTGCTTGTCACCTGTGTCACCCCTGGGTGGACACTGGATTGCCCCTGTCTTGGCTTCCTCTTTAGCTTACCTGCGGGTTGTCACGGGCTGAGCATGACCGCGTAACTGTGTTGTGAGCGCTGACACACTGCCTGGAGAGCGTTAGAAAATGGTGCAAGTTGGTAGACAAGCTCGTGTTGACCATCAGTAACTTGCATCATTTTCCCAATTGTGGTTATTTGTACTGAACATCTCAGTCATGCCCCCTGAGCCCTCCAGTGCCCAGGCTAAGAGCCCATCACTTGTAGGAAGTGGCATTTCCTCACTGCCCTCCCTCCAACACCCTCAACAGGCAACAAGCTAGTGCATCCCCACACCTTACGGAAGTGCTTTTTCTCCCCAGAGGGAAACTTTTGCCTAAAACCTCACACCTCTTCTGAGATCTATCCCTGCCACGTAACAAACGACCCCAAGACATGCCTGACAAGGACACTGGGTTATAATCCCCACGTCTGTATGGAGTGGCACCTGACGGGCGGGCTCCTCTGCTCTCTCACTTGGGAGCCTCTGACAGTCCATGGCGATGCCACCGCTTGTCTGGCTGCTCACTGGGACATCGGCCTCCAGGAGGCAAGAGGGGCATCTTCGCATTGTAGGGCCTCAGGAGTCCAAGGGGGCGAGTGCAGGCAGGGCTCATGTGTGACTTGCTTCGGCCAGTGGCTAGTCCAGATTCCAGGAGGTGGGAGAGCAGCAGTCACCCTGGTGAGAGCCACTGTCAGAGCATCCAGGTGTCCCCGTGGCTCTCTGCCTGGTCCTGGAGGCCGCTGGGGAGCTGCATGGCCGCCGTGCCCCGCCATGCCCCACCATGCCCTGTCCCACCATGTCACCATGCCCCGCCGTGCCCCACCATGTCACCATGCCCCGCCGTGCCCTGTCCCACCGTGTCACCATGCCCCGCCGTGCCCCACCATGTCACCATGCCCCACCGTGCCCTGTCCCACCGTGTCACCATGCCCCACCGTGCCCCACCGTGTCACTCCAGCCCTTTTTTCTGTGTGCTCATGCTCTGGGCACTGTCACCAGCAGACACGCTGCATGTTCGCTCGTCACCCTCCTGCACTGGAGTGTCAGCTGCAGAGAGCAGGGGCTCGGTGGGTTTTGTCCCGGGCGTGTGCCCAGCACCCAGGCCGGCGCCTGCCACATGCAGGGACTCCGTGAATGTTGGTGGCGTGAACTGAGTTCATTCAAGTGACAGTTGTGTGAATGTAGCTGAAGGAATGTTCCCCCCAAGCACGTTCAGTGACCTCAGTAATGAACAGTCAGGTGGGATGGGAGGAGCTGGGTACCAAGGGACCAGGTGTCGCTCGCCAAAGTCATGCTTTGATTCTTATTCAGACAGACCGTGCATGTGGCCCAATCCCACAAACACGTGTTTGCTGGGTGGCGACAGCAGGATCCGTGCGTCTTGTCAGAAGGGAGCGGCCACTCTGGGCTGGTAATGTGTGGAGGGGCCAGGCTCCACAGGGCTCTGTGATTCTCAGCATCCCGTGCCATCGGTCTGATCGCTGCGCCCAGACTTGAGTGTGGAATCCCAGGCCGAGGAGATTACAAGACATTAAATCTATGTAAATTCAACTATTAATTTATGTTTGAACAAATTCAACAAGAGATTTGACTTGGGGGCTTGCAGACAAATAGATTCGGTTGGCAAATGCATGTTGCGGCCTTGAAAATCCCCGGCTGAGTGTCGAGCAGGTCACAGTCGAGAGCCCCAGCAATTACGCAGATGTGTTTCTAATAAACCGGGGCAACGGCCGTGTTTGTCTTGTAGGAGGGTGAAAGCAGCTGTTGGCGCCGGCTCGGAAAAGTGATAGTGAAACGGGGTGGGGAGGTGGGGTGTTTCATTGCTCGGGGTGCCTGGCAGGACGGAAACAAGGGGTCTTGGGGACCATCTCAGGCCCCTCGTTGGGTGACCCGGCCTGTGGGTGCCACCACCTGCGCTGACTGGGAGGTGACGGCTGGCAGAGTTTACAGAGGCGCCTGGGAAGCCCGGACATGATAAACGAGCTGCCTCCATGCGATAAACGACAGCTGTGACCGAGAAATAAACAGAATCATCCAGACTTACAGGAGCTGCGAGGGGCTTGGGGCAGCGTGCAGACCCACAGATTTCCAAATGCATCCTTGGCGAGCGAGCAGCCCTCGAAGCTGCAGTCGGGGGATCTGGTGAAGCCCACACTCCCGATTCAGAAGGAGCCAGGGCTGCAGACCAAAGCCCTGTAGGTGTGGCATTAGCATCAGCGACGGTGAAATTCACAGCTTTGTCCAGGTCAGGAAGGTGTTCTATTTCCATTGAAACCTCGGCGGACACTCTGGATATTTAACGTCTTTAATTTTTTTGGCCCTGTGTTTCTGTGGTAGAGAGGGACTCTTTTTCTGTAATTCTTACAGTGATTGCTCAGAGCTCTTAGCGTATGTCCCAGACACTTATTTTTTTCAGAAATTCACTACTGAGGGGTCCTTAGGGCATCGTAGATTATGTGTCATATATTAACCGTAACGACATTTATTAAAATTCTATCGGGTATCGCAGAGGCCTCTACAGCCTCATAGAAACCCTTCGTGTCAGCCACCAAAAGGCACGCTTTATGGATCCACTTAAAGACAAATAAAGACGTGAAGAGCGATTTGAAAAACAAGGATTAATTCTGCTTGGAGGGACCCAGGAAGTCCCAGGAAGGGCGTGCTATTGGCGTGGGCCTCAGAACACGCAGGAGGTGGCCAGTGACTGTAACGGCATCATTTACAGGATGCTCGGTGCACAGCTGTGATATCCTGGACGGTCTTCCTGACCTCAGGAGGCGGGCACATGGTGCCTCTCCCAGGAGGTGGGTGTCATGTATCTCATGGCTCACTGGCGCCTCTCCTTCCCCCGTAAGGGACAAATGGCACTGGGCATGGGATTCAACCCCACCGAGGCTCCTAATGGAACCAGAACAGCTAACCCCAAACCCAGGAGCTCCCTGGGCACCTCCAGCTCCCCCTCCCCTAACACGGAAGCCATCAGCTGGCTGTCTATTCAGATCCTTGAATAATTCACAGATGTCTCCATTTGTCACCGTCTCCACCACCCCAAGTGTCGCCAAGCTGACGATACCTCCTGCTCGGGTCATTGCAACAGCTTGGACCCTGGCCACCCCCACTTCAGTCCATCCCACTGTGGCCCAGCCTCTACCCTGGCCGTGTGTATGTGTCTTTGCATGTGTGCTATCAATCAGTGGTCAATTGGATGGATGGATGGATGGATGGATGGATGGATGGATGGATGGATGGATGGATATATGCTTTTTTCTTCATGATCTCACAGAGGTTTTTTTATAAGCAAATAAGTTTTTATGACTGCCTTCCAGCCTCTCCCTTTTGCAGTATGCTTTCAATCCACTTTCAAAACCTGTTTTGGAGTTGTATTCTTGTACCAGGCAAGAGGTTTTCATGTGACCCCAACAGGAAGGCTTTACCACAATAACATGAGCTGTTTCCCGAATGCATCACATTTCTTTTGGCATTAGTCCCCTTCTTCCAGGGGTAGACGGGAAAAGAAAGTTGTGTGATAGGTCTCCCACCTGCAAACATTCTTGATTTACAGACACGCAGAGTGTCTCAGTTGAGGGTGGATGGGTCAATAGAACGAACAATTCTGAAACCAGCCCCGGGCACTGAAAAACCGAAGTGATGCACAAATCCACCTTGGAAGGTCCCTGTTCAGCCAAAGCGAGGATTTTTCCCATCGAGAAGGCCGCCAAGGTGTTTGGCGCCACGCAGGACCCCTGGTGTTCCTGTTTCCTTCATGCTGGGGCATTTGTCATTAATCCTCCAGGCTCTCAAGGGCAGTGCTTTGAATTCTCCATGTTGCTGCAGGGAAAAGCCTGTGGGTCCCCTGTCGGTGCCACCACCATTGCCCTTTCTCTCTTCCTCCCCTGGTGTTACCAGTTTCTGCCTATCCACTTTCTCACATGGTAACAAATCAAGCAAAGTAAAATACCATTCCTTGAAACAGCTGTCCCTTGGGCAGCATGAGGCTCGTTATCCCATTCAAGGCCTGGTACGTACAGAACAAACACGTTCCACCTCCAGCCCTCAGTCACTGCACATTACATCCACCTGCCACCCTCTCGTACAGTGGCGGGTGATTTACTCTCTCCGGGCCGTAGCTCATTTGCTCATGTGTTTCTTGAGGACAGGGTGAGAGAAAGTAAAAATTTATTTCGCGCTTACTGGGCGTCAGATTCCGTCGCATCGGGTGGAGCCAGCAAACACAATTAGTTAATTTTATACTTTCATAAATAGTCAAGAGGGCTGCAGGTTATTGGGGCAAGGGGCAGGAAGGCGTCCCCCACATAGGATCCAGGAGCCCAGGCAGGTAGAGATGCCGACGTTTTACACATTCAGCATCCAAGACTGACCTGGGAGCCAGCATCCCCTGGGCAGAGGAGGAAATAACATGGGGACTCACGAGTGGGAGACTCCTATGGGGAGCAGCTGGGATGCACACCTAACTTTAGCTCATAGTCTGTTGGCTAGAATTCAGTCACATGACCACATCCAACTGCAAGGGAGGCTGGGTCATGTAGTCTAGTTATCTGTCCAGAAGGAGAAAAGGCTTTGGCAGAGGAGTAGCCTAACTATGTCCCCCAGAGTTGGGTATTTTTATATAATCGCCTTATTTAATAGTCACAACAATAGGCATCATTATCACCATTATCAATGAGGAAACTAAGGCCCAAGACATAAATTGCAAGAGGACCCATGACCGTTACGATGAGTAAGTCGTGGGGTCTAGGCTCAGACTCAGGTCCCTGTGACTCCAACTCAGTTTTCTCCTCAGGGAATGACAGTCACTTAAAAGGGGAACCTGGCTTTGGAGCTCACAAAATAGCCAGATATCTGTTGATGGCGGCCAGGTGTGTGAAGTCCGCTTGCCACTGGCCTCACAGGTTGGGCCAGGGCCGCCTGCCATCTTGGTGGGGAAACACTTACCCACAACCCTGCCACCTTCGTCCCCAGGTAGCTTCCCTACAAGTGCATTGTTGTCTTCAAATGAACCTGTCTGGCAACTCTATTTGCTCTCCGTAAATGAGACTTCTGGTACATGGCCAGTCAAAACCCCCGGTTTAATCACTCTTAACACCATTTTTCCAGCAATAAATTCACTTAACAACTCTATCACTTAAAATTCCGTAGCCTCGAATATTTCACGTCCATTTGGGTACCTAGTCATTTTATCCCTGGAAGCCAAATTTTAAAGAATGGATTTTCCTCAGCGTCGCTAGAAACTACTTTTTAGTAGTTTTTGAAAGTGTTTGAAAGTAGATAAAATATGAGGCAACACCCATGCCAATACAGAGAAAGCCCATCTTGCATAAAATGTGCAGATTTGATAAATACACACACACAAGGAATACAGTGTTAAGGTGGAATGCTTTTAAATGTCTATTTGGATTTTTTTTAATGCCATAAAGGTGATTGAAGAACAAAAAGAACCATGCATTTGGCTGGATTTAGAATCTTCAAAGGAAGAGCTTCAATCTGGCCACTGGTGGGCTGCCCAGTAAGAGAACTCGGTGTAGCGTCAGTTAAGTCAGGTGTCATCGTCTTGCTGGAAGGTGCTTCTTCCTCTGGTACCGCCAGCCAGGACCCTGTCTGAGTCCGTCAGGATTGGCTCTTCCAGGGGTCGGCAAACTTTTGAGATGGAAGGTACCCAAAGAGCCTCATGTGGCTCGCGAGCTGCAGTTTGCCGACCCCTGTTCTAGAATATTTTTGGTCCTCGGTTGAGACTAGCTGCCCCTCCTCACCTCCCCCACCCTCAGGGCCTGGCACATTGTCATATCACACTGTACTGTGAAAGGAGCGTGGCTGGAGTCGGCAAACAGGCAGACCTCACTCAGTCTGGCAGCTGTTACCTGGGTATCCTTGGGTGGGTCACTCCCTGAGCCTGATTTTTCTTTCTTGGTAAAATGGGTAAAATCATAAAGCTTATTTTCCAGAATTAGAAATGCAAGGGTTTGTTGTCGTATGTCACAAAGCATGTGACAGGTGCTTGGTCATAACCCACTCTCTCCCTTCGCTTGTCTGCTTATCGAAAGGTGGCCTTGAACAGAGCTGCCAGCTGGAACCCTGCCAGCTGTGTGAACATTTGTGGGTGTGAGTAGGTTTCAGGTGGCATCAAGGGTTTCCCAGAGATTCTCTGAGCCCCAGATGACAGGGACGCGTGATGTCGGTCTCCATCTTCCAGGACGATCAGAGCAGTAGCTGGTGCAGTGACAATCAAACCACAAAGTCAGTGAATGAGTGGCTTTCTGGGTGATGCGTATTGGCGCCCAGTGGGCCCGGTCTGGGAGCGCTAGGAGGACTCTGCCTCTCGTCCCTTCCACCCACTGCTCTGTCCGGAGACTGAAAAGAACTTGGACTACACGGGCATAAATGTGGTGAGGACTAAATTAAATGCACGATGAACCCAGGAAGATGACATCACAAATAACTTCTGGAAGAAAAAGAAACTCACGCTCACTCAGTTCACCCTCTGGCACCAGGAACCGTGATTTACTCCTGCAAATTACCAGCTGTGGAGTATTTACAGCCGGTCCCCCTTGTTCCAGGGTGGCCGTGGGCAGGGGAGGCCAGTGGTGTAGGAGTGAATGGGGCTGCAGTGCCATTTCAGTGTCCTGCCTCCTGCAGACAGCGCCATCTGTGTCTTCCAGGCACAATCTTTTCTGCACATGCGTGAGCCTCGGCTCCAGGCAGCGGGCCTTGTGCAAAAGGCAGCACGCTTTCATGAGCCACAGCAAACACTGAGTGGGGCTGGTAAGTCGTCAGCGGTGCACGGAGAGAAGGGTGGGAGCCCCCCGACAGTGCATCGCAGACCTGGCGCAGCCGGGGACAAGAAGGCCTGTGCACCTGGAGGCACCTGCTCCCCCGGGCTCACCTCCTGGCATGGCCCCGTCCCCACACCTGACCCTTGAGGTCAGCATCACTGTGTCCCTGGCCTAAATGCACTCAGCCAGTTAGTGGTGAAGCCAGAGCGATGGCCCAGGAACCCATGTCTCTCTTCTTCCGGTGGCCCCCTGGGCACGCTGCTCTTTCTGGGTCTTTATATAAGAAATGTGGTCTCTACTTTGCCTGATTTTTCACCCGCAGGGATCCCAGGATTTGGGAATGAGGTTTGGAAAGCACAGCGGACTTCCCAGTGTGCTTCCCAAACGGGACCAGGCTGTGTGGGGCCGCGTGTCCCTAGATGGCTCTGTAACGGGCTCTGTGTGCCGTGTGGCAGTGGTGCACCCAGGTCGAGTGGAAAATCACGTGCTTGGGGCGTGGACAGAAGCAGGTGCTCCACCGAGTCTCTGAGCAAGTTTCTTTACCCCACATGGAGGCAGCGGACTGCTGAGCCCTCCTCCAGATGCAGTTCATCAGGAGGGCTCAGGAAACATTGTTAATTTATGTACCATTTGCTCTACTGGATAACGCACTCGGGAAGCGTGAGGAGCCCTCGAGCCTCTAAGTCAGGCGGCTGGAGGCAGCTGTACGTTGACCCTTCTGCAGAGAGTGGGCACTTTCCAGGCAACACAGCGATTGCTGTCCCCCTTGGCATTCACGATGGTTCCCATTTGTCTAACACAGGGGGCCCCAGAGAGAGAGACTCCAAATTAAATGATGAGCTTGATCTGGGGGTTTCTGGGGGCTCCAGCCTGGGTTTCTGTACCTCCCAAGGATTAGTCAGTGACAGCCCCCCTTGGCAACACACATACTGAGTCTGACTTTCAGTTGCAGCTTTGCTGCGACCCCCAGGCTGACCTTGGGCCATTCATGTAACCTGCTGAGCCCCCAAAGGCTGGGTAAGCATCATCAGGCAGTAACCAAGAGCTCCGACTGTGATGCAAGATGGGCCTGGGACTGAATCCCAACCTGATTTCTGTGACCTTGTGCAAACCAACCCATTTTTTAGGGCCTCGGATTCCTGACCGCCAATTTGGGGACCATAGTTGTACCTTCTTAATAGAGTTGTTTAAAAACTTACTCATGTATCAAGGATCTACTATACGTGAGGCACTATTTTCAATATCAACTCATTTAAATCTTCATAGAATCCCTATGAGTGTGATGCCGGTTTTCCAGAGAATGAAACTGAGGCTTACATTAGTTGGGTTAAGTAATTTTCCCAGCTAATGCGCAGACCCAAACTCAGCGAGTCTGGAGGCTGTGTACTTGACCCCTAGGCTGAGAGTGCTTAGAGACACTCGTCTGGTGTCAGGATTTGAACTCTCAACCACAGAACACAGCGTAGAGTGAGCGCTCAGTAAATGGTGTATGACAGCTGTTGCTATGACTATTGCAGGACTGCTATCATCTATAACTATTGTATAATAACTATTGTATGATAGCCGTTACCGATAACGCCTGTATAACAGCTATGACACCTGTTCTTATCACTCTGTCCTACGTGGCCACGGACGCTGACCTGCACTCCCATGGGGCTGGGACTCTGCAAAGCACCACCACCAGGGCAGTGGGGTGAGGACGGCGAGTTGGACTGTGTCTCATAAACATTTGGTGCCGTGAGAGCAGCTGTGTGATCTTGCGGAATGCTTCTCGCCTCAGAACTGTGTTGAGGCTGGTGTCACGGCGGCGCTGAGCGCCCAGACACTGTGAACGAACTGTTCCAGGCCCAGATGCAGTGTTTTCTCACCATATGGTCCACACTGAAGTACATGGTCTTTCAGACGGGGAGGCATGGAACTCGGAAACGCCGTGTGCCCGCCGCGTGTGGCAAACCTCAGAGGAACCGTGCCCTCCAGACCTTTCCGGGATCATTTGCATGTGTGCGTCATTCAGGACGCATCCACACCGCGGAGAGCTATGGGGGACCCACTGGTGGGAGGTGCTGTGTCAGCACTGGGATTACTAAGGCGAACACGCATTGCCCAGGCTTCACAGGACTGAGACCAGCCCTATGAGACCAGCCCGGGAACAAAGCAACTCGTGAAGGTATTCTAAGCTCTCTACTATAGGTGGTTACCAAGGACTCTGGGATTAAAGGAAGTTCGTGAAAACCTTTGTAATGGAACTAAAAAGAATTCTCATTTGCATCCCTGGCCCCTAAATGCCTTTGTGTTCAGGGAACTCCCACAGCAGGCAAAAGTCAGATCCCATCCTCTCCGGGCAGGGGTTCTGTGAACTCCTCTGTGAAGGTCCCCCTCCAGCGCCGTTGCCCTTGGACTTCACACTCCTGTACCAAGCTCATCGCTCAACAGCTGCACTTGGGGGTGTAGCAGACACCTGATATGACAAGTCCAAAGGCGGACGTGGCACCTTCCCCAAAACCTGCTTTCCCAATGTTCTCCAACCAATAAACTGCACTGTTATCTGTGGGCTCAGGCCGACCATCTCGGAGTCACCCTGACACCTCTCTCGTGCGTATATCCACCCATCGGAAAGGACTGTGGCCCGACTTAAAGTGCATCCAATCCTGATCGCTTCTCACCATGTTGGCTCTGCACCGGCGGCCACACCACCGCCATCCCCAACGCTCTGTCCTGAAAGGGCCACTCAGCGTGTTCTTCCTTCTGCTCTTGCCACACTCTTGTCTGTTCTCAGCAAAGCAGCTAGAAAAAGCCTCTTAAAATGTAAATCGTAGTGTGTTCTCCGGTTCTGTATTCCTCAGGGGCCTTTGATCACACAGAGAGGGAAGTCGGCGTCTTTACCTGGCTGAGAAGGGCGTCGTGATGTGTTCTCTGCCCACACGCCCTGTTTTCTAAGTTCCTCCCTGGGTTCACTCCCCTCCAGTGTGGCTGCTCTCCTTTCTGTTCCTCAAACACAGTGAGATGTGAGAACATGGGTCACGTCACAGCCGGGGGAGAAGAACTTGCCTAAAGCCAGGAGACAGGAGGGAAAGGGGGGCTAGGGAGGCAGCGGGAGAGGTGGGTCTTACTCGGGAGGAGAGCTGCCTCCTCCAGGCTCCAGAAAGGTGGAGTCTGGGGGAGGTGCAGAAATAGCTGCCGGGTCGAGGGCCCAGGTGAGGATTCACTCACCAGACATTTATGGGCACCTGCTGTCTGCCAGCATCTGCTGTTAGGCATCGTCACTGGTACTGAGTTACTTACGCTTGGCCAGCGAGCTCAGAAGCCAGCCGTGCCCTCTGCACACGCACGAGACCTTGGAAGCTGCCTTCAGGCACCAAGGCCGTGTCGTCCCTGCAGACGTGGAGCAGGGATGGGACCTGCTCTGTTGAACAACACACTTTGTATGTGATGCTCTAAAGAGCTCTGCATCGATCGGTGTGCATGTCAGGCTGGAGCTCTGAGGAGGAAGGGGCCACGTCTGTTCTGTTCACTGTTATATTGCCATGTAGGGAACCAGCGGCGGCATGATTATAACTGAGTCAGAAGCACTTTGAGCAAATGCCACTTCATGGATTTCGAGCAGCCTCTGGATATCTTCTCACTGGCAGAAAACCCTGGGTGACCCACGCCACAGCAGCTGTGCCTCGGCTGAGTGAGATGGTCTTACCGGGTGTCCCCACATGCAGGATCTCCTAGGTGACATGGTTTAATTCATCTGTAACATGATGCTCAAAGCCCTTAGGCTGCTCTGCTCCCCTCTGCTTTCCTAGGGACTCCCCTCAGCCCCCTCCTCTCTGACCCCTTGCACCGAGCACTGAGCTAGGCACACTGTCCTCTCCCCAACACACTGGCTTACAGGCTGGGTACCATCTCATCCCAGATGCTGCAGATAAAAGGCTCAGAGCCACAGAGATCTTGACAGACTGTAGCAATTAGCCGAAGTGAAGGAGATGAATTTGAATGGGGCTTAATGGAAAGCCAAACACTGAAGTCTAGAAGCGAATGGCAGAGACCTGGATAAAAAGAGAACCCTAGCAGTTGCTCTTGCACGGAAGAAAAATACAACAAAATCAACAAGCATAAATACATCTGCAGGACAAAACTCGGGAAAGGGCCTTGTAAAAATATCGACCTTCGGGCGGTTTCTGCATCAACATTTATTTAATGTTTTCGTAAGATGGCATAAATTCCACGAGAATTTATTTGTCCAATTGAAATCAAAGTAGGATTTTAGCATGTTCCTTGAACTCCGGCAGAATTAACAGCAGCTCCCTTATGGGTCACCAGCCTCCAGCTCAGGAAGCGTGGTTGGCGATGTCGGCTTGAGTCAGAGAACATCCTTTCTTTCTAGATCAGTTCCTTAGTTCCCAAGTGCTTCAGCTTTTCCATCTGCTCAAATGTAAGTATTTTTTCCCAGCTTTTCTCTAAGAAGTGCTGTGCCTGTGACCTTGTGTACCTGCCTTAAGTTTAAAGAATTCTGGCGTTAATTGGCCACTATTCTAAGCGATTTGCCTGTATTACCGTCTTAATCTTCATTAGACTCCTATAAGGGAAGACTCTTATTAACTATTTTTTGGATGAGAAAATTGAGTCACAAAGTGGGTTGAGTGCCTCCATCGGGGCACTCCATCAGGGACATGGGTATTGACAACTCCTAAATCCTGCCCGCCTGACTCCCAGAGGCTGTGGTCCTTAGCCCTGCCCCTCCAAAAGAGACAGTTAATCTCGTGAGAGTCAGACAGGCACATAAGCATGAAGACATTCAAAATACTCTGAAGAATACATTAGTCCGAGATGAGCATGATTCCACCAACACAATGACTTTGACCTGGAAACTCCACACCGCCCGACCATCGCACTGTCACAACACCTAACTCTGTGACTCCCCACCAGGCAGACACCACTCGCCTAATCGCAGTGCTTCCCAAGAAAGCTCGAAACCCAGGAGCAATTAATTATTGACAGAGCATGTGAATTAGAGATAAAAGAGAAGTCATTCTTCCTCTGCACACGCGATAGTAAATAAATGTAATTATGGTCGGGGAGACTAAGGGATCTTCGCCTGTATTAGGTTTTATTAGCTCAAACATTTAAAAGCATGTCGTCAAAACAAAGAGGTCCTGTGTAATCCTAAATGTGCCACTCTGGTGCAAGGCTTGGAAGTGAATAGACCTAGTGGAGCACCTGGTGGCAGGTGGTCTGCTGTACCCACAGGTTTAGCATCAGTTAATGCCGGAGTACAGATGCCTGTGGCAAATTGACTGCCTAACAGGACCCGGAGCCCCACGTCATCCCAGGTGACCCGCCACATTGGGGTTGGGGGACAAACGGCATCCAAGTCCATAATATCTTGAAGCTCCCAAACACGACAAGTCCACTCTGATGGTGAACACGGATGGAGGGCTGAGTTTCGAGAAGCAACCTTGGGAAGAAAAGCAAGAGACAGGGGCCCTGCTGTGGGGTCTGTCTCGGGCTCACTGGGCAATCGTGGGAGCAAGGAAAGGAGATGTCCCACTCGTAGAACCAAACCTGTGCTAGGTGCTCTCATGCTTTGTGTCATTTTGTCCTCAGCTGAGCTTGAGGTAGACTTCAGGATTTTACAGATGAAGATAGTAAGACTCGCAGGTGTGATTCGGCTGGCTGAGGTCATGAAGCCTGTCTGAGTCCCTGTCCCTGGGCTTCAGTGTCCTCATTTGAATAACGAGGCCCTCAGACTAGGTCAGGGATCGGCAGACTTTCTCTCAAGGGGCCAGAGAGCAAACGTGTTTGGCTTTGTGGGTCATATGGGCTTGTCACAATGACTGAGCCCCACTGTCATGATGCAAGGGAGCACGGTTGACACAGGGACACGTGTGGCCCTGTTCCAGTGAAGGTTTCCTTATGAGCACTGACATCTGCATCCATATAATATTCATGCATCACAAAATGTTATTATTAGTATTATTATGGTTTTCCCCCAACCATTTAAAGATTTAAAAACATTCTGAGCTGCAGGCATTATGAAAATTGAAGGTGGGTGATATAATAGTTTGCCAGCCTGTGGACGAGTTGATCTCTGAGGCTCTGCTGGGCGCAAACATTTTCTGAAAGCCACTGCAACAACAATAATATCTTTGATTGATTAAGCTCTTACACGTGCCAGATTCTGTGCTAAATTCCTTACAAGCATTACCTCCCTTAATCCTTGCACTACAGTGTGAAGTAGGTGTCACTATTATCTGCATTTCTGGGATTATAAAACTAGTACATAGAGAAATTACGAGCCTCTCTAGCATAGAAGTAGCTGGTAAGAGACAGAGCAGCCGTTTTCAACCCCGGCCTGTGAGGTTCCCAGCCACGGATGCGAGCGCCATATGCAGCCTTTTCTGAAAATACTACCATCAGAACTCCGGAGGGACTTACGGTTAAAAAGCACGTCCAAGTGTTTATCGACGAATTTTATTTGGGAGCTCCCTGCTAGGCTATTTATATCACACGTTTTGTGCAAAAAAAAAAAAAATTCTGGACGGGAATAAGTGCTGTCTTTCCTTTTCCTCCCGANTTAAAAAGCACGTCCAAGTGTTTATCGACGAATTTTATTTGGGAGCTCCCTGCTAGGCTATTTATATCACACGTTTTGTGCAAAAAAAAAAAAAAATTCTGGACGGGAATAAGTGCTGTCTTTCCTTTTCCTCCCGATTCCAGAAATGTGATGCCCAAGACCGTGGACGGGCAGATCACCATGGAGAAGACGCCCAGCTACTTCGTGACCAACGAGGCCCCCCAGCGCATCCACTCCATGTCCCGCGACACCAAGCTGATCGTGGTGGTGCGCGACCCGGTGACGCGCGCCATCTCCGACTACACGCAGACGCTGTCCAAGAAGCCGGACATCCCCACCTTCGAGGTGCTGGCCTTCAAAAACCGGACCCTGGGGCTGATCGACGCGTCCTGGAGCGCCATCCGCATCGGCATCTACGCGCTGCACCTGCAGAGCTGGCTGCGCTACTTCCGCCTGGCGCAGATCCACCTGGTCAGCGGCGAGCGGCTCATCGTGGACCCCGCGGGAGAGATGGCCAAAGTGCAGGACTTCCTGGGCCTCACGCGCGTCGTGACCGAGAAGCACTTCTACTTCAACAAGACCAAGGGGTTCCCGTGCCTCAAGAAGCCGGAAGACAGCAGCGCCCCCCGGTGCCTGGGCAAGAGCAAGGGCCGGACTCACCCCCTCATCGACCCGGAGGTGATCCTCAGGCTGCGGAAGTTCTACAAGCCCTTCAACATGATGTTCTACCAGATGACTGGCCAGGACTTCCAGTGGGAGCAGGAAGAGGGTGACAAATGAGGCTGGAGATGTGAGGGAAGGCCAGAGGGTAGCCAAGGGGACCCCCACCGGAGCCCTGAACCCCCAGGGTCTGCAGCCTCCGCCTGGCTGGAGTGCCCAGTCATCTCCACCTCTGTCCAGTCAGGGCTGCTTCCAGGGCTGTGGCCAAGGGGTGGGTCCCAGGGGCCCTCCCGGAGGAACCCGGTTGCCTGGGCAGCAGCATCTGGTTGACCAGATGACCACCAGAACCCAGGGCTGACGCTTGTCTTCTACTACTAGTTACCAGAGTCTGAAGGCAGGATTAAATAGCTGTGGAGGTCAGAAACCATGCCGTGAATGTTTGTTTAAGTGAAAACAGAGGAAGTAAGGCCTACTTTTGGGGGCTTTCATTTCGCTTTGGGAAGCCCGGCTCCCAGCCCTGTATCTGGCCCAGGCCCCTGTCCAGAATGCTCACTGTGGCCGAGCACTCCGGGACTCATGGGGGCAGGGTCCTCGCTCTGAGGCGTCTCCAGCCTTTCTTAAAGGCCTCATCCCACAACCTTTGACCCCCACCCTTCTCATCTTATGAAGGGAGGGGCATGCACGTTCCTCACCAAAAAAAGCAGACACCCCCCCACCCCCCACCCCGGAAGCCTTCCTGTTAAGGAGGGTTGGGCCTTTCTCTTCGTGAGCAACCTGGGAGGTGGAGAAGGGAGCGGCCGCCCTCGTGTCAGGGTCAGGCTCCCAGGGCTGCCCACGGAGCACCGTGACGGCAGCTGGGCTCAGAGCCCTGAGCTTGGGGAAGGTGAATGCCAGTTCTGGGAGCCAAAAAAGAAAGCCAGTCCTCTTGCGGGGAGGCCTCCATACCTGCAGACCCTCTCCCCCAGCGTCGTGGTTCTGAGACTTGCTCTTGGGGTGGGCTCTGTCCCTTAGGGTCCCCAGAGGGGCAAGGACCAGAAAGTTGGCATGTCTTTGGTTAAGACTAACCCTTAGCAACACAATGAACGGGTTGGTCGCCATTCTTCTATTTGCTCCACCGTCTCCCCCTTGTGGTCATCACATGCTTCGTTTGCTCTACTCAGAGATGGCACGTATTAGGGCAGTGACAAGAAGGCTGACACCACTTGTCAGATCCAGCTTATGGGGGTGGGGGAAGGCAAGGGCTGTGTGTGGACACCCCCATCAAGGGCTGCTGGCTGAAGTGTCCCTTCCCGTTAGTTTGATTCGATTGAAATGCAGCATTTGACATAAAGCACTTCTTCACAGATCTCCAAAACCAGGAGTCGCCTCGTAACATTGGGAATAGGAGTGGGGGGCAGCTAACTGTTCAGCTGTTAACCTGTCATTTCTCCTGCTAAATGAAAACTGTGTTGTTATAAAGCTTAATGCAACCTGATTCATGGGTTTGATGGCGTGTTTGTGTTGTCACCTCCAACCCCACCCTGATGCGTGGACCCTGGGAGTACCCGTTCTCTGGGATGGCCAGAAAGACTCAACCAGATTTGAGAACGTTCCAGGGGCTCTGTGTGCAGGGCCGGATGGTCCTGGGAAGTAGCACAGAGGGAGTGGCTTCCATGCCCTGACCGGTCCTGGTGAGGAAGGGACCGAGATACCAGGTTCAGGAACAACCTCACAAATAATTTTTTTCCAGATGAGAAAGTGGTTGTTGAGCTGAAGGCAACATATACGCCTTCACTGCCAACGAAAGGCGATACAGATAAAACGGCGCGTGCGCACCTGATGGGAAGAAGGCTGTGAGTCAGTGGTGCTTGTTCAGGAGACGAGTGAGGGCGGCTGGTGGGGCCCGGTTTTACCCGCAGAGCAAGGCGTGGGTCCAGGTACGCATCTCGGTCGGCTCTGGGGTTCTTCCAGCTGCAGCCTGCTGAGCCCCGTTTCGGAATCTCTAGGTGGGGCCCTGGCGTGCGTCCTCTCAGAAATACTCTTGTGGAAGCTGAACTGAGCACAGGGGAGGAAAGTCTCCCTGTGTCTTCCTTGCCCTTTCACCCCCCCCAACCCCGTTCCTTATGTTTGTGGGGATTACTTCCAAGAGAAGTGGGCCCAGGGTTTATGGCTTCCTTGGGGGAACATGGTCCCTTTTGGGGGGAGTTCAGTGGAGACTAGGTCAGAGGTGACTTTATAACTTAGGAGGTGAAAGGAGCGTCTGGTTGTGGGAAAGCTTTAATGATGATTTCCTACCGGCTGAGAATGGCCGTTACTCTAACCTCCCCTCGTCTCTCCTATCCTGAGTGGACACGTGTTGACTCAGCGTCTTCATCACCCACCTCCCTGGCTGCCGACCTGTCCCCATAAACACAGAACATCAAGACCTATGTGCTGCTTAAAGAGAAACCCAGTACGTATGTGTCCTCACTTACATGATGAGCAAACCTGCTTTTCTATGGTTAGCGGATGGTTAAAAGCCATTCTCACCTGGGAAACAAAAGTGGGGAGCCCCCCGTAGAGCATCTGTACACTCTGGCTAAGATTCTCGGGAGAAATGGGGCAGAGGCCTAAACCTCGAGGCCTTAGGGACGGTTATTTTAAAGGTCTGTGTGGTGATGCGGTTGGAAGTTCATGGTTCTGAAAAGAAATGCAAACTCGGCGTGTGTTAGTTCTCTCACCTGCAGTATCTGCTCTAGCCCGGTGCCCGTGACCTGGGAGTGAGCCGCTAAGCCACGCCCTGCCTTCAGTAGGGAACTTGACAAAGGTTTTACTTCCTACCTGCAAACGCTAAGTCCACCTGCTAAAATGGAGCCAGGTTAACACCACTTCCACCCTGAACTCAAGCATTGCCACTCACGGGAGACTGAATTTTGTATTGGATTTCAATGAGCAGAGCATAAATTATGTTTAATTTTCTATCCCCTCCCTCCCTGGAACAGATGAGTCACAGCCCTGGAAAGGCTGCTGCGTGTTAGTTAGAGAAGAGAAGCCGCCCTTCCCAGGAGTGCCGCTGCCATTGCACCCATATTCATCTCCTTGGGCCAGTGTCATTCTGTACCTGGAAGGTATGAAAGCCTTAACCTTGCCACTTAGACCTACCAGCTCCAAACGCAGCAAAAATAGCAAAAGCATTCGGCAGCCCGTTTATCTTTCGAATGCGTGTGACAGCCTCGCGGGGACTCCTGCGCCCTTCAGGAGTCAGATGGAATCTTAAGTTTGGGAGCACGTGGCCCGCTCCGTCCCGTGGTTCCTGCAGGCCTGATCTGAGACTCCCTGTTTTAAAACCTGAACTCCTTGGTTCTTCCAGGTCTTGCCTGTCCTGATCCCTCCCATCTGCCCACTCTGAACCTCCCTGTTCCCCAAAGAAAACGTCTGCCTTACGACAGTCGGCAGAAAGGTAGGTGGGTTTATCCTGGCCTCCCTCTGTGTCCTGGACAAGCAGCATTACCCATCTGACCCTCAGTTTCCATGTCTCTGAAATGGGCATATTTAATCCCCACTGCCAACCCCCTAAAGTTTCTGTCATGACCAAAATGAGTTAATGGATGGGAAGCTATTTGAAAACAAAGTGTTTCATTGACACAGTGGACAGCGATGGTGGTGATGGTGGTGATGGTGGTGCTGATGACGAGGAGAGGAAGGGGGCCGGGGGGGGGTTCCTTGTGCCCCACCAAAGGTACGCCTTGACTCAAGCTGGACAGTTAGGACAACACTGAGAGAAAGTGCCCCACCGCTAATCTTGCCCAAAGATCAGGTCAGAAGAAAGCCCTCTGTGAACAGCCCAGGACTGGCTGGATTTCGGGCACTCTGATGCAGACTTCCCTGCACCCAGCTCGGACCCACCCCCCACCAGACACGCACATGCACACACATCTCCTCACCCCGGCTCGTACCTGGCTGCACATTCAAACTTCTTTCAGATACAAGAGGCACCAAGGCCCACTGACACGGTGCCAAACACACCCCCTTGAGAGGGAAACGGGGTGAGGTTTTCAAGCTTCCTGTGCCTGGCGCTCTGACCCCGACCATTTACATGAAAGGCATGGACAGCGGAGAACCAGGGCTGTTCTCAGGAGCAGGCCGTGTGTTTCTGGGAATGACGTGGGGTTGGGGTCCCCGCGGGGTCCCTGTGTAACAAACTGGGGTGCGGAGAGATGAGTTCATATGACTTCTAGCTTCTCAAGGGAGGATGTGTGATTCCCAGATAAAAGGGATACATGAAGGTACTTTTTTTAAATTTCAGACTATCTTATATGACAATGTAATAATAGCCCATCTGTCATCAAGGCAGGCTATACAGGCCAAGGGAATGTACGGAGTGTGTGTCCATGGATGGAGGACCAGCAGGAATCTCTAGTGTCCTTGGATACAGGTAAATCATACACGTTTCATCCAGGCTTTTATTCCACAAATACGTGTAGAGTGACCAAGTGACAATTGAGAGACACAGGAGCAAGCCAAGCCGACTTGACAGGACTCCCAACCTCGTGGGGGAGATACACGTGAAAGAAATACATGAAGGTTCACAGGTTACAAGGGACTCACGGGTGCTGTGGAAACATGAGACTGGGGTGAGGGGCGTGATGACTACAGGGAAAAGGCCGCCGAGTCCCCGAGTCCTTAAGGACCATACTCGGCAGAATTTCACCTCATCCAAAATCAAAGACCGTTCTTATGCTCTAGAGTTAGGCTGACGCACAAAGCAGCAGACACTAACAAACTAAAAGATACAAAAATACAAGATCTGGTCATAAGACGGCTACCAGGCCGAGATTTGGAAGGAAAAAAGGGACAAGTGTGTACAAGGAACCTCGGCATCAAGACTTATCTTTTCCCTGAAGGGAAGCTGCTGTCTCTCCCTCAGGCGACCGTGGCCAGGCCACTCGTGGGGGCAGGCGTCCTTCCAGAGACCCACCCACCACCTGCAGCTTCCTGTGATTGCCTAAGGCCAAGGTCAAAGCACGACCTCTTCCCTTAGCTACTCGTTGATTCATGTATCAGGAAGGAAAGCAGACCCGTGGCGTGCAACTTTTCTGAAAATGTGCTAAAATCAATAGTCATTAAAATGAAAATGCACCCTCACACATCTTAAGTTAAATTAGAAGGTAATACAGACTTGTCCTGTCAGTCAGGGGTGATCAGCAAGCGTTACCCCGTATTTTACAGGTGGGGACCTCGGTGGTTTGGGAATTTGAAGGATTTTCCCCAAGTTCCACAGCAATGGAATGACTCAGACGCAGCACAGGTCACTGCCTTGGGGGGTGAAGGGCAGCAGTGCCAGCCCAGCCTGCCCTGAGGGCTGGAGTGAACATGGTTTCTGGGGACACAGTCACAATCTTTTCTCTCAGCCCAGGAGCTAATTCCATCTAATCAGCCTGGACCACTTGGAAAAGGATGATTTTGAAGGAGAATGATGACCAATCAGGATTCATCCTTGAAGCCATGAGGAGACCGGGGCTGGAACAGTCTATTGTGTTGGGGGGTCAGAAAGACCTTGGTCGCTGCTTCTTCTGGCTGAGTGGGCCCAGGACACCCTGTCGTTGGGACAGTTGTGGGCATCAGTAGGACTGAATGTGACTTCATTGGGTTAGCCCTCACTGGCCAAGCTCAAGCATTACAGCCCCTGGCCCGAGATGGACAGATGTGCGTCCACAGTGACACCCATGGATGCCTCGCTCCTAGGCCACCCAGCCCCCAAAACGATGTCCTAGCACGTGGCCTGCACAACTTCTCTTCCTAATTAATTCCTTAATCTTTCCTCTTATCTTCCAGCACCCAAGCATCTCCCTGTCTCTACTGAGGAAAGCCTCCCCTTACAGAGGCCCCTGATTATTCCACAGGCTTCGGGGACCTGTGGCATGTCTCCAGAAAAAATTAAAGGCC
>NW_017731485.1:404657-407713 GCF_001890085.2 Hipposideros armiger | reverse complement strand
GCCCGAAGACCTAACGGAACTTCTTGACAGGTGCTCAGCGTGCCAGGTGAGGCCCTGCCCATTTGCGGAGTTCCACCCCGTTTCACATGGCGATGCAGCCTTGCACGCCCTTCAAGCAGCGCCTCCTCATCACGGCCGCCAGCGCTGCCAGGGGTGACGTGGACAGAGGCTCCAGGGACAGCATCCTAGTGGACCGCCGCCTGGTTCTTGATCTCACAAAGGGCCGCGTGGCCAGAGACCGTGGACAGGGCCTTCCTCCCTCGAGGGAAATGATCACACTGTGAAGGGGAGTAAAGGAACCACGAGGGAGGAGCCGCCACGCACGACCGCACCGCAGCCTGTACGCGTGGGCCGCGGGGAGAAGGACCATCCCTCTCCGCCTGCAGAGGCTGTCCTAAGAAGGTTAGAGACCTAACGACACCGATGGGGAGCTGTGATGAAGCTTCAGGCCGAGTTTTCCAGGCCTACACCTCATAACATTTCCGTGACATTGACACTTAACAGTAGGAAGGGAAACAGTAGCACCCACAGCTTCTTCCCATGGGTCTTCCAGAGCACATTCTCACTGGATGGCTCACAGAATCCCGATAAGGCGCTGATTCCCAAACCCAAGCACACGGACGAAGGACCTGCAAGCTTACGAAACACAATGATCTGGGCCGCACCCCGAGAGATTCTCTCGGCGGCTTCGAGGAGGAGCCTGAAACTCTGCATTTCTCGCTCCCAAGGAGGTGACGCCTCGCGTCCACGGGCCTCGCTTCTAGGACCCGCCAGGGGAAGTGAGCTCCCCTGTCTCTCAGACACAGGATCTGGTTTTCATCTACAGGAGGTGTGTGGAGGGTGCTCAGAGCCTCCACCTGTGCTGAAAACCAAGGCAACTCATTTTCCTATTGGTCACGAGCAGAGGGCTCCAGGCCAATCAAACCTTCAGTGAAACCTTCAGTCAGTTCCTTCCTACCCCTGTCTTTCTCCTGGCAGCTCTGGGCTAGCCCGGTGGAGAGAGGGAGAGGTGAGCTAATGGGTTATAATGAATATTTCTACAAGCTCATTAAGCTGCAGACGTATCTGGCCTAATGAGGAAACAATTTCCTTCTCTACTCCCACTGCTAAGGCTAAGAGCCCCCAAGGTCAAAGCTAAGCCATCTCCATGCTGCTTTCCTACATCTTTCCCTTGAGGCTGATTACCGGCAATTTATTGCAGATTCCATTGGGGGATGGGAGGGTTGGGGGTTGCGGTGGGAGGAAAGACAGCCGTACCTTCCAATTGATGAAAATAGCTAATCATTTTTTAAAATGTATTTGTCTCCTTAGGGGACCCGTGTTTACCTTCATTTGGGGGAAGGGATTTCACAGCACGTTGTATTGTGGTTCCTGATAAAACCATTGGAAAAAATTTTATCCACAGATTGAGGAAGTAGTGAACTATAAAATTGCTAATTATTTTCTAGTAAATTTACTTTTAAATAACTTTAGACATCAATTACAGGCACCATTAGGCACCATTAGGCACTGGGTGTGTTTAGCAAACAAGGAGTACATTGCCGATTCCTGTCCCGTCCCCAAGGCCTTGTCAGCCAGGCCCAGCCCCCCACCCCCGCTCCCCAAGTCCTCCTCAGACAGCACAAGCGTCAAGAGCTGAAATTAAACTCCATAAATAATGGCAGGTTGTCTCATTTCCAGTGTCATTGCCCAGTCAAGCCCCAGGTGTCTTAAATGAAGGTTAGTTTAGGGGAAGATCTTAATTCTAATTGCTGGTTTCAGGTGTATTTTCCAGTTCAGTGTTTCTGTGCCATTGCTCCATATTAGAATCACCTGGGGAACTTAAAGACAAAAAACAAAGCAACAAAAACAAAACACCTTCACGCCTAGGCTTCACTTCAGGACAATTACATTGCAACCTTAAGCTTTTTAAAATATATCCCAGCGCTTCTAATGTGCAAGCAAGGATGACGGCTTCCGCCAGCCCAGCTGCCGCTCATAGGAGCCTCTGCTACCCTCCTGCCTCCTGTGCCTCCAGCCGGCTGGAGTTTCTCATAAACAGCCAGCCAGAGCCATGCGTGATGCTCGGCCGCCATCCTGGGATCTCAGGTGAGTCTCTGCCTGCCCGTCAGCTTCAATGCGCGGGGTCTTTGTAACGGCTTATTTGTGTCGTGGAACATGCCATGGGCTCAGGCTGCCTGTATTCTGGTCCCAGCTTTCTGTGCACTCGTGGGCAGACCCCACGTTGCCAGCGGGCAGACGGGTGCCGGACGGGTGCGGGGCTGGGCGTCAGCTGTGTGGGGGGCTCAGAGTACCTGCTCTGCCGCTGCCTGGGTTGTCGCTTGGCCTCACTGCGCCTCATCCCCCGTAGTCACCTCTTAGACTGTTGGGAGTAGAATGAGTGAGTAGAGCACGGGAAACGGCCCGTCCACAGGAGCCCTCACGCCACACAGCGTCCACCCACAGGATGAGCGCCTCCTCGTTGTTTTGTGTTTGCACAGAAAGGGGAACTGTGTCCACACGTGTAAGCTCTCAGAGAGGCTCCAGGGGCGCGCCCACCATCCTCCCTGCTGTTCCCAGAGCAGAGCAGCCAGCACAGCCAGTGAGAAGCAGCTGGCTGGGCCCCTTTTGCCGGAGGTGTGGTCACTGCTCACCAGCACTGTCATCGTCTCTCGCGCTCTTGGACCTGCCTGTGCTTAGCGGGAAGGGCCAGGGGAGGAGGGGACTCTGTCTTCCAACTTCTTGCCATTCAGTGGTGGTTGAACTCTGGGTCTGCTGTACAGAGAGCAATGTCACCCCAAAAGCATGGGGAGTAGAATTGGGAACCTCCATTCTAGGCTCAGGTCCAAACCGTGCTCTCCAGATGGCCTCCCTCTGTGGAGGGAAGGGGCCTGGGGTGGGCGGGGGGGAGTCTGGGTGGTAAGAAAGCTGATGCTGAGTGCTCAGCTGGCTGTCGGTCCCTCTGTTCTCTGTAGTCCAGCGGTTCTCAACCTTTCACAGGGGTCACCTAAGACCATCGGAAAACACATATTTTCGATGGTCTTAGGAACCGAGACACCGCTCCTCTATCCGTCTCC
>NW_017731485.1:395141-398417 GCF_001890085.2 Hipposideros armiger | reverse complement strand
TGTCTCTACTGAGGAAAGCCTCCCCTTACAGAGGCCCCTGATTATTCCACAGGCTTCGGGGACCTGTGGCATGTCTCCAGAAAAAATTAAAGGCCGTGGAAAGAGGAGGAGAGCCTTCAGGGGTGCCCTGAGGGCTAGAAAACCTCCATGCAGGAGCCCAGGCACAGGCCAGGGGAGCGGGGCTGAGAAATGTGCTGTGAAGAGACCTCAGAGTTCACATCCTAGGTCCCTGCTTCACTGGTGTGAACTTGGGAACTCAGTCTCTCAAGGTGACACAGGAGAGCCAGGCTTCTAACCTGAACCTACTGTCACCCAGCCCAGGGCCCTGTCCACAGCCCTCACGTCGGAGACTAAGGAGACAAACCCAGAGTACCTAAACGTAACCTTGCCGAAGAGACTGCTCTCAGAAACGGGCTGTGTTCCTACAAATGCTAACGGGACAATTTCAGAAGCACGGGTTGAGTCTGTGTTCGACCCTGAGCGTGCCCAGGCTGGCCCCGTCTGCAGGCAGCCCAGCTTTTCCTGGTGCCCAAAGCCAGAGCCTCACCTTGGAGGTGCTGCCATGCTGGGCTGAGTGCTCCTGAGCTCTGCAGAGAGCTCACCTTTGGGGGGACCTAAGCCTGTGTGTCTGACCAGGACATGCAGTTTCCCACTGCTCCCCGACAGCTGTACTGAGTCTGAACAGGAAGAAGCTTTCGCTGAGGAGCAAGTGTGGTCATCTTGGTGCAGAACCCACTCAGACAGACAAGGACATTTAGGCAGTGACGCTCGTCACAGCAAGCCTAGTGGGCTGTGGAACCCCCACCTAAATCCCATCCCATGTAGCACAGCTGTGCTGTGTGTTAGGGAGGGGCAGTGAGCAACAAGTCCCACTCCTGGTCTTCGTGAAGCTTAGATAGGACAGACACCCATCTGCCTGGAAAGGCACAAGGGCAGTCCAGCCCGTAAGCAGGACAGGATGGGACGATTTCCCAGGGGTTCCGAAATTTGATGACTAAAGGGACCTTGGGCTGTAGAGGACACTGCATAGCTCCTTCCTTTAAGTCTCAGCTTAAGACAAGAGTTGAGATTAAGCTTCTTGAAATTTTCTAACTTCATTTTTTTTTTTACGTCTTTAACCTCTCCCTATCTGGAAGAAACACAAAATATCCTGAAAAAAAGAGAGGTTGAAATGAGCTGGAATTGCAGGATTTGGCTGGACCCAGGCTGGGAGAGTGACCAACTGTGGTCCTGGAAAGGGTGACAGCCTGTCCGTCCATGTCCTGCTGGCCGGCGCCTGGACCTACAGAGCAAAGCTGGGACCACGTGTCCCTCCGCCTATTTCTGTGCTGGATGGAAGGATTTCGTCTTTTTTTCCTAAAATATTTCAAGAAGCCCCAATCCCCTTGGCAGACCCACCTCTGTCACATCTTTACTTGTAACTCGGTGACAATGCTGTCTTTGCAACAAAGGCTATTTCCCCTTAAATGTACATGCCTTTAGGGGCTGAGATTTTGTCACTGGTTTGTTTCTAAGATCATGGGGACAGCTTTGGGACAATCAAAAATAAAATAAATGGCATAAAGACAAAAAAAGTGGTGTGTGTTTTCTTTGATGACTGATGGGAAAAACCATGTTAAGTAAACCGCTCTGGTTCCTTCTGTCCCCAGAAGAAAGATTAGCATTCAAATGGTGGCTGCAGATCCCATGTGGCTCTGGCAGGGCTTTCTGATGGAGCAGGAGATAGCCTCGTTCCCCATCGTTTAAGGAAGACAAGACTTCTTAGTTGTGACCCCAGTAGGAGTGCCTGCAAACGGTGCCAGGGGAGAGAAAACTGGGGAAATAGCTTCAGAAAGAAGGGCTTTCATTCTCTGGCCGAGCAGCTGAGAGGAAACGACAGACATAAACCAGGAACTGTCTGTGCCCTCGGCGGCGCATCCGAGCACTGAGTCTGCATCACAGGCTGCAGACCAGCGCCCAAGCCCAGTCGGGTCCCATCACCCACTCATTCCACCCTGGTGCTGCAGGCAGAGGCTGCAGACTGGGGTCTGGACAGATTTCTGGTTTCTAACCTCAGCGAGGCTCTCAGCTCTGCTGTTCATTCCTTTTCTTTCCCCAGGCCCCTCGTATTTGTTTCAAAGAGTTCCACCTCTTTGCAAGCTTTCTGTCCCTCCCGAGACCCTCCCCTGTTCTCCTGGTCAAAGGAGGTGGCAGAACAGAGAAAGGTGGGGTTGTCTCTCTATGCCCGTGGCTGGACTTGCCGTCCCTCCTCCGTCAGATGGAGACAGGGATGGTGCCCGCCTCCTAGGGCGGTGTGGGCGCTAAGTCAGATGACATTCGCCAGGAGCTTCCAGGAGGGACTGGCCGAAAGAAAGAGTTCACTGGGCTTGCTCTTGTTACCATTATAAGTGTAAAAACTTACCAGCTGTGGCAGGACCCTGCATCCTTCCCCCCGTCTCATTATTCCTCCTTTTGCTTTGGATCCTTTACCCTCCAGGTTCATTGTCACTTTTAACTGGAAGTGACACACTGCACAACCCAACCAAGATTAAGGACAAAAGGGAATTGACTGGCTCGTGTAACTGAGATTTCCAAACGGTGAGTGGTTTCAGGTGTGGCTGCATCCAGGGGCTCCTTGTCAGTCTCCTGTCTGCACCTGCTCTGTCTTCCAATATTTTGTGTCCACCAACCTCTTTCTACATGACAAGAGTCTTATCACTCTGGGTCTTTCCACACGATACCATGGTGACTGCTTGGCGTCCAGCCTGCACCACACTTAAGGACTCCACAGGAAATGCATTTTCCTAAGAGCTCCATCAAAAGCGTGTCACGTGGTCACTGAGGGACCAATCAGTGTGGCCAAGGCTGTGAAGCCCTCTCTTAGCCTGACCCACAAGCCAGCTCTTCCCCACACCCTGGGAAGCGTAGTTGTTGAATGGGGGAGAATGATTCCAAGAGGAGATCACGGGAAAACCAGCAAAGCATCCTCACAGCCCCCGACCACCTGCACGGTAGATTCCTGGCCCCTCAGCTCAGCACCTCAGGATTTTACAGCCCGTCCCAGGAGCAGGCCAGCCTTTGCCTGGTGACCACTGCATACTCCCAGCTCCTGCCACTCCGATTTGTCACCATCCCCACACAGTTTATTTGTACCTTGTACTCGTGACACCTGCCCTCTCTTTCCCTGAAAAATTGTACTCACGCCCGAAGACCTAACGGAACTTCTTGACAGGTGCTCAGCGTGCCAGGTGAGGCCCTGCCCATTTGCGGAGTTCCACCCCGTTTCACATGGCGATG
>NW_017731485.1:368321-391956 GCF_001890085.2 Hipposideros armiger | reverse complement strand
AAACACATATTTTCGATGGTCTTAGGAACCGAGACACCGCTCCTCTATCCGTCTCCAGGCCCACATGCAGATACGCCCACATACGAGTGCCCAGCGACCCCTGTGAAAGGGTCGTTCGACCCCCAAAGGGGTTGCGACCCACAGATTGAGAACCGCTGCTGTAGTCAGATCCCGGAGCAGGCTCAGGGGGGTCTGAAGTACCAGAATCCACCATGGCAAGGTGCTTTCACCCTCTTCTCACTCAGCTCCACCCACGGGATGGAGACCCTGCACATGTGCTCCCAGGTAGGACCCGTCACCCCGCTGCCTGAGGCAGAGTCCTCTGTCATTGCACCAGGGCCCACGTGGACCCACGCACAGGGCATTTGCCTCGTGTGGCGCCATTCACAGCATTTTCCTGAAGGATGGGCTGTGGGGAATGGTCGGCTCAGGAAGAAGTGGATGACGCTTGCTGGGCAGCTGGCCCAGTGCTCGGTATCGCTTGGCTTCCGAAGTGCCCTGTCCTGGCTGCTGAATTGGACTCCCCACTTGACTCTGCAATTAGGATGTGGAGGTTTCCTCTGACATGGTGTTTGGACCGCCCTCCGTGGTCTGTGAGGCCAGCGTGTCATCTTGTTTGTGCCTTCTCCCAGACCCGACTCCTTTCCATGTTTATTCACACTGCGGAAACCCCACCACTTCTTAAACATAGCTCTCTTCAGGGAGAGCCTGGAAATTTTGTCTGGGCTCAGGGAATTGGCTGCATTGGCTCTTTGGTGGAGAGAAGATACCAGGGTTTAATAATATAATGAGATCACGTGAATTCCCACTCAAATTGTGAATGCTTTCGTGGTGAGCTCAGTGGTGTCAGTTCAGGGCCAGCGAGCGGGATGTTGTGGTGAGTTGTCCCCACCAGGGTCTGTATCCCGAGGCAAGCAGCTTTGAAAGGACAGGCCTAGAAAACAAATTGATTTTTTATTATAACATTTTTCTCCCATTAACAATTATAAAATTGATATAATAATAGAATGGAACATTTGGAAAACAGAAGAAAATAACTTCCCTGTGTACCAACCTCTAACACAACCCAAATCTTATTTTTGTGTCTTTTTTTTCCCCTTCCATCCCCAACACATATGCAAGCTACTACTATGCATTCACCATTATTGCTTTAGTCGATAAATAGTCAGTGGCCTCGTAATATGTGTTAGCTTCTTCTAGGGGCTGAAAGCTGAGGGAGACTCAGTCCTTGGCCCTAACCAGCTCACAATTCAGTAAAGAAACAGACGCATCGCACACAGAGGCAGCTGCACAGATAGAAGTTAAGTCTCCTGTCTGAATACTAGTCATGAAGAGAGTGGCCGCATTCTTCCTAATGCCTCAGAATCCATCAGACAGGCCTGGTGACATTAGAATCACTCGACAGCGTGGTATAATGCAAGGGCCTCAAATTGGGTTAGTTTCTCACAATTCTGTAACCAGAGGTTTTTTGGGCAGGGGAGACATAGTGCTTCAACGAAATGGAATTCATTCCTAATATTGAAAAAAAGAAATCAGGAGTCTTCATGTAAACACCCAGAATTCTGGCTTCTATTGAAAAGCAGAAAATCAGGCAATGTCAGGCTTCCCTCTTTTGGGGGGACATTTGTTATGAAAGTGAGTAGAGGATTCCTGGGGTTCTCCATTTCTGGGACGTGAACCCACCGAGCAGCTGCGTGACAGGTAGCTGGGATGGTAGGGGTGTGGTTTGCGCGTGGGGCAGGGCAGCGGTGAGGTCGGCAGTCACTGCTATAGATGAGCCCATTGTAGGCGACTAACACAGCTTCATCCGGGCCCCACAGTATTGGGAACAGTGAGGCCGCCTATGTCCGCATCGAAGACAATGCCAGTGCTTCCTTCCAGGGCTGCCAGTGTGACAACATCCCCAGCCCCCTTTTCTCGGCGTTGGCCGAGAAACCCAGAAGTAGCTGGTATAATCCCCAATTTGATAGCTGCTGTAGCTGCTGCTTTTTTTTTTTTTTGCACTGAAAGTTTTCGAGGCTTAAAAATAATCATCATGATGAGAGAAGTCATCACGACTTAGAGCATTTACCAGGTCTGAGCTGGTTGCTAAGTGCTGGCCGTGGCTACCTCATGCCACAATGCGCCTAAGAGCATGGTCCCATTAGGATCGCAATTTTGACTGGCTAATGCTGGAAAGTTGGTTCTGGTTGGGAGCTGGAAATGGCTAGAAAAGAGGCTGGGGAAGTGACCTAGGGCTAAATTGTGAAAAAAAAATGCACATCCCACATGCTTTTCTTCCCTTCCTGCCTGCAAGGATGACTGTGTGTTGACTCCAGGCCTCTGTTTTCTCACCTTCAAGGGGAGACCATCTGGCCTAGTACCTCCCAGTACAGCGCTTAGCCCACAGTTCGTTGTCCAGAGAAACCGGTGGTCTTCGCTCTGTCTCTTCTTGTCTTTGTTAATGCCTCTGTTAGGGGCTGAATTGTGCCCCCACCAAAGTAATGCATCTGTTTAGCCCCTGACCCCCAGGACCTCAGAATGTGACTGTATTTGGAGAGAGGGTCTGTAGAGAGGTGGTCACTGGACAGCGAGCTATCCATGGGGGCTCAGAGCAAAGCCCCTGTCCCATGCCAGCCATAGCATCACCCCATGCATGCGTCACGTCACAGCACAGGAACAGTGTCGGGGAGGTAGAGGCAAGACGAGACCGGAGTGGGGGCAGGTCAGGGTCAGAGGGGGTGGCGGGATTCGTGGGCCAGGAAGCAGCTCTGCCTGGGGAGGCTCCACACCAGACACTGTGAAATAGGAAAGACGGAGGAAAAACGAAGGAAATCAAATGTGATTTCCTGGGGAAAGGCAGGTACAGAGTTCAGAAACCAGGGCGAGCGGAGCTCCCAGCTCAGTCCTAACACTTGATGAGATTATGACACTAAATGAGTTGACCCCGTGCTGAGCCTCAGCGTTCTCATGGAGGCGCCTACCTAGCGCGTTTTTGGTGTGGGTTACACAGGTTACGTCTACAGGGTATTAACACAGAACTCGGTTTACAGCCAGTGCTTAATAAATGCCTGTTATTATGGCAACAGTCAATATTAAGCTGACGAGACAAGGAGAAGAGCATGGGCCATGGGGCGAATCACCCGCGAGACAGAGAGAAAGACCAACAAGTCCCATTAACACAGTGGTTACTATCCACCACGGAGCCCCACTGAGCCTGTGAGGCTGGACCACACAGCACCTGCCACAGGACACATGCTCCGCAGACCCACCTGGTGGGGTGAGGCTGTGGCTTGAGGCTGTCCCCATGCTTTGGTCTGTGACAATGACTCCAGCTCCCAGTTAGAACAATAAACGGCCGGCCAAGGTGGCCTGGGGTGACCCTGAGCCTGGAGAGGGAGAGGAGATTAGACTCAGCTGCAAGGGACTTCAGAAATCTGGGTCTCAGAAACTGTCTGCCCACCTTCATCCAAGGTGGAAGCAGAGAACAGCCCCTGAACCCTGTCTTCGTGGCTTGGGGTGCTGAAACCTACACTCTACGGCAGCTAAGACAAGCTTGGATGTTGGGGGCTGGGTTCTGCCGCGGGGCCTTTGCTGTTCTCCCTGCTTGGAGGTCACCTCCCCGCCATTTGGGGCAACTTGCTGTGACTTGATTCAGATCTCTACACAAATGTCATCTCAAGATATAAGTCAGCTCAGAACCTAAACTTCCCAATGAACCAGCATTGTCCTCTTCGTTTGTGTCCCCTGACTCCACTTCCTGACGACATGGCTTTCTGTTATTGATTGATTGATTGATTATCTCTCCCACCAAAACATAAGGTTCTCTAGGATGGGGACCTTACCCACAGTGGCTGTTTGAATGCAAACAGAGGAATGAATGAGTGACAGACAGCTCTGCTGTTCAAGCCTTGCTTCCAGCCACCCACAGGTTTATAAAAAGTCTCCCCAAAAGGGGTAACGAAGAAAGTTTTCTGAATTCTTTCAGTATGTTTCCAGTCATATGGGTTTATTTAATTTATAAAAATAGCGTCATACCCCATAAACTACTTGGTAGCCTGCTTTTTTTCTTACCATATGCCATATGCTTTTTCCTGTCTCAGCAAATAATATTTTTAATATAATCACAATATACTGTTATCTGGATCCTTTGTAGTTTACCCAGAGTTTTTCATTGTTCGTTCATGAGCCTTATTGTTTCCAATTTCACATCGTTACACAAAAAACTATGTATTTATCAGTTATCTGTTTTGGCGTAACTGATTTTCCCAACATTTAGTGACTTAAAACGACAGGAATTATCTCCCCTTTTCTATGGTCAGAAATGTGGGCGTGGCTTTGCTGGGTCCTCAGGCTGAGGCGTCCCCAGACTGCAGGCAGGGTGTGGGCTGGGGCAGTGGTCTCACCTCAGGGCTGGACTGGGAAGGACCCACTTCCCAGGTCACACATGCGGGTGCTGGCAGGCCTGCGCTCTGTGGGTTCTGAGTGCCTCAGTTCCCCACTGACTGTTGGGGCTTCAACTGACTGTGTGGGGACCTCTACATAGGGCAGCTCACAGCCTGGCAGCTGACCTCGTCAGAGCAAGCGAGAGGGCGAGAGGAAGAGAGAGGGTCAGCAAGACAGAAGCTGGTCTCTTGTAACCTAATCGCAGAAGAGGCACCCATCTTTTTGCCACATTCTACTTATAATGAGGGAAGTTCCTCTGTGGAGCCCACACCCAGTGGGGGAAGGAGGATGGGACTCCAGGAGACAGAGTGATTGGCAGTCATATCAGAAGCTGCCGACCACAGGCTGATATGAGCAGCCATATCTACACCCACACACGTATTTAAGTCATCTCTGGTTCGGAATACATTTCCTAGAAGGAGAATCCGTGGGTTGGGTTATGCATACATTTATTGCTGGGTCAAGTAGTACGCGTGCTTTGTAAGGCTTTTGATACGCAAAGGCATAATACCTTCAAAAATTAAAAAAAGTTACAGCAGTTTATCCCTGTGCCCCCTTTCAGCATTGTGTATGTCTTTCACCCCACACACGCATCAACAATGGTTCTTTTATTCACTCTCAAGTTAACGGGTGAAGCATTTCACGGTAGTTTAAATAGTTTGTTAATTGCTAGAGATCCAACACATTTCATATGTGTATTGAGTGTTTGGATTATATTTTCATTGTGTGAACAGCTAGTTCATACCCTTTGCTCATTTTCCTATCAAGGCATATATAATTTTTTATGAATTTGTAAGAACTCTGCATATTTTATATTTATTCTCATCCCCCACCGCCCTCCCTTCTGGCAACCACCAGTTTGTTCTATATCTATGGGTCTGTTTTTATTTTGTTTACTTTATTCATTTGTTTTGCTTTTTTAGATTTCATATATAAGGGAGATCATACGATATTTGTCTTTCTCTGTCTGACTTATCTCATTTAGCAAAACACTCTCTAGGTCCATCCATGTTGTCACAAATGGCAAGATTTCATTCTTTTTTACGGCTGAGTAATATGCCATTGTATCAATGTACCACTTCTTTATCCACTTGTTTATTGATGGGCACTGAGCTGCTGCACATCTTGGCTGTTGCAAATAACACTGCAGTGAATATAGGGGCAGATATCTTTCCAAGTTAGTGTTTTCATTTTCTTTGGATAAATACCCAGAAGTGGAATTGCTGGGTCAGATGGTAGTTCTATTTTTAATGTTTTGAGGAATCTCCAAACCATTTTCCATACTGGCTTTACCCATTTGCAATCCCACCAACAGTACTCTGAGGGTTCCCTTTTCTCTGCACCCTCACCAATACTTTTGTTTGTTGATTTATTGTTGAAAGCCATTCTGACAGGTGTGAGGTGGTTTTAATTTACATTTCTCTGATTATTAGTGATGTTGAGCATCTTTTCATATGTCTGTTGGCCATCTGTGTGTCCTCTTTGGAGAAAGTCTATTCAGGTCCTCTGCCCATTTTTTAATTGAAATTTTTTTTTTTGGTGTTAAGTTGCATGAGTTCCTCATATTTTTTTAATATTAACAACTTATTGGATGTATCATTGGCAAACATCTTCTCCCATTTGGTAGGTCATCGTTTTGTTTTGTTGATGGTTTCCTTTGCTGTGCAAAAAGTTTAGTTTGATGTATTCCCATTTGTTTATTTTTCTTTTGTTTCCCTTGCCTGAGGAGATAGATCAGAGAAAATATCACTAAGAGCAATGTCAGAGAGTTTTCTGCCAATGTTTTCTTCTATGAATTTTATGGTTTCGGGTCTTACATTTAAGCCTTTAATCCATTTTGGGTTTATTTCTGTATATGCTGTAAGAAAGTGGTCTACTTTCACTTTTTTTTTTTTTGCATGTATCTACCCAGCTCTGCCAACACCCAGTGTGTGGGAAGAAATAGGGGTTGCCTGAGGGGTGGGGGTGGAGGAAGCAGCGTTGAAGGACCAGCAGAGGACAGGAGTCGTTAGAACGAAAGGGAATAAAATGGGAGGTCTACATTATTCAATTTCTGCAAAAATCATTGTGGAAATGTCCCAAAATGTTGCCAACAATACATTCTGTGACTAAGTCATTATGCAGAGAGACGAGCTGGGGGCTGAAGGACAGAATTAATATAGTAAGTAATTCTATCCCTTTGGCAGTGTCTTCCTGCATGAAATAATGATTTTACGTCTCACTTCTCTCCGGCCTGCACATTCCTCATAACAAACAGTTCTGCAGCGAGTGACTATTTATGTTCCATGGCAGCAGCATAGGCGTAATGGACTTATCCCCTGAATCTTTGCAGAGGAGTGCCAGGGCCACCCGAGAGCCCGAGAGAGCGTTCCAGCTGGGATAGCGATGCAACTGCTGGTGGCAGGGCTTGGAGTTTGGAATCTGGAATCGGGCAGAAGTTGGCTCAAGCCCCCAGGGCTGCTTATTGACTTACCTTCACTGCGTCTCTTGAGGAAATGGGAGTGCTCACATCCAGCTAGCATGGGACACGCACAGACGGGCTTCCACGCTAGTCAGCTAGGAGATGTCAGATCTCCTCCCAGCCCCCGTGCTTGGAGGAGCACACGCTGGGTGGTGGAGCACCAGCCGTGAGGGCAGAGGCGAGATGCACGCGTCTCGGCGTCCCCACAGCTCCCTACGAAAGCGTTCTTCCTTCCTTCAGCCATATTTAGTACCCCTTTGTTCCAAGCACTGCGTTTAGAGATGAGGAGAGGAGTGGATATGAAACCTGCCTTTGATTGTCATTGTCACTGATTATCTCTGTGCACTTACTGTATGTGCCATGTGCTAAGCCAAGCAGTGACACTGCCAAGCAGTCTACACTCAACCCACTTCATAAGGAATCCGTAAACGTGCCCATTTTGCACATTAAAAATATCTCGAGCACAGAGAGTTGAATGAGCTCCCCAGGGCCATGTGGGGATATAACGGATTTACACCTATGGCACCGTACCCTGAATTCTCAGTGCCTGGGCTGTGCTGCCTGACCTTCCCTGAGTTCCCCACAGTCCAGCAGGTAGAGAAACACAGCAGGATGTGTTAACCGCTCTGAGATCGTTGCATCAAGTTCAGTGGGGCCCCAGACAGTGGAGTGTTGTCTGAATATCAGTATTGTCTGAAAGCCACTGAGTCATCCTAGGGATCTGGGGTGGCGTAACAAAGGGGATACATACCTGATTTGAGTCCTGAAGAATTCGCAGGACCCGGCCATGCAGGCCTGGCGTTCCAGGTGGAGCATGCGGCTTCTGAAGGGGCTTGGTGACGGGAATATTCTCAAGGTAGACTATCGGGAGACGCCAGGTGCTCATGGGTGAAGTGAAAAGGCAGGAGCTGGAGTGGGGGGGTGATGGGACTGGATGGGAGGGGTGCTTTCTTGCCTTTCTAGTTTGCACTCTCTTCTCAGGGCAATGGAGACCCCCCGGAGGTGTTTTATAAAAAGGGAGGGGGGGTGGGCATGGTCAGACCGGCTTATCAGAAAGGTCACACTGCTGAGTGAATGGATGGCTCTCACCTGGGGGGAGATGACGCTGATGGCAGGCTGAGCTGAAAGCCCAGGAAAGAAACAGTGAGGTCCTGAACTATGGCAACGAGGCTAGAGGAGAGAGGACGCATTTCCAAAGGGTGTATGGAGCCCGGTCCGTACTTGTGAGCTTGTGCGTGTACGACACGGGAGGCAGAGGAAGGGGAGGACGGCCACGAGCTCTCCGGGACGCGCTGGTCATGGTGTCTCCCTCCCCCCAGCCAGCGAGAGACAAGCGAGCCTGATTTGACATCTGTACGTAGCCTGCCAAACACGCCACAGGCCCTTCAGTTTAAAAAGCACAGCGGAAACCTCTTGATTATTCCAGTTCAATGTCCTTTTGATCCAAAAGCAAATGTCGCCAGCCAGGAGTCCGCAGCAGAGGCTAAAAGCCCAGCCACTTGGCCTCTTGTACCGACTAAGCCAGGTCTCTAGACCGAAGTGCCTGAGCCACCCTCCTCCTTTCCGTTCCCGTGACTGCTTCCTGGGGGACTCCTATCCTGCAGACCCCAGCGTTTTAGGGTACCCAGGATGAGGGGCGAGGTGTGATGGAGCTGCAGCCCCACCCCTGTGACCCTGGTAATGTGTTCCGGCAACCTGTCAATTCGGTGAGTGTCACTGAGCACAGATATGTTCCCAGGACTGTGTTAGGTGCTGGGGGCACGAGCATGAGCAAAGCAAGGGTGCCCACCCAGTGCTTCATGAATCTCATCTTCTAATGGGGGTGGGAGGTGTCACTCAGGCCTAAATACAATGAAGATGGTACGTGCTGCAAAGGGGTGTGACGCAGAGCCACAGGACACCACACTAACAAAGGAAAACCCCTCGTCAGTGAGGTCAGGGCAGGCGCTCCTGGGAAAATGACAGTGACACCCAAATCTGAGAGGTGGGATCGTATCATTAAGTAAACATGAAAGGAAGGACAGCTCCCCAGGGTAAGCCCTTCCCAGATCTACTATCTGAGACACCTTAAAATGTTGCTTTTCTAAAGTCAAGCTCACGCAAGGGTCTGAAGCAGGTCCTTGCTGCTCACGGTTTAGGCTGGCGCTTCTCCGCTGGCATCCAGAGCTCTCCTGTGCATGGGCACCGAGCTGAGACAGGGAAGGGACGCTCCTCGGGCTTGGTGACAGGCAGGTCACGTTAGCTCCAGGCTCCATGGCTCCCCAGCTGTGTGACCTCAGGCAAGGTACCCACCCTCCCTGAGCCTCGGCCTCCTGGCCGGGAGACTGAGGCCCAAGCCGCCCACTTCCGAGGGATTCGTGAGGCAAGAACACAGCCACACAGGGCGCCTGACGCCTGGACAGCGCTCGGGAGTTGGTGGCTTTTATTGACATGGACTTCTGAATTTGGCTCTAGGTCAGTTTACTGAAAATCAGGTTCCCTAAAGTCAATTCGCCTAAAACCAAACTGTAAAAAGGAAAACAAAAAAATCACTTGGCTGAATGGCCACTTTGCCACTGTTGCTTGATGCAGAAAAGCAACCTAACTGGCAGAAAATGGAAACATAAGATGAACTATGTCACCTGCACGGTTCTCTAGCCCAGGCTGTCTCTTGCTGCTGCTTCACAGCAAACAACCCCAGGGAAAGGCTTACAGAAGTTCACCGACGCCCACACCTGCCTCGGTTCCCGACCCACCTCCTCCGGTCTGGCTCCTGCCTCTGACCATCCCCCCAAGGTTTCTTTTTGAGGTCACACTGGAGAGGTCACTAACTACAGGGGTCCCCCCCTTACCTGCGGGGCACATGTTTCAAGACCCCCAGTGGACGCCTGAAGCCATGTATGGAACCAAACCCTGTATATACTACGTTTCTCCTGTACATACATCCCTATGGTAAAGCTTAATTCATAAATGAGGCCCAGTAAGAGCTTGAAAACAACGAATAATAAAAAAATAGGACAATTATAACAATACACTGTAATAAAGTTATGTGGCGGGCCTTTCCCTCGCTCTCTCTCAAAATGTCTAAAATTTTCCATATACTATTTTCAGATCATGGCTGACCTCAGGTAACTAAAGCTGCAGAAAGCAAAGTCATGGGGGGGGGGTGCGGCTCACTGCACCCCATTTGGCTCGGTGCATGGAACCCCTTTCCTTCCTGACTATTCTTACTGCTCCAGCGGAACTGATGTGGAATGCTGACCACTTTCTCCTCCTGGAAAACCTTCTTTCTTTGGCCTATTTCTCCCCCACACTCCCCCTACCAGCACACCCCACATTCTCTTCCTGTCCCCACTCTCCTCCCTGGTTCTTTCACTGTAATTACTTAGGGCAGGGTCCCAGGTACTTCGCCTTCTCCCTGCTCCCCTGGCCCCAGGGGCCAGTGCTCACATCCACAGCTTTAATTCTCATTGATTTGCCGGAAACTCTGAGGTTTATCATTGTAGCCCACACCTTCCTTCCGTGGCCCCACCCCACCCGTCTGACTGACTGCGGAGGTCGCCACTTATGTAGCTCACAGTCCCCCTCAGGTCAGCCAGGACTGCGCCGTGGTTCCAGGGGCCCCACCATCCGTCTCTCAAGCTGACCTGCCCCAGGTTCTGAATCTCAGTACAGAACACCCTGCCCAGCAGACGGGCTTGTCTAAAACCAGGACTCATCTTCGTCCTTACGCTCCCTCTCACCACCTGTGTCCCGAGGTTCTCCTTCCAGACCCTGTCTCAGGTCCCCCCCCGTTTCCGCAGAGAGCTTTTAAAAATGCAGATCTGATCCTGTCACTCTCCTGTGTAGAATCCTTAATTCTCAGGGTAAGGACCCAAATCCTTCCTGCTGCTGGTGAGGCCCTGTGTAATCACACGTGGCTTTTCTCTCAGTCACCTGTCATGCGGCCCCGTCCCCCTGCTTCCTGGCTATAGCCACAGCGCCTGTGTTTCCATCACCGATGGTGGCACTTGTGTTCACGGCTGCCTGGGTATGAGGTCCTCTCTGACCGCCGAGTCCTCTTCCTTGCCTCCCGGCAACGTCACTGGGCAATTCCCCTTCACCCTCAGTTATCAGGGTAACAGTCCGTTTTTTGGACTGCATGAGGCCCCCTGCTGCACGCTGAGAGTGAGGGATGGCACCTGGCACAGTGTGGACTCGGGACATTTCTGAGCACGCAGATAAACGCACAAGGAAGCCTGCGTTCCTACCACGGTGCTTGTGGAAGCAAAATAGGAAGTGGGGATGCCACGCAGACTCTCCTTTTCATTTCCATTATTAAAGTCTCAAGCAGACAGCTGTGACGCCTGAGCTGATGGGAACAGGCCCTGCAACTGATCAAAGATGACAGACTGAATCTGACAGCTGCGTAACGATGTGCAGACCCTGATTTCGCTGGTTGGGAGCAGGTCCCCTGCCTGCCTTCCCCCTGCACCCCCCACGACAGTGCAGGCCGCGGTCCTGCCCGCCCTCCCCGCACACCCACCCTGCTGGGCTCTGAGAGACGGGAGCTGGTCCCTGGCCACCCCCTCAGCCCTGGGACCCGGTTTCCTTCCTGACCCGACAGCAGCCTGCGCACCCCTCTGTGGACTTGTCTTGCCTTACACGGGCGCCAGGACAGTTGAATAGAAGTGACTTTTCCTTGTCTTGTTCCTTAACTTAGATAGGAAGCACTTGGTGTTTCTAAATTAAACATGATGTTGGCTGTAGGTTTTTCATAAATTCCATTTGTTAGGTTGAAGAAGTTCCTAGCGACTCGGCTTGCTGAGTGTTTGGGTTTTGTTTTTTTCTCTAAATCCCAAGTAAGTGTTGGATTTTACCAAATTATTTTTTTTCACCTACTAAAAATGTTTTATGTTTTTCCTCTTTTGTTCTGTGAATACGATGAGTTTATTCATTGATTTTAGAATGTTGAACCAGCCTTGTGTTCCTGAAACAAACCCTACTTTGTTATAATGCATCATCCTGTCAATATATTGTTGGATTTAATTTGCTGATATTTCTCTGTGGTTGTTTGTACCTACGTTCATGAGGAACATAGCTCTGTCCCGTGTTTACTGTAATGTATCGTCAAGTGCTGGTAGCAGAGTGATTCTGGCTTCATAGAACGCATGTGCAAGATGGTTGCTATTTCTTCTTTTAACCTATATTTTAACATGATCACACTGCCCTCCATGATCAGAAAGTCTCTGTAGGTGAATGATACAAGCAAGGAGAATTATTAATATTAGGAAGCTACGGCCGTGCTCTAACAAGGGGAGGATGACAACTGCTTATTCCAGCGTGGCAGTCAGACTCTGGACAGATGCCAAAGGTAAAGCAGATAGGATACTATGAATACGATACGATAGGATACTGGAAGATACTATGGGGGTGGAAAGACAAAGGAGTTTTGGTCTTTGTAACTGGAAGGTGGAGTTGCCTTCACACGAGGTGGGGATTGGGCAGGGTTTGGGCAGGTTGAGAGTTCAGCTTTGGACGCGGCAGATCTGACAGGTGTTGTAGACATCCTGGCAGAAGTGCTGACTTACGCGTCTGCAGGTCAGAGGTGAATCCTGGGTTGGACATCACCGGGAATAGCCGTGAGATTGACTGAAACACGAAGGGCGTGTGTAATAGGAAGAGCAGAGGTCCGGGGGCTGGGTCCTTGGCACTCCGACGTGGGGAGATGAGGGAAAGATGAGTATGTACAAGACAACCTGAGGAGGGGTAACCAAGGAGGCAGGAGGAACGCCAGGGACCTCAAGTGAAGAAAGGATGTCGGGGAGGGGCGGTGAGCAGTATTGCGTGTGCCGCTGATAGATCGTAAATGATACCAACAGCTCATCACAGGGCTTAGCAGCGCCGACGTCACGGGTGATCTGAAAATGAGCGGTTTTAGTGGGGCAAGTTTAAGAGAGACAGGGTAGAGGAGATTAGCGATAGAAAAATGTAGAAAACTAGATATTTTACTGCCAAAGAGACCAAAGAAAGAGGACGAGAACTGGCAGCAGAAGGGACATCAGACCTTTTTTCTTTTTCTTTTTAATTGGAAGAAATAACCATGTGCTCAGCAGTAAAGAGCATTTCACTGCCCCTTTCTTTGAGTGGTATTTATGTTTCAGAACTCTTCCTAGGGCACCCCTGTCCACTTGCAGCATTTTGGGCCCTGAGTCTTCCTCTGGCTGAGCCTCAGGTAACATCTGGCTGACGGCTCCTTTTCTTTGTCCCTTGACCTTAAGTTAAATAAAAGCCAGAAGTTCAGCCTAAACTAGCCATCATTCCTTTGTTCCCTCCTTGCAAGGGGGCACTGTCTGTGCATTTTGGCGCCTTAACACCTGGTTTCGGCACAGGCTTGTTTCCTTAGGAAAGGGCCTCTCCGACATCCCCGACCGTCCCCGCCTTCCCCACTGGCCTAACTCGGGTCCTTTATTCTGCCGTTTCCAGAACGATGTACCAATTCCTCAGAGCATTTATGTCCGCTCTTGTTACAGATTCAGTCGAATGATGATTTAACTAAGCTCTAAATGTAAGTTTCAAGTCACTTTTACTTCCGTTCTCGAACCCCAGGCCCCTGGACGTCATTGAGCAACCTTTTTCTGTTTGCTTACTATCTGCTGTGCCCATTAGGGCTACCGAGATAATTAAGCTATAATACCTGCGGCTGAGATGCACAGTTTCAGGAAAGTGTGAAATATAAGAAGAATTATAAACAATGTGTTTTAGTACCTGTGGATCCCACAGACACCCAAGGAATGATTTACCCAGTGACACGAGAGAAGTGATGTGATTTAATTTATGTGTGTAAGAACAATACACGACTATGGATTTAATGCTAGTATATGCGATAATAGCATAGCCCATAATACAAAACAGCAGTTGTATCTTTCCCCCATTTTCTCCTTCACTTTTAACCAGTACCACTCTTAGCTCTCTTGGTGGTTACCTCCATATTTGAAAATAATACTCTTCCTCTATGATTTTTTTATTTACCGCCTTCACACAGTGTTATTGGCTTCCTGTTGTATTGAAAGTGAGTTAGCTTTCTCGTGTCACCTCCAACACAAACTGCCTTCTCTTGTCCTTCTCCTGGTCGGTGTCTATCGCCATCCAAACGGGACACTTGACATGTCTTTCCTGGTTTGGTAAACCACGGAGAGTTTGTTTGAGCTTGGATTTGAAACTGAGGTGGGGTTTTCGAGGACAAGGGTAAATAGGGTGGCAGAGAAGATGGACATGCTGGGTGGGTGATGTCATGTAAGACGGAGAGGTGGAGACGAGCCCACCAGACCCTCAGTACACGTGGCTCCTGCACCGCACGGCACCCAAAATATAACCACAAGCTGTCTGGTGGGTTATCCTGGGCACTGTGTGCAGACAGTCCAGGAAATAAAAAGGAATAGGTTAGGAAAGTCAACCCCAGACTTGTCACTAAAGCAATTCCTGTCACCTGTACAGTCTCATTAGTAGAATTAAGAAGCCCAGAGCATTTTTCATTGAAAAATATCTTCCCAGTCAGATGTGAAATATTTTTAAATGTCACAGCCGTTTTAGCTACTCTCATCATTTGGAAACCAAATCGGAAGAGGTATTTTTCAATTAAGTCCTGTCTGGTATAAATTTATAAATGGGAAGGCTGCATGAAAAAAAATTTATTCTGCCAATCTTTGGTCTGAGAATTTAATTAAAGGAGCATATTCCTAAATTCTATACTTTCCTCTTATATAAGCTGCTACATCTCAGATTACATTTTAAACAACGTATCAGAGCATTTACTTATGACATGTCAGTCTGCTAGGAACGCATGTGTGCGGTAGTGCAGGGAAGACTCAAGAAAACCCTGAAAAATAAGTGTAATTATCATTCCGTGCAATAGACGGAGAAAGGAAGGCCCAGAGCGCGTAAGCGACTTGCTCAATGCCATTTACTAAAAACAGCAACAACTTGTGTATGTAACACTTACTATGTGCTGTGCCCTCTGTCGATTGTTGTACCAATATTCCCTCATCGGCGCCTCCTGCATCCCTGATACATGAGCTTGATGTCCTCATTTTGCAGATAAGGAGATGGAGGTTCACCGAGCTGCAGTGTTACCATTACCCGCACTCCGTGGACAGTTAAGCTAGGATCCTCAGCTTAGCGCAGCCCTATATGTTAACCAGCAGTGTAGGATCTATAGGACAAGCCAGCTCTGGCCGTCCGCGGGTCCAGCCACCCCTCCTCTGCACCGCCCTTCCTGGGGCAACGCACCGTTAGTGCAGGGGCCCCTCCTCAGCGTGGAAAGGCTTGTAATTATGGCTCCTCAGTTGGGAAGTGCAAATTGCTACAACGAAATTCTGCCCGAAGATGCTCGTTAACGCCTAACTGAGGCGACGTTGGTGAGAATATCTGCATCTGAAGTCATCATACAGCCCAGGAATCTTAGTGAAAATGCTGGAAGAAAAAGAAGGCTAGAAATCTACCCACATGCTGGGTTCTAAGACATACGGGACATGGCTCTGCCCAAGCATATATTATAGACACCAGAGTTAAGGTTCTTGGGATATGAAGACACCTCAGAGGTCACCCTGCCCACTCCTTTCCTGCTGAGCACAGTCCCGCTCAGTGACATCGATGGCAGAAGGTCCAAAGCACCTGCTGAAATACCCGCCCCCCCCCACCTTCCCAGTCGCATGGAGCAGAAGCTTGTCACTTACTTCTAACTGCTATGCAGGCGCCTATGTTTCTGTCCTCGGACCCCACGTAGAGAGCTGCGTCTTTTTGCTCACATATTTCATCCACTTAGTCATATTTGTCGTGCTCCTACTGTGTACCTGGTAGACATAATGAGAGGGACATTTGTGTAGATAGATGGACAAACATACTCTGAAACCCTAATGTGGCAGGAAGAACTTGTACTAAGAGAACGGGGGAAAGTCTGTTATGACTGGATGAGAGACTGTCCTGGGGAGAAGTTTGAGATGGGCTAGGCTGCAACATTTTATGCCTTATAGCAACTACTTGCTTAGAATTATAACGACATGCTGAGAGGACAAGGAGCCAGCTTGAAGGGCCGACCTCTGGTCAAATCAGGGACAATTTTATCATCAAAGTAAATGATGATTGAAATGGATACTAATCCACCAAGTGGAATAAAAATGAGTGGGTCGATTCTGTAATAAATCGATGAAGGGGTACAAAAATAAATATTGGAGGAAGGGGTAGCTGCTCCTTATAGAAGAATGCCGCTGATAAATAAATATAGGGGCAATGATGGTGTCAGGAAATTATCAGTCGACTGTAAAATTAGTGACACTTCTGTGGGGAGCAAGCTGATGTCTCCTCACCAGATGTTTATTAATGACAAAGGGGAAAGTGAAAACTAGGTAGAGAAACTTAGTGACACTTTAAGCAGATGACCACAGTCACACCGCAGATACTGGGCCCCCTTGACATCTCAGGCCGCTCGATGACAAACGCAGCCCCATCTCTCCGGAGCTCCTGCCAGAATTCTTCCCAAATTGAGTGGATAAGGAAATACCAGGCAAACTCACATCGAGGGACAGCCTACAGGATGAGTGGCCTGCACTCCTCAAAAATGTCAAGGTCAGAGAAGAAAAGAGAGACAAGGAGCTTTTCTTGATTAAAGGAGCTTAGAGAGACATGGCAGCTGAATTCCATGCATGATTCTGGATTGGATCCTGGACTGGAAAATAAAAATAACTTAAAAGGATGTGATTGGGACAATTGACAAAGTGTGAATGTGGCCTGTGAATTACGTAATAGTATTGAATCAGTGTTAAAATTTCTGATTCGGATAATTGGCTATGTAAGAGACAGTTCTTATTCTTAGAAATATACATGGAAAATGCACACAAGAAAAACATCTCTCTATCTCCCTAATCATTTTGAGGAAAATGACAAATCAAATGGGGCAAAATGGAAGGAACTGATCCTCCTGAGGGAGGCGAATATGGGAGTTCCATGTGTTATTCTTACAACTTTTGACAAATGTAAAATTATACCAAAATACACAAAATCAAGATTGGCTGGAAAGCTAGTCAAAGGCCAAGGTCATGCAGGTCTTCATCCTTCACCTTATACATTTGGGGTAAGAACGTTTGGAAACTCTTGAAAGGCGTTCATCTCGAGTGCATCAGGAGAGAAGGTGGGACCAGTCAGTCTGGGCAGGAGGTGACGGCAGCTGTCAGTGGCAGTATTGGGAGCACAGGCTGGCCGTTATGACTAATTGAGTGTGGGAAGTGAGGACGAGAAGGTGAGAGGAGGAGCAAGGGGGTGGCTGGTACCTCTCTCTGGGTTGAAGTGACAGCCCTGGCAGGCACCGTGTGACAGCTCATCTCTGCCTTCCACAGAGGGGCAAGCGGGCCTGAATGTACCACTCCAGGCCATGGGTCAGAGTCTGCTTCTTAGAGGCCGAGCATGTCTGTTTTTCCCTCTGAAGGCGCCCATTCCCTACGTGCCCACTGGCCGTTGAATCCGTTTGATAATTCGAAACCTCCTCCCCAAGTATAAATCTATGCTCTCTCTGTATCGCCAGCACACTATTTCAGTCAAAAGTATCATCATCTCCCCACCAGACTTACTTTCTAATTTCTTTATATCTTAAGGTTATCTTCTCCCACTCACATCCATCCTCACCCTGGATGGCAAGAAGACGGAAATGCACAACCGGTTCTTGATAGAACTGGGTCCAGACTTATCTCGGCACACCACGTGGCTCCCCAACGGCCCACTGTTAACTCCTGTTCCTTCTACTTACTGCATCGGTGACACAGCGCATGAGAGCCCCATCCCCAACCCATAGCCGCTGTGCCTTCCTGCACAAGGTTTTTGGTTTTCATTGTGAGGCTCTGTTGCATCTTTTAGAAAACAGTAACGACAACTGTGCCATGTTTGTGGGGTGGTTGGTAGGATTCACTGCGGTGACGATGGTACTTAGCACCCTGCATGGCACACGGCACATGCTGTGCCCACTGCTACCACGGCTTCTAGTGCTGTCTAGCTGACCATCGGCGCTCAAGCCCTCCTCTGGTCTCCACCCTTGTCCTGCCAAAGTTTACTCATCTTTACAGACTCAGATCAAGGGCCACTTCTTTTGGAGAACCTTCTAGAATTCCCAGGCTCTGGGTAGATGTCCACAGAGGAATAGTGGTATAATTATCACACTCGTTCAACAATTATTCACTGAGAGCACACTGGGCACCAGAACTATTATGACACTGGACATAGGCCAGGAAAAGGGGTTGGCGTCCCCTGGAACACACATTTCAGTGTGGAGAGGCAGAAAAGGAAGAAAACAAGCAAGTGAATAGGCAAGGCAGTTAGAGAGAGCTAAATTTTACCCAGGGGATTAAACAAGGAGGTGAAAGAGAGTGACCTGGAATGGAGGCTACCGTTGTGTTTGGGGAAGGACATTGCCCCCTGACCCCTCTTGAGCTCTCACGGCTCGACTAACAATAAAACTGGCATAAGACCAGATAAACAGGAGAAAAACCAATTTAATATGAGCACATGAGAAATAAAGAATGACGCTCAGAGAAATGACGAAAACAGGCAGCTTTCTATTTGTAGACAAAGAAAGAATGAATTGGTGAAGAATTGATGGGACAAAGAAACTCAAGTTTGGGTGCTCATTCATGAGGAATTTAAACTGAAAGAGGGCTTGGAAGCAGTAAATCAGTAAAGAAGTAACAAGGTTTGTTCACACGGGCTTTTTGGCCCCGGACCTCTTAACTCTGGCCATAAGCATGCCTTTGTCAGCACCCCCTGGGTGGCACCTTTCACAGGAGAGATTTATTCCTGCGTTCAGGGGACACAGGGAGGGTCACCGTGCCCTGCTTTGATTGGCTGCTTTTTAAGTAACTTTAATTTGAAATAACTAAAATGCACTGAGGGATATTTGGAGGGGAGCTGCCCTGGGCCTGCAAGTAGAGGAGGCAGTCAGGGAGGAATTTCCTGAGCTCATAAATCAGCTGAGACCTGAATAAAGAGAGGAAGCCACGGGACTAGCAAGAGGGAGAACATTGCTGCGGATGCAAAACCCACAGAACTGAACTGAGCTTGTGCGGCCCCAGGAGCTGTGTGCTTGGAGTATATTGAGCGAGGAGTAGAGAGGAACATGAGAACTTGGGATCTAGTTTGTCGTCCAGTCGGGGAGTAGGTTGTGCAGAACCTGGGAGGCGCAGCTCAGCCCCACAGGACTCAATGGTCTGTGTGTTGCTCCTGTAGGCAGCTCTACTGGGGAAAGTCCAGAGGGATTTGGGTCTGAGATAGGGAAACTGATGAGGGTTATTTTCTAAATATATTGTTGTTGTGTTTAATACCAATAATGGAAGTGGAACTAGTGAAAGAAAGTCTCAGTGAAAGCGTATTGCGGTGACCTCTTTTTGAATGTTGAGAGCGCTCCCATTTGCTTCAATTGCAATTGGAAACACGTATTTCAAAATAATGCGATATTGAAAGTTGTGGTGGAACGGACCTTATTTTGCAGTTAAGTATCTGCAAGTCACAGAGTCAGTCAAGGAAAGATAAATAAATTTTTAAAAATTGCTCCTGAGATTTATCTTTAAAAATGAAAATATCCCATTGTGTGTGTATACAGTTTGTTTAGCTATCCATCCATCGGTGGGCATTTGGGCCGTTTCCACATTTTGGCTATTATAAATAATGCTACTATAAAAATTCATGTACAAGTTAGCGTGTGGAGATACATTTTCATTTCTCTTGGGTACATACTTAGATGTGGAGATATTGGGTCACATGGTACACCTGTGTATAATGCTTTGAGGAACTGCCACTGTTTTCTAGTGTGGCTGCACGACTTTATATTCCCACCAGCAGTGTTCCTATTTCTCCACATTCTCATGAGCACTTGTTATTTTCCAGGAAAAATATTAAAGCTATCACGGTGGATGTGAAATGGCACTCGCAGTGGTTTTGATTTGTGTTTCCTTAATGACCAATGACACTGAACATCTTCTCATGTGCGTCTTGGCCATTTGTATTAATATATCTTTAGAGAAATGTCTATTCAGGTCCTTTGCCCATTTTAAAAATTGGGTTCTTTGTCTTTTTGAGTTCTTCATAGAATCTGGGTAAAATCCATAAGGAGGGAAAGTAACATAGAAGTTACCAGTGAGAGAGGGGCGAGGAGCGTGGGGAAGGGTTACTTAATGAGTGTGGGGCGTTTTTATGGATAATGATAAAGTTCTGAGACTAGAGAGAGCTGTTAGCTACACGGCACTGTGAATACACTGCCTACCACCGAATCATACAGTTTAAGAAGGTTAACTGTATGTTATGTGAATTTTACCTCAATAAAAATTTTCATGTTAAAATGAAAATAAAATCCTTTCAAAGATGAGGGAGGGTTGAATAAAAGATCAGGGAGATTTACACACATTGAGTTTTCCTATATGATAAAATAATTTCTTTTGATAAATTTATCTTTTTTTATTGTCATTAATTACCCCTCATGCAGAAAAAGTTGCTTACCACTTAGAGACCACGTAGGCTTCTTCTGCAGGGACAACAGATATATAGACCTTCGATACTTTCCTCCCTGCAAAAATTCTGTTTGTTCTTTTACTCCAAATTGGGCTGGAAAGCAGTCTCTGAGTAGCTACAAGGCCAAACTCTCAGAATTAAGTAAGTTGATTTTAGGTCTGAGTCATGTTTAATAGTCAGAATAATTGATATTGGTGGATGAAACAGAGAAATTTGAAATCTCAGTACTTCAGCCTAACCAAGGTTTATTACTTGCTCTTTTTAAATCAGATACAGTTTCAAAACAAAACAAAAAAAACAAAAACAAAAAACCACGAACGATGGATTGAGGATTGACTGATGTGTGATAAAGCAAGAATAATAAGAGATTAATTATGGAAACGAGGCAACTGGGTATATGGGTGTCCACTCTGCAATTCTTCCATCTTTTTGTGATTCTGAAAATGTCATAAGTGGTTGGGGGAATGTGATTCGATTATGTAGCCACACCCTCTGTTAAATGTAGACCCCGAGTGCAGCCTGGAAGGGGTGGGATGAAGGATGCCTGACTGCTAACTGCCTCAGCCCAGCACTGGAGCCCGCACCTCTGCTCACAGCCCGCTGGCGTGTGGACGGAAAGCATTGCGCCGAATGCCCTGCTCTAACGTGAACTGGGTCACATGGGGACTCCTCCGTGTGGCTTTCTATGGCCTGTGTCTGTACAGCTTCAATGCTACTGCCCAGCTCAGGTCCTCTTATCACCTAGGCCGAGCTCCTGATTACCAACTGAACTTGGTTACACTTGTAATATATTCTCTCTGCTTGTGCTGGAGCCCCGACGTTGGGCATCTGCCTTGGGCACCACGGGATCAGACTCAGAGGGGAACTTACACTAGAAGCTTGCCTGCTTGTCAGGCACTCAGACTCGGCTGGGAGGCTATGCCCATGGCTCCCTGGGCCTGAGCCTCTCAGCTGCCACAAGCCACTTCTTTGTAATAAATCAATACAAATAAAACCTGCCTGTACCTCTCTACTTGGTATGTATATACCTGCCTACGTGTTTGTATAGATAGTGTCTGTACATGTGTGTATATATATATATATATCTCCTGTACATTTTACATATATGTACACATGCATCCTGTGTACCTAGGTACACATACTCATTGCTTCTGCTTCTGTGGAACATCGTAATGTAATTTTGTTTAGTTCTGTTCTAGGAGTGAGGTTTCACACACACGTCCCTACGGACCCCTGCCTGGATTTGGTGGCATAAAAGATAGTGTCAAGGGTGAGTTTGGACAATTCTAAGAGGACATGTCTTTGTGTTGGAGGTCGGAGGAGGTGACTTCATTGTCGATGGAAAACGCAGGTGCTGAGGCTGCCCCAGCTTTCTTTGCCTCAGGAGGAGGACGGGCAGACCTCCTGGGGGTGGTAAGGGCCCGAGGGCCCAAAAACATGGGGCAGAGAGCTGGGTGCTGGGTCCTAGAAGGGGGACCCCACACAGGCCAGGAGCAGGCACACCGCACGGTAACATAGTCAGGTCTTCATGTCACAGCCTCACGGTCCTCACACCCCATTCTTAGACATACCCTCTGATTTTTTTTACAAAAAGATCCCTAAGGGTACTCACCTCGTGCCCAATTTATGGTTTTGCGGTGGACGGTGGCCTGGCCTGAGTGGGAACCAGGAAGCCTGACGCTGAGTCCAGCTTGCACTTCCCGGCTCTGAGGCATCAGCTTCTCCACGTAACATGAGGACGTGGCTTGTGTTAGCCCTAAATTTTCTTCCATATCTTCATCTGATCACTCATTTCTTCATCAAGTATTTATTTACAGGGCACTTTGTTACGTGCCAGATATATGATGATGAGCAAGGTACACATAACCTGTGTTTGGGGACAGTACATCTGGCAGGACAGATGGACAAGTTTAAAAGCCACGGGCAGGCTAGTGATGAAGGCTGCATGAGGATAAGAGGAGCACCCTGTGGATGAACATGGAAACAGTCTCTTTGGGGAGATGGGCTGGGCCAGGGAAGGCCTTTTGAGCTGAGGGGAGTTGGTTTGGTAAAGTCACAGAGGAAGGATGTTCCAATAGTCTCTGCATAGATACAGCAGGGCTTAGAATGGACAATATGGTGGCTTGAAGGAAGTGAAAGGATTTCAGAGTGGCTGGGGGCAGTGACAGTGATAGAACATGAGGATGGAGAAGTGAAGAGGAGCTGGGTCCTCACGGGTCTTCTGGCCATGTTAAAATTCTGCAACATATAGCTCCGCATTTATTGTCAGCCCAACCTTCCTCAGCAGCCTTCTGTGTGTTTTTATACCCAAGGCATCAGAGGTGTAAGCCTATCGCATGCGAAAATCCAGTGTCTTTCACACCCTCCGTTTCCTCCCAAAATGTCTCTGGCAATTGCTGTGTCTGGGCTCCATCCAGCTCTCCTGGCAGAAGACGGAAACACACACACATCTTCCAGCCTGGGCTCAGAACCTGCCTTCTTCCGTTCAGAGAATTGCTGCTGGAGACATCTAATTTTACAGACCATGGTTTTGGAGAAAAAAAATGTCACCCCAGAAGTGAGTGGGAAATTATTCACTTCTGGAGAGATGGAAATGTCAAGACAGATGGGTCCGGCCCAAACTGGATGCCTGGCGGTTCACCCAGCGAGCCAGCAGACCCAGCACTTTCTTCTCCCCAGGTGGCTCCGGCAGTGCAGACTGGGAAGCCGGCAAACAGCCCACTGGGGTCTGTCTCCCCTCCGTGCCCTTTCTCCTGCTGCTCCCTCCTCCCCCACTCTCCCTGAGTGACACCCCCATCCTGCAGCTTAAATGTCACCTCCCAGAAGCCTTCCCTGAACCCAAGGTTGGCTGGATGCCCTTACTCTGTGTTGCAGGGCACATTTTAATGTAAGTTTATCAAAATATAATAATTATTTTATTTGTTTTATGTTCTTTTTTTTTTTAACCAGGCCTGGATATTCATACATACACATAACCACCGTGCTTATGTAAAGTAAAATGGATTTTATAAAATATATAAATAGTGGGCCGGCCGAGTGGCGCAATGGTTAAGAACTCGCTTGGGATGCCAGAGCGCCCCGGTTCGGATCCCACATATGAGGGCCAGTGACACTGCCCTCCACAGCTAAGATGCTGAACGGCAGCTCAACCTGGAGCTGGGCTGCCATGAGTCGCCAGCAACGGCGTGGGCTGCAGTCCCTGTGTCAGTGCATTGCCATGGGCTACCGTGTGTGGCCAGCAGCCAG
>NW_017731485.1:366786-367991 GCF_001890085.2 Hipposideros armiger | reverse complement strand
ATATATATATACACACATTTATCTAATCTATAGCCTCAAATTTTTTTCTAGGTATAATTCTAGAAAAGTATCTATATGTACAAAGATTTTCACTACAATATAACCTGTAGTAGTTTTCCCCCTCTCCCCCCCACTGCCCCTCCCAATGGAACCCCTTAGGCCCCTTATAATGAAACTTGGCTCTAAATTGCTGTATGGAAAGTCTTCAAAAGAGAACATTAGTGAAATCAGCTGAGTTTTCCTTGGGGGTCTCAGTTTCCTATGTATTAAATAGAGATATTATCTGTGTTTTAGGAGCTCTGACATTCTCATGGCCAGGAGAATGTCACCACAGTGCCTGGGAGGTGGCGGATATTCCCAGGAACTCCCAGGGCTCGGTTGAGATGGGATGGATCTGTGCTCTGCTCCTCACTGCGGCACTCCGTGGTCATATGTCTTTGGTCCTCACTTTTCCCATCTGGAAAATGACGCTTCAGAGCCCAGGTGCTGAGGCAGGTGTTACGAGCGAAGGTGCGGCCTCTGGCAGTGAATTAGAACATGTGGGGAGGATAGCATGGCCATCAGTAGGTTAAAAGGGGTTAAAGGGAGATGCTTTGGGTGAATTACAAGGGAGGTTTATTAGTTAAGTCTGGGTGCAGCTGCTATAATAACGACTCTGAAATGAAACGTGGTTTTGTTTCTCTCTCACGGAACAGCCCACAGGTAGACAGGTGGCAGGCAGACACCTGGAGCCTCCTCTTGTGGTTCAGTCAGCTGCCCCACCTCTCCCATCTGGTGAGGAGGAGATGAGAGGTTAGGGGAGCCCCTGCCTAATCATTTTAGCATCGGCCAGCTTGTAGTCACATGACTGCACATAGCTGCAAAGGAGGCTGGGAACGTGTCCTTCCCACTGGCATTTTATGAGGCATGTGCTCAAGGGGTAAATAAAGGGCCAGGCGTGAGAGTCCAGTCGTTCAGACACCACTTAGAGCTAATGCAGGACCTTACTTGATGAGGACAGAAGATGATAGTTAAGCATCTCACCTCCTCCTGGTATTTTTAGTGGAAGATTCTGCTTAGGACACTTGACTTCTGGTCCCAGTTCTCGCATTTATGGCCCTTAAATCTGGACCCAGGTGTAGTGAATATCTCGTTGTTGTTATTTTGTTGACCTGAACCTTATCTCCTACTTTTTCCTCTGGGAAGCAGTCTTGTTTTCTTTCTTT
>NW_017731485.1:231480-365756 GCF_001890085.2 Hipposideros armiger | reverse complement strand
ACACACACTCGTCTCTGCAGCGAGCACTGACAGGTGCGAGCTGAGACAGATATAGGCCCTGTTTGAAGCATTGTGATAAGAGAAGCTGGGAGAAGACACAGAAATATTGATCTCAGGAGCTGACAGGTTTTACTGAAGAAACCAACGGGAGGTAAGGGTGAGCCTCGAGTGAAGACTTGACGCTTTCCCTGTGCAAAATCTGACTGCAGCAGGCTCTTGAGGACAACATTTTCTTGTGTTCCCCGTATCCCAGAGTCCTCGCCTCCCCGTCCTATTTCCGACACTGCAACCCTTGAAGTGCAAGGGGCCTACTGGCTTTGAGCACACCATGTTCTCTTCTGCCAGCGTCCTTGCCTGGCCAGCTGGGCTGCCTGGGCTCCCTGTCCCCATCTGAGTCTCAGGAATGACTGTCCCCTGGGCAGACCCAGGTCAAGAAGACGTCCTCAGGGAACCTTGCTGATGCTCCAGTCAGCCCCTCCCTCTGCTGGCTTCAAAGGCACATCCAGGCCTACTGCTTTCTATACTCTGTTGTAATTACCTGTTCACACGTCTCCTGGGCCAGGAGAGGGCAGGCACTGTGTGGGGGACAAAAATGCTCAGCAGTGTCCCACTGAGCGGACGAGCAGAGAGCTGAGTATAGTAATAGGAGGGAGCGGGTACCGCAGCCCCCAGATGGTGGACTTCAGCATGTGGGTGGGAGTCTGTTGAACACGCACCTCCTGCACAGGCTTTCCAAAGCATCATTTGGTTTTCACATAGCCGTCATCCTGGACTTCCTCTGGCACCGTGGTTCTCAGTGTCGGGTGTGTGTCCGCGTTGTCTGGAGGCTGGCTAAACCTCAGGGCCCTGCACCTGCCCTCCCCACCTGGGGATTTCATTCAGCAGGTCCCCGCACCAAGTTTCTCTACAGCATTGTCTTCTGAAGGCCTGTGCTGGCTTTACACCATGTCGCTCTTCCTCAGACACAGCACAAGCTGTGGCCTGTCCCTTGTGCTGTGGCCCTTCATCATGCCGTTGCATTTTGTCACGCGGGAAAGGGGGCAGCAGGGCCTGCGGTTGCCGGGACACCTGCTGGGAGATGGGAGGCAAAGATGGCACTGCTGGAGTGCGGGAGAACCCGCTGCAGGGAATGAAGACCAACAGCTGGGAGCCAAAGAAAGAGTAAGGGAGGCGGCCGCGAACTCAGGCTTCATGGGGACCGTAGCAGGAGTCCTTTGGGTGTTCCCTGACCGGCAATTCTCACCCATGGCTGCCCGTTCGAGTCCCCACAGGAGCTTGTATGACAGGCCAGAGACCTGGTCCCACTATAGACCAGTGGCATTGTGGTCAACTCTCCATGCTGCCCTTCAATGCCCAAGACCGTCACATGATGAGGCCCAGCTAGCCTGCTGGGTGATGAGCTGTGTGGTCCAGTTTCCCTGTCACACAGCAAACAGCCTGCCAAAGTCACACCTGTGAGTAAGGCCGCCACAGAGCCCAGCTGACCTGCCAGCTCCTCAGAGAGTGTGGAGCGTCCAACAAAGACGGGTCCCACTGGCCATGCCACAACAAACACTCGCTTACCCCACAGTCATAAGCATGTGTGGCTATTGTTTTAAGCCACAGGCAGTGGCTTGGTACATAGTAAGAGCTAAGTGACACATCATCTTAGACCTAGCAACATGCACGTGGAGGACCATGGGGACGTGCCTGTCTGTATTCATTTTCTGCTCCTCCATAACACATCACCAACACATTAGTAGCTGAAAGTGACACACATTTATTGTCATATAGTCCCGTGAGCGGGCGTGGCTTAGCTGGGTCCCCTGCTCAGGGTCGTATAAGGCTGCAGTCACGGTGTTGGCTGGGCTGCCGTCAGAAAAGGACCCGCCCTGATTGGAATCTTGTAATTTCTTATGGTCAGGAGACTGCGGGTCAGTTTATTGCTGGCCTTTGGCTGCAGGCCGTCCTCGGCTCCTAGAGGCTACCTCCACTTTCTGGACATGTGGGCCTCCCAATGCAGGTAGCCCACAACATGGGAACGTGCTTATTCAAAGCCAACAGGGAAGGAGAGAGACTCCAGCAAGAGGCACACTGCGGTCTTAGGACATGGTCACGCGCACATAATCACACACGTCGCATCAGCCTTGCCATATTCTGTCGCTTAGAAACCGGCCCCAGGTCCCACCCACTGCCAAGGAGGAGTGAAGGGCGGGAAGCAGGAACCACTGGGAGCCTTCCTCTCCTGCACTGACCTCAGCACACTGACCTGCACAGGCTTCTGCCCGATTGCTTCTTGATGGAGGCACCAGGAATACAGCAGTAAACCAAATCCCAGGCGTGATGCTGAGCATGGCAGCCCTGTATGTCACTGCGAGAGCTTCGGCTTTTATTCTCAGAGGAAGGGGGAGCCATTAAAGAGTTCTGAATAAAGGAGAGGCAGGACCTCAGTCACTCACAGGAAACCACTGCTATGGGCGGTTGATCGAGTCTAGACTTCAGGGAGAGCAGCTAGGAGGTGGCTATGACATCTTAGGAGACATGAGGGGTGGTGGGTCAGGAGCTAGTAGTAGAGGTGGACTGACTGACTTCCCAACCTGGGTCTTCAGGCTTGTCCTGGGTCCCTGCCTGCCCGGTGGAGGACCCAGGCTGCGCTCAACTTTCTGTCTACTCGGGGCCCTGAGTCCTTGGGATGGTTGGGCCGCCTGCAGGATCTTCACCACCAGCCTTTAGATTTGGTTCTGCTTGTGACTGGGGCTCCGGCACGGCACGCAGCAGTCAAGTGTCATACTGAAAGCTCACAGTCCCTTGTGTCAAGACCGGGATGGGATCTACTAGTTACTGCCTGCAAAATGGAGGCAACAATGCTGAAAGCCCAGGCTTGTTTGTGGACCTAATAAAACAGTTCAATCAAGTGCCTGCAAGAATCAAATTGGTTTCTTCTCCCTCCTTCCATACGATGCCTGCCCATTCCTGGCCTGTCTGAGAGCAATTTTGCCTTGTCTGTCTCTATCCCCTCGACTTGACTGTGATGGTGGGAGCCTGTGCTAACAGAAGGATGCCACTCTGACTGTGGATGCTTTTGAGACACGTTGGCAGCTTTTCCAAGCTGAGAGGACCACTCCCCACCCCCAGGGCTTCTTCCCTGAGGACACAGAGCACAAGTCCAGCTGCTACTCAGTATGATCAGAATGTCTCAGAGAAGGTTGAGCGGGGACAAGAAAAATTATATAAAGTAACAAAACAGAATAAAGGCTGCTTCTGTGCTTGGCTTTGGCTGGTGCCACAGGAACTCATGGGAAAGGCTCCAAGAGTGTGTGCTCCAGGCCCACATGCTGAGCAGGGAAATCTCAGATGGGAAAGACAGTGAATTTATGATGAGTTACTTGGGACCATGCTTTTCTACGTGTACCTGGTACTTGACTGGTTATGTGACTTTTAAAAACATGTGGAATGGTGTAGACAAAAATTGAAATCCATTTCCCAACGAGAAAAGCATTCGTTATGGAGCATTTTCTTGGGCCCTTTACTGTGCCAGCAACTGTACGGCGGGAAAATAAAGATATGAAAAAAGCTGGTCTAATCACCACGATCACTGAGATTCTAAGAGAAAAGGACAGAGCAAAGGCTGCCACACCAGTGACTTGAGGGCAATTATTACAAAGCAGAGGGCGCGAAGAAATTAAACGGTCAGATTTCTGAGCTGTCCATGAGGCTAAAATCAATCAAGTGTCAGGCAGGAAGGGGTTAGCTGGGAAAGGCTTTAGCTACCACCTCCTGGCTTTGGGTGACAGTCAATCTGCATTTTCATGTCCTCTTATGATGTTAATTGGGGGTCATTACAATGACAGAGAAAGCAGCTTCATAGGGAAGGGGAGTTTTGGGCAAGATCACCTGCCCTAGGGAAACCTTACTTTTCTTTCGGATCCATCCCTACCCTGACTTAAGTTCATGGGCCGTATGTCTTGAATTTCCTTCTTGCTTCATGACATGCATTCGTACTTCCAGAACATACTTGGAAGGGTACGGACCAAATACTCTGAGTTTCTACTTCTGTCACTGTCATTGCTCTCATTCAGGCCCTCGGCCTCCACACATGGCGAAGCAGCATCTGTATGGCCTGGGTCGTTCCAGTCCAGCTCAACACACGTACAAGGACCATCACACAAGCGCACAATTTATTCCTTTGGTAGGCGATGCCTATACCTCAAAGGTCTATTATTCTGTGCTTGATAAACTTCTGCGGATTCTTTAAGTGTAGCACAAATGTCTCCTGTCCCATGAATTCCCAGGCTTTCTCCTTCCTGTCTCAGCCAGTCAGACCTTCACTTCTTTGTGCTAAATCCACATGCTGATGTAGAAAACACTATTATAAGATTTGGGTAATGAAAATGCTGATTTATTTTCGATCCAAGTCCCTGCACTGGGCCACTTGCTAGAGCTGGATGAATAATATGAATAAGGAAGTTACAGGATGTTTACAAGTTCTATCTCATAGAAACAGTGTAAGTAACTACCAGCATAAGTCACTACCAGGCTCTAATCCGAATGCTAGCTCTAACATTAGGGAGTTTGAGTCCACATTTGTTCCTTGGACCTATGCCTCCTTCCTCTATGATGATAGTCTTCCCCAGGGCACAGGAGGCAGTGGGAATTGGGTAGTCATATCAGGTGTGGAGCAAGTCATCCTCTCTCTCAACAAGAAGCGGGGAGGTAGGGTAAGTGCAGATTAAAGAGGAGGAAATGATGAATAATTATGGAGTCCGCTGAAAAGGCCCAGAAACAAGGACCAACTCACTGACAATGGCCACCCCAAAGCAACCAAGGGTAATTGGCAAAATGGCTGAATCCACAATTAGGGTAGAGAATGTGCTAGACGAGCCTGAGATTTCTTGTCATTCTAGAAAGCAAGAAGGCTGTCAGAGCCAAGGACTCAGAAACCACATGAATACGATCCCACTGGCCAAAAATAGGACCATTAGAATATCACTAAAAATACTAAATGTCAGTGGATTAAAATGTAGCAAGTATATTTAAATTCATGAGTTCATGAAGATTCTTAAAAAATAAACAGTTCATTGTTTACTGTTGGAAAATCCTGGAGAACCAAGTCACTGTTTTGAAAACCAATAAGGGAAGAATTAAGCATTTATCCTGACTTTCTTATATTAATTGTATATCCCACCTAATGAACAAAGAAGAAATAATGTAATATACTCATAAATGTCACCAGCTTGCAACTCCAAATGAATTAGTGGATCTAGTTATTGATTAGCAAAGACATCACAAAAATAGAAACAATAAAAAAATGAAGTTGAATTTAATCAAGCCTCTGGGTCTATCACCAATTTATAGGAAATATGAGGGATAGAGGAGCAATTGGCAAAATTCAGCCTATGAGAAACTCCTCAGAACAAATGACTCAATTTATTTTTCTAGCTGTTTGTATTTATGTCTGTGCCCTGACTATGTCTATGACTAGTTTTATGTCTGTGTCATTTTTGCATCTACGTGTATACCTATGTCTGATTTTTTTGTCTGTGCCTTTTATCTATTACAAGGAAAACATATGGAGGATGGACCTATATATTAAAAGAGTTAAGGGACATGGCAATCAGTCACAATATGTGAACTTCATTTGGACATAGATCAATTGCACTGTATAACAATTTTTAAGACAATCAAGGAAATGTAAATACTAATTGGGTATTTGCTGATATCAAATAATTATTTTTTTCCTTATTTACAAGTGGAAAATTAACTATAATTTTAGCTGAGCACTTTTTGAAACAGAGTCTGAATTTTTTATTAGTTTCAGGTGTACAAAACAATATAATAGTTAGACATTTACACCCCTCACAAAGTGATAACACCCATTCCCCAACCTACTACCCCTCTGAAATCATATATAGCTGTCCTGAATTTTTTTAAAGGTCAAAATAGAGATGGAATCTTCATCAAATAATCATCTCATACTTTTAAGCTTATCAGAATTCTCCAAACTGTCAAATTATAAATCATTGTCATAAATTACAAATTAAATTCACTATTAACTTACAAAATAATTTGAGTAACTATAATTCAGTATAATGTATTAGGTGACTAGCGTATGACTAAATAGCCAGTAGCAGACCTAAACAAGTATCCGTAGCATTTACAGGCAGAAATAAAAGGGTTATTTATTGATTAAATGTGAGAGATCAGCTTCTTTATAGCTCATCTTTTCCAAGTAGCATGTGGACCCTATCAGTTAATTTTTCTTCATTTGTTTTCCAAATAAGATAAAGCACAACTTTGATTTGAAGGAAGACAATTAAAAAGTAAGCATGCCAAGAATGGTACATTACTTTAGTAAGGTACTTAATGATTAATAGGACCCCACAGAAAAGCTGATAAGATACATACAAAATGCAAAAAACAGACCCAAAACAATTTTACCCTACAGGTTTGATCTTGTTATTTTCTTTCTTCATTTTATTTCTGGGCTCTCTATTCTGCTTTATTGATCTATGTGTCTGTTTTTTTGCCAGTACCATGCTATTTTGATTATTGTAACTTTGTAGTATAGTTTGATATCAGGTAGTGTAATATCTCCCACTTTGTTCTTTCTCAAAATTTCTTCGGCTATTCAGGGTCTTTTGTGGTTCTATATAAATTTTACGATTAGTTCTAATTCTGAGAAGAATGGCATTGGTATTTTGATAGAGATTGAATTGAATCTGTATATTAATTTAGGTAGCAAGGGCATCTTAACATTTCTTGATAAGTATGTACTCATTTGTACTCATTGCCATTTTGTTAATTGTTTTTAGGCTATTTTTATGGTTGTCCTCTGTTCCTTCTCTCAACCTCTTCCCTTGTGGTTTCCTGTTGGTGTTTTGTTTGGGTTCTTTTCTCTGTGCTCTTTATATAACTTTGGTAGGTTTATGGTTACCTTGAGGTTTATGCATATTGTTCTTTATCTATAGCAGTCTATTTTACGCTGATAAGTGTGTAAGTTGGAACACATTCTATAAGGAGTACATTTACTCCCCCACCCCCCATGTTTTGTGTTACTGACCTCTTATCTTAGATCTGGTGTTCTGTATCTCTTAACTACCTATTGCAGTTAGGGTTTAGTTTGGTACTTTTTTCTTTTATCCTTCGTAGTTTTTAAACGTCTGACTTTCTGTATTTATTAAACATTTGGCTTTATCTGTGAGGGTTTCCCATTCTCATATTTTCTTATTTCTGGTTATGGCTTTCCCTTTTCTGCTTAAGGAAGGTCCTTTAGCTTTTCCTGAGGCTGGTTTAATGATCTGAAGTTCTTTAGCCTTTGCTTGTCCAGAAATTCTCTCTCTCCCTCAATTCTGAATGACCATCTTGCTGGGTAAGTTATTCCACGTTGTAGGGTCCTCTCATCACTTTAATGATGACCTGCCTCTCCCTTCTGGCCTATAAAGGTGACAAGAGGGCATGTCCCGCACCTGGGTGATCCCCGGACATTTCCGGTGGCTGGGTGACAACATGTACTTCGGTGTCTGGCTGGTGCCTGGGGCCTGACAGGTACTTCCGGTGCCTGGGGGCTGACAGGCACTTCCGGTGGCTGAGGGCTGACAGGCACTTCCGGTGCCCGGGGGCTGACAGACACTTCCGGTGGCTAAGGGCTGATAAGCACTTCCGGTGCCCGGGGGCTGAGAGACACTGCGTCGCCTCCGGGGACGCCAGCTGCCGGCAGGAGCGGCTCCTGACAGGAAGGCCGGTGGGTGCGGTGACGCCCTGAGGTTCCTGTTCCCTTGGTTCGGAGGCCGGAGGCTCCAGGTGACGTAGCTGTGACCGCGCCGCACTCGTCCAGCAGGTAGGCCCGAGCCCGGTAGGGCCCCTGCCGCCCTTGGACAAGGAGGGCGCGGAGCAGTGGTGCCACCGGCCCTCCGCGCGGCAGTGCGGGCGGCTCCCCGCCGCCCCCGTTGGGTGTGTGTCTCCCGGGTGTTGTCAGAGCCGGTCACTCAGGCCCGGCGGGCGCCGCGCGAGTTGCTCGTGGGAGGGGCGAGGTCGGCGTCCGCCCGCGCCGCCGCCATCTTGGGCCTCCAATTAATTGGCTTTTCTTAGGTGTTTCCATGACACCGAGGTTACGTTGTTTTCGCCAGTAAACTCTTGATTTCCAGAAATGTGTAAGCGCTTGGGTGTACATGCCGACACCAATGGTTTTCATGTGCGCGTCCGCACGGCGAGCGGGTGAGGGGTCAGGCCGCCGGCGGCGCCTTGCGGTCCCTTTGCGCCGTTCCTGTGGTTTCCTTACACATCAGCTCCACTGTCACGTCCTCCAGCAGTGAGGAGCCGCAGGCACGTGTTCCCGGAGCTGAGGGAGGAGACGCCGCTCCAGCAAACGGACGCGCGCGCCCGGATTTTAAGCGGCGGGACCCGGGGCCCCCGGACCGCGCGTGCCGCGAGCCCCGCGTGGAGGAAGGAGAGGCTCCCCGCGAGTGCCGGGTTCGATGGCGCCCGTTTGCGTCCCTGTCCCGGAGCTGGATGCACTGCGGTCGTGCACATGCTCACTGTGTCCGTGTCCCTCACCACGGAGGAAGCCGCGTGGGTGCGGGGCTCGCGGGTGGGGGCTTTACGTCTGTCTTCCCAGCGTCCGGCCGGTGCCTGGCGTGTCGCATACGTGCGGCAAGTATCTGGTGATTCAGTGACGGAGAAGGAGAGGAGGAAGGTGTCGCGTTATGCTCGGCGCTAGAAAGTCAGCCTGGTGCCCTCTAGGTCCAACGCGGTACGATCCACGCCTTTTCATGGCCGAGTAATACTCCGTTGTGTGCGCGCCACGTCTTCCTCGTCCAGTCGTGATTGGGAGACGCTGCGGTTGCTTCGGCATCTTGGCTGCTGCAAAAAACAGAAACAGACTCATTGATACAGACACCAAGCTGCTGGTTGTCACAGGGGAGGGGTTGACGGTCACGGGGTGTAAAACTACAGCATGAGTATGGTCGGTAACTGACGGCTGCGGATGGTGCCAGGTGGGCGCAATACGCGTGCAGGGCAATCGCTGCGTAAGTCATGTAAAGGTCTGCTCACTGCGATAGACACTTGAAACCGATACGATATCGAATGTCCACTGTAATTTAAAAACTTCAAAAGTAAAATTAAGAAGTTATCCTATCCTTTAGGGCACGCGGAAGACTGGACTTCTGAACCCTGCGGTGGGCGGTGGGACCACAGGACCAGTTATGTCGGGGGCCTGAGAGCAGCAGGTCAGGTGCACCTTTCAGGGAAAGGCACTTAGCTGCCAGCCTGAAACTTCCCACGCGCTCTGGCCCCCTGCTTCAGGGACCAAATGACGCACCTGCTCCAGGAGGACAGAGGCTGCCAGCCTAGGTGCCTAAGTGACTTGTTGGGTGAAGACTCCAAGCTTGACTGTATCAAACATGTAGGTTGAGCAAAAAATTGAAAACCTGTTGTATTAAGCCACTGAGATTTTGGGGTGCTGTCACTTCAGCACGACCTACCCTGTCCTGACACAAGTAGGAGAGAAAGAAAAAGCAACCTAGAGGACATTATGCTCAGAGACATAAGTCATTCACAGAGGGCAAAGGCTATGTGGTTCCTTTTATATAAGGTATTTGAAGTAGCCTAACATACCGAAGCAGCCAATGGAATGGGGGTGACCAGGGGACGGGATGGGGGTCTGGGGAGTTGTTGTTCAAAGGATATGAAGTTATAGCTACCTCGGTGAGCAAGTTCTAGCCATCTGCCAGACAGCAGACTGCCTATAGCCAACAGTAAGGTACTGTGTGCCGGAAATTTGTTAATAGGGCGGAGCTCATATTAGGTGTTCTTACCACTGAAAACAAACAAAAACAAACCAAAAGCCAAAAAAGAAAAAAAAAATCAATGCCACCCCCACCCCCCCCCAAAGATGTGTGTGTGTGTCTGTGTGTGTATATACTGTATGGACACAAGGAAACTTTTGGAAGTGATGGGTATGTTTATTCCTTTGTGGCAATGGTAAAGTGAGTGTATACCTATGTCCAAACTCATCAAAATGTATACATTCATTATGTGCAGGGGTTTTTTTGTATACACTCCAAAAAAGCTCAGGGAAAAGGGAAAGAAAACACAAAAAGAGGAGTGGAAAGAGGTATTTATAGATAAAGAAGACATAACAGAGAATCTCTTCTGCAGTAGACACATTCTTGGGCTTGCTGGTGGGCATTTTGGGGTCTGAATCTCAACTCTGCCACTTACTAGCTGTGTGATATTGGGTGTTTCTTAACGTCTTTGAGCCTCAGCTCCCTCACCTGAAAAAAATGTGAGAAAAAATGTTTCCCAAGTTTCAGGGGTTGCTGCACAGACTAAATTTAAATGAGGTAATTTATATGTAAGCACCTACCTACCTGGTATGGTGTGGGTGCTCAGTGAATGCAGATTGATGGGTGAGTGGGTGGAGAGAAGTCACAGGTGGGACCGGGAGGGGCAGCGGTGGAGGAAGCCATGTAGTCAGACAGGTTCCATTGCTAAGCCGGCCGGGCTCCGACTCTTCTCGAGTCTGTCACTGTGCATTGTAATTTAGTGAATCGTTTCGAGCAGTGGGGTGTTTGCTTATTCAATCAAGAAGTGGATTTATGCCTAATTCCCGTGGCTCCTGTACAAAGTGCTGTGAGCTTAGGAGGCGCCCAGCTCAGGAGCCAGATTGCTGCAGGGTGATTTACGTGATAGGGAGGCTGGTCCTGCAGCCATACACATAAATCTGCGGCACGCAGGGAGCCCTGATTTGGCCTGGCACACCCTGGCACGGTGGCAGCAGCCCAAGCCCTTCTCACCTTCCTGTGGGTCTTGATGTTACAAAGAGCGAGGCCAGGGCCAGGCTCGGAGGCTGCTGGATCTCATGTATTCACTCATTTATTTAACCAGTAAGTACTGGTCACCGTCTGTGTGCCAGGCTCTGTGCTTGGTACTTGGGATGTCAGTGGAGACCTTGAAAGACAAAGTCTTGACTCTGTTGGTGCTCATGGTGTATTAGGATCAGCCAATAAGACAGCCAGTAGTCGTGTTACCATGTGAGAAGTATCACAACAAGGGAGACACAAGGAACTGTGGGGGCAGAGGGCACAACCCAGCTCATCTTGAGCGTGGACGCTGGCTTTCCAGAGGAGGGGACCTTTCAGCCGAGACAGGAAGGAGACATCTAAGACAGCGGTTCTCAACCTTCCTAATGCCGCAACCCCTTAATACAGTTCCTCATGTTGTGGTGACCCCCAACCATAAAATTATTTTTGTTGCTACTCTGTAACCGTAATTTTGCTACTGTTATGAATCGCGATGTAAATATCTTTTTGTTTTCCTATGGTCTTAGGCGACCCCTGTGAAAGGGTCGTTTGACCCCCAAAGGGGTCGTGACCAACAGGTTGAGAACCGCTAATGTAAGAGGAGGGAATGGCTTTTGAAAATTCGAAGTACTGGGTGAGAGAATAAGAGAGAGACGAGAGAAATTCCAGAATGGGTAGCCATTCAGTGCGGCTGGAGATCAGAATTAGTTTAGAGAGGCGAATGGTGGGAGAAGGCCCCGGAGAGGTGGGCAGGGGTCTGATGAAGTTGGATAAAGAGTTCGGACTTCACCCGAGGGGCAGTGAGAAGCCAGGGTGCAGTGTGGTCAGCGTGATGGTCTCTTCGATGGACTAGAGGAGGCTGGATGACCAGCTAGGAGTCAGAGAACTCCAGGTGAACAGTGATCGTGACCTGGGTTAAGATGTGACTGTTTAAAGCAGGTAATGACAGCTCACTGTGAGCCAGGCACTGTCTGAAGTACATCTTAGCTGATTTAACTTTTATAACTCTATGCTGTAGGTTGTATTGTTATGCCCTCTCTTGAGGATAAGAAAAGTGAGGCACAGAGAGGTTGTGTACCTTGCTTAAGGTCACACAGCTTGTAAGCAACAAAGCTGGGACACGAGCACAAGCCGATTAATTCCAAGTCAGGCATTTAACACATGTGCTCAGCTGCCCCCTTAGAGCACGAGCTTTCTAGAAAGTCAGGGTCCAAGCCCTGTCACTCACAGCATGTGGCACAGAGCCTGGCACCGGCTGGTTCTTCCTTCCTGTTTGTGAAATGAATGACTGACTTGGTGAGTAGAGCCTGGCCAGCCTCGCTTTGCGTCACCGCCCTGCCATTTCCCCTCGCTGACCATTCCAGCCAGTCCCTGTACCTTGCCAAGCCTGAGTCCTCTCTAACAAAGGCTTAATTAGGAAACGAGGCGACTGTCTCTTAGAGCCTCTGTGCACGTCCAGCCCGATAACGGATGTGAAAGCATTTTGTAAGTGACACGGCACTGTGCCGATGGTGATGACAATTGTTACTGTCCAGGCTGAGACCCCACGTTGGAATTCCAGGCGGCATTCTCCTTTTTTTTTGAACCCCATGAGCTCCCTTTCCCTGGAAGTCTTCAGCGCAGATTAATTACCGTTATCTGTGTCAGGGGCTGTGGCCACCTGGCCGTCCCTCTCTCCCTGACAGCTGAAGCTGCTAGAAGCTCAGCAAGTGGGGACCTCTCCTCCCGGTGGGGGCTCCTTTTCCCCTATTTACTTCTCCTTTAATCTGCATATTATCATCAGCACAAAGCCCTCAGAATAACATCTGACAAATGACGCCTATTAAAAAAAAACTGAGCACTTCTCTTCCGCCGCCTTCTAATTTGGGATAGCATTATAACTATGCATCGCTAGACAAGCAATATTATGTTAAGAACATGATAAAATACCGGCAGCTCCGTAATGGCACCAACCAAATGGTAATTTCTGCTTCAGAAATTGGTCATTTATTTTGCTGGCCTGTTCTTACGTTCAAATTAGATGAAGTTTAATATACTGTAAAATTGAATGTATTCTGTCCTTTTCAACAAATATGGCGTGTGTGAAAATGATTTATGACTCCTGGGAACCTCTGAAATGTTAAATAATCCCTTTTTGTATGTTTCTTAAGTAAGTTATGGCCCAAGAGTTTAAACACAGGAAAAGCAAAACTTTATTAAGCTCTGGCCCTGGTTCTGCCGTCGGCGGTGGTGAGAACAGAGCTGTGGGCCACACATGTCACGTCGACTGTAGGAGCAGCCACATTAATTGCTACATTAATTTTCTTCTGTTAACTGTAACTGGGAGGAAAGCAAGTCTTCCCCAGTGAGTGTTATAATTTGCGACTTAATTTTTAATACGCTGTGTTGAGATGGTGGGTGCTTAGCACAGGTCATTTCTTTCAGTGGGTGTTTGGCATCCTGCTCTAGCGGATGGAGAGAATAGCTGCTTGAAATGTGTGTGTGTGTGGCAGGAGGTAGAGGGATGGGACAAGGGGTAGGTGGCTCCCATCTGGGAAACGCCTTCTGCCTCGCCTCCCACCCTTCAGAGCCCTTTTCCAAACCCAAGGGAAAACTTGAACAGTCCAGATAAATGGCCAGTAGACATGGCTAGGTGTCTGAGACAGTGACCATGGCACAGACCCACTGTGTGACTGCAGACGGGTCATTTAAACACTCGGAGCCTTAGCTTTCTCATCTGTGAGATGAGGAGATTATATTAGTGATGATAACTGACCCTTACCACATGTGCCAGGTGCCAGACACTGTCCTGATGACCTCAAGTGTATTAATTCATTGCTTTCTCGTGACAATGCAGTGATGTTGGTGTGTTATCCCCAGTTTACAGATGAGGAAACAGTGACGTTAGGGAACTTGCTCCAGGTCACACAGATGGAGGCAGGGTTTAACCCCGAGTGGCCTGCCTCTACACTCCATTTCTTTAAACCTCTAGGCTAAGCAGTCCACACTTGTAAGGAGACTTAATTAAGGATGATGGATGTGACCAGGCTTGGCACTTCTTCACTGGGAAGTCTTGGTTCAAAAAATATTTGATACCTGCCATATGCCAGACACAGCCAGAGGCACTGCAGAGGGAAGCAGGTGGGTGAGGAAGGTCGTGGTCTTCACTGCACTTAAAGTACACCTAAAGCATTCCGAGAGCATGAGTTGATTGTCTCACACCCTCCAGCCTATTTCCTGGCGACCACAGAAGCTCCTGCCACTCAGATTTAGTGAGGTGTCCTGCTCTGGCAGCTGGAGAAGGGGAGGGAGTTTCTGTTTGTCAGAGCCCTTCCAGACACGTACAGCCTCCTTATTTATGCTGTTTCATTCTCACAACAGCCTGGCAAGGTATACTTCAATATCCCTATTTGACAGATTCAATAACCCAGGGCTTGTCTGCAGGTCCTGTGGTCCCACAGCCTCCTAATTAGCCTCCCAACTTCCACTGTTAGGCCAGCCCCATCCAAAGCCCAGTTACCCTAGTGGGTCTTAGTGGAGCCAAAGGTACCAGTTAGCCTGGGGGAAGGAAAGTTCCTGGCCGGGGAAATTTGCAGACACAGTGCAGGCCTGAGCAGAGGGGAGGCCTAGTGCAGAATAGACAGCTGTGTGGTCGATAAAGGATCATAGTAATTACTGATGGAGAGTTTCACCTAGTCAGACCTGGACTGGAATTCTAAGCCCTCAGTCCCAGCTAGATGACCTCAGGCAGGCTTTGCAAACTCTTTGAGTGTCAGCTTCTTCATTTCTAACAGGGTGTGTTAATTGTTGACTTCCTAGTGTTGTGAGAATTTGAAGCAATGCTGTTTGGATAAGTGATTTTAGCCTAGCTCCCAGCGGAGAGAAATTCCTAATTAATAAATTACATTAGGAATTCTTGTCCAGGGGTCATCACCAAGAAGGAAATCATAATCAGGGCTGTCCTGAGTTTAATTCGAAAATATCCCCCACAATCCATCGTTGGATTTCTGCTTATCCCTTTCCCTTTAGGACAGGGAGGTGGATCAAATATCCAGCAAGGCCCAGCTGACCAGCAGAGAAAGACACACACAGTAACCCACTGCTGCTCCTTCTCCTAAATAGTCTGACTCTCTTGGGCTGGGGCCCTTGACCCTGTGCATTTATTCGTGGGTGATTCTTACAATTGGGCACATTTGGGAAACCCTGCACCTAATGGTGGTTTTTAACTTTAATGTGTGTAAGAGTCACCTGGGGAAATTTTTACTCTGCAGTTTATGACCCCTCCATCCCAGGAAATTGAAATTCAGGGCCTGGGACCCCAGAATCTGTGTCTTGGTTTGGTTTGCTCCTGTTTTTTAATTACAGCCTCAATTTTTGTCCAACTGTCTTATAATTGCTTACATGTCTAGTCATCTCTGTGTATCCAGTGTTCAGCATCAGACGCATAATGCTGAATAAGTACTGGTGGACCCATCTTTCCATCCATCTATTTATCTGTCCACCCATCCACTCACCCACCCACCCACTTATTTATTCAACATATATGTTCTGAGTGTCATTTTGGTGCTGAATTACAGAACAAAAGAATTTCTAAAAATCAAAGTTCTTCCCTCATAATTGTAAAATCTTCTTGATATATTTGGGGGAGAAATTAACCTTATTCTACATATAACAAGACTTTAACATGAAGGGAGCAAAGTCATATTTTGGTATACTTGGGGAAGTTATTTAACCTCTCAAGATCTTGGTTTTCTGGCCAGGAAACATGATGATACTCACACATACTCTGTTCTGAGAGTATCTGTTATACATTAAGGACTTAAAACAATAGTAGATATCATTGTCATTAATAATACATAGAAAAGACTATCCACAGGACATTTTTAACTGGCCTTGATTATCTCTGATGTCACTTCTCAGATGAATGGCCAGGTAATAACACTTAATACAATTATTGTGTAATTCAATAAATTCATTTCACATACCCTATGATTTTCTTTCTCTGGTTTTAGAGTTTTGTTTTTTGTTTTTGTTTTCTTCTTATACTTGGATGAGTGGTTTCCATTTTGGTTTTTCCTTTTTTAAAAAAATCTATTATTTTCTGTTTTTTTCCCTTGTTGCTCTTCTCTTCTCTGCTTCTTTTCTTAATTTTCCCCTCTTCATCTCCTAGCTTTCTTATTCTTTATTAATCCTAACATATATCATTTTTTTCTCTGATTTTCCATTATCTTTTTGGTCTTTATGCCTCTCTCAGAGGCCCAAACAAGTTCTTAAGTGATTGCTCATGAAAAGAGTGCCCTTACTATTAATTTTTAGAGTAGATAAGTTAAATGTTTCATGTTTTTCTTCAAACTAACAACAAAAAAGGGAAAGCTATCTCTTTACAAAGGAATCATTATTTCCTCTTGTGTGTGTGACCCTCAGTGTAAGTCTAACCAGCCCCATCGCTTGGCACCAATTGCAGTGGTGCATTTTCTACAGAGTGAAGAGGAAAGACATTTTCAAGATGACCTGGTTCCAGCATTTAACTCTTCTACTAAACTAGCTTTAAGGGTTTGAGGATGTCATCTGACTTCTCTGGGCTTTAGTTTCACATTTATCAAGTAAGTGGGTTGTACCAAATATCTCTAAGGCACTTCTTACTACTAAAATTTCCACGAGTCTAATCTCTGATTCATTTCCTATAGAAATGCTATCAACTGCCAAATTTCATTAGCCTGACAAGCCTCACTAGGCATAAGCAGAGGTATTCAATTGCAAATAGAAGACAATTGACATTATATTTTTCAATTTTCTCTGGGTCTAATGTACAGTGTCAGACTTTGCTTTTCTTTTACTTTTTGGAAATATGTTTCTACAGAGTCCCAAAGGGCACCAGCAGGGTTACTTAAGTCAGGGGGAGTGTTTGCAGGACCCTCTTTCCTGTAGGCAGATAATTCCTTTTTCTACCCCTTGAAAATATTATTAATGATTTTAAGATAATCTTTCCAGCTTTATTGAAGCATAATTGACAAAATTGTATATTTTAAGTATATAACATGAGTTGATATACATATACTGGAGTAGTATAGCTCTTGATTTTTTTAGTAGCTGCCACTGTTTGAATTTTAGAGCCAAGCAAACTCTTTCCTTCCATGATCCTTAATAATAATTTCCTTTCATTGTGTCTTTATCCCCGGAAAGTGCTGCACACATTAAAATACTTTATTCACCATAACACTGAGAAGCAGATGGATAAAATACCTTGCCACCTGATATGACTCTCACGCACTTCATCACCTTGGTTTTCTTCCTGAACTTGTCAGTTACCCACTTGAAGTGACTCTTAAGAATTGTCTTCAGTACTTTGTCACACGGTATCTCTACAATGTTCTGGACATATTCCCAATTATGAACATCTCTACTTGTAGAGACAGGTCACACTGGGAGTGCCCACGGAGCTCCTCATTTCTTCTCACCAGCGTTCTTCTTGTATTACCAGTTTCAGGTAAATCTGCTAAGATCTACTCAGTTGCTCAACTTACAAATATCCTGAACCCCTCTCTGCATCTCCCTTTCCACGGAGCTCCAAATCCTATCAATTTGACCTCAGAATTATTTCTTTATTCAGAATTCTCTATTTTTGTCTCCGTCATTTTATTACATAATCTAATATCTCACCTATATCCCTGCAACTACCTTCTAACTCATCTCCATGCTTTTACCCCTGCTACCTTCTTCCATTTTTTTGACAAGACAGAACGGTATTTCTAACTTGGAAACTTTCAATGGTTCCCCATGGTTTTCATGATGAAGTCAAAACTTCTTGGTATGCACACAGAGCCCTTCATAATCTACTTCTTCTCTACTACTGACTTTCCAAACACTGTTGGGAAAAAAACATTCTGGTTTTAATAGTTGGCTAAGCTAATAAGATGTAAGCTTAGGGGGAACCCATTTAATAAAGAAGCCAAAACACATGAGGGCAGGGCTATGCTGAGAGAGAGAGAGAGAGAGAGAGAGAGAGAGAGAGAGACAGAATGAACGTGTGAGTGAGCTCGCCAGAAGTGGCATCATGTGTGCAGATTAAAGACGGGAGCTCAGCTATGCCTGAGGCTTCCTTGAGCTTCTCAGTTATGCAGCCAGTAGGTTTTTTTGGGGTGCCAGTGGGGGCATGTGTGTTCATGTTAGTATTCATTGGCATTTCCCTCATTTGAATTTTTCTTCCAAATGTACATCAAAAGCACTTAGTTATCCCATCATGTCTTTCAGTAAGGGCAACACACATTTTTTAAAACCCCCAAGTCAGGATTTACTGGGGTTCTTCTCATTACCCCTGTGGATCCAGGCAAGCTTCCGCTATAGTAAGATACTGATGTTATAGGGGTGGCAGTAGTGGCCCAGTGTTAACAATAGCGTCTAGCTGTTAACATGTCCGATATACCAGACTCTTTAACCACAGTCCAGCTTATCATTGTCACAATCTTTGTGATATACAGTTAGCCCCACTTTGCATCTTATGATTAAAATCACCTACCCTCCCCCCGCATGGATGAGGTAACCGAGATTCAAACCCATGTTGTGTTTGCCTTCCAAATATGGATTACATCATACCACATTGTTCACACTGTAGATTGGAGCTGGTTCCCCATATAAGAAAATAAAATAATATTGATTGAGCACCTACTGTGTGTCAGATACTGGTGTTTTCATAGACATTCACTAAAATCCTATGATGTAGGTGTTATCAACCCAAATTTATAAGTAATTGAACTGAGCAAGGACCAGGAAGTTCCAGAGTCAAAAAGAAGCTATTGTTGGGATTCAAATTCATGATATCTGAAATCTAAGCTCATGTTTTATTTTTCTGACTATTCCTATTGATTCCTTAGTAAAGTTCAAAACCAAACTGTCTAAATAATCAGAGAAATTAGGGCATCATGAAATCTATGCCATTGGATTAAATTGTTGGGGAATTGAACACATCAAGGGGAAAAATAATTATTGATTCATCTTTAAAAGAACACTCCTCTTTTTAAAGACTCAAGGTTCCCATTTCTAAAATGTAGGTATAGGACTTAATGACCTGAAAGCTTCCTTCCACCTAAAATTTTACATTTCTATTATATGTCAATTGGGCCATCAAACACACTGGATTGCTTTTAGGATTAGGTTTGGCAGCAAGTGAGAGAGACTGAAAAAATAGTAGCTTAAAAAACATACAAGTTTATCTCTCTGGTTATATTTAGAGGAAGGTCATCCAAGTCTGGTATGGTGGTTCTGTCCCACAAAAATCTTAAAAGATTTTTTTAAGAAAACTGCATCTCCATCATAATTCGAGCTGATAGCTAGATCTCCACCCAACACAGTCATGTTCCAAGCAGCATTGGGTAAATGAACAAAGATAGAAGGGGCAAAGCATAAATTACAATTGTCTAAGAAAGCTGCCACGTGACACTTCCACTCCACATTCCATTGGTTAGAACTCCATCACATGACCACACCTAACTGCAAGGGTAGCTGGGATGCAGTCTTCCCCTTACACTGTTTAGTTCCCGTTACCAGTGAGGGCGGAGACTAGATAGTGGGGATGGCTGTTGGTTTTCACCACACACACTTGTTTGTAAAGAATAGATCATTGAAAATAATCAACTTATTTGCCTAAAACCAAAGGCTATATAAATGTTAGGCCATAACCCAAGTGAGACGTGAAAACTAAATCTTAGTTTGGTAAACAAGTCTCATGGGAAACAAGTAATGTAAAAATTGCCAATCACTGATCATTCTGTATTCTTTTGAAAATAAGACAAATTGATTGACTGATCTTGGGCAAACAATTTCATTAAACCTCATATTCTTGGGCCGGCCGAGTGGCGCAATGGTTGAGGGCTCGCTTGGGATGCCGGAGGGCCCCGGTTCGGATCCCACATGTGAGGGCCGGTGACGCTGCCCTCTACGGCTGAGATGCTGGGCAACAGCTCGGCCTGGAGCTGGGCTGCCGTGAGTCGCCGGCGGCGTCGTGGGCTGCAGTCCCTGTGGCAGTGCATTGCCGTGGGCTGCCGTGTGTGGCCAGCAGCCAGCAGCCAGCGTGGGCGGCCAGCGGCCGCGGTGGGCGGCCGTCCGGAAGCCGGTGACTGATCTGCCTCGCCAGAGAAGAGCGCGATGATGGTGCCGACTTGGGCCGGTGGAGCGACGTCCTCCACAACTAGATTGAAGAACAAAACGACAGCGGCTTGTCTGTTCCCCTTTCCCCAGTTCCCCAGCGCTGTTCCCATCCCCCCAATTCCCCAATAAAAATCTTTAAAAACAAAACAAAACAAAAAAAAAACCTCATATTCTTTATCCCTAAAGATGAAAATACCTACCATCCAAGAGTTTTGTGAGAATGAGGCTGAAATGAGTGCCACTAAACAGGTAGATTTGTTTTTATGGGTTTGGGTTTGGGGATAAATATTATGCAGGTTTACTCCATACATATAGTGGTTTTGTTACCGGAGAGCAGACCCGTCTCAGTGCGGTGTCCAGGTTCTTGGCATCTTGAGCAAAGAATTGAATGAGACACAGAAATATAGTGGTGAAAGAGCAGTTCATTAGAAGTGAAAGTGCACTCCAAAGAGATAGGAGCGGGCCTGAGCAACAGCGTGGCTCAGAAGGTGCTGACTGGCAAGGCCTTGGAGTTTTTCTTTTCTTTTCTCTAGAATGGGCTGCTCTTCTCTCTAGGTGTGGGGCCTTGATTGGCCCCTGTGATTGACAGGAGGCTATTAACTCATCTTTTTAGACTGCATATGTTCCTTCCCAGAGTTCAGTCTGTTTTAATGATATTAATAAATTTCCGGGCATATGTATGATGTTATAATGATGGTATAATGAGGTCCAGGTAAAATGAAGTGGCCTTTACAGTGGAGGTGCGAGTGACTGGTCTAATCTAGTCGGGTATTTTGTACCCATTTGTTTCCTTATAGGGGTTGATAATTACAATGAAAAGGGGAAGTTTAGGGCAGAGAGGGGAGGTCTCCCAGGCGGTTGCATTCTGTGGGTTGTTTTGGATGTGTAGGAATGCAGAGACCCAATGCCTGCCTCTAACTGCCTGCCTTGTTTTTCCCTTGAGAGACGTGATCCCCATAAATTCTCTATGGGAAGTTGAGGGACAGGAGGTCTCTTCTTCTGTATCTGCTTCCTGCTGGGCAGGGGTGTAGAGCTGTCCCTGCCTATTGGGGGATTCACGGAACTCTCGCCCTGTCTGACCTTAGATGAGAGGAAGGGGTCTCAAGATCTGCCTGAAAGACCATGTTGGCTTCTTTGGTTGTGACTGGTGATCTTGGTGGGGCATCATCTGTGTCCCCAAGGCCCCTGAATGAGGAAAAATAGATTTTAATTAATAAATTTAAAAGCGTTGGCCCAAAAAGCAGGGCTCAAAAGCTATTGATGTGGGGTGGCTGTGTGTTGGAAAGTCCCGTCAGCTCTGTGCAGCCTTTGGCCATTCAGCTGGTCACTCAGGTGGCATCAGTTGTCCAGAAGTTGGGCCCAGAACGGGTTGGAAAGAATATTAGGCTTCAGTGATTATAATCAACAAGTATAAATCACAAGTTTTAGGGTAATTATCTAAAGCAGGGGGTAAAAACACTTCTGATTCAGGCTAAAAAGCTGTTGCCTAAGATTAATAAAATAATTAAGATTTGTAAAATAATTAAGAAGCGGGGGTAGGAGCTAAGAAACTGGGGGAAAGGACACTTCAGGAGAATGAAACTTAAAATCCATATAGGAAAGGAAGCAAAGTTTTTCAGTGGGGGTGGGGGTGGGGGGCTACTCGCTTGGCCTGTATCAGTTTATAAACCTATAAACATATGGTAGAAGCTAGGAATCTTTGGTTTTCTAGCAGTAGCAACTATATCAGCCAGGGTTCTCCAGAGAAACAGAACCAATAGGAGAGAGAGATACATATGTAATAGGAATCGGCCCACGTGATCATGGTCCCACATGGTCCTCCATCTACAGACTGGAGACCCAAGAAAGCTGGTGGTGTGAGGCCTGGAAGGGCGCAGGGGGGGGGGGACTGACGGTGTATGTCTCCATCTGAGTGAAAACTTGGGAACCAGGAGCACTGATGTCCCAGGGCAGGACGAGAGAAGATGGTGTCTCAGTGGAAATAGAGAAGAGAAAATTCACCCTTCCTCCACCTTTTATTCTAGTTGGGCCCTCAGTGAATTGGATATCATCCACAGCCATTGGGGAGGCCCCTCTGCTCTCTCAGTTCACCAATTCAAATGCTCCTCTCTTCCACAAATGCCCTCTCAGACACACCCAGAAATAATGTTTTACCAGCTATCTGGGCATCCCTCAGCCCAGTCAAGTTGGCACATAAAATTAACCATCACAACAGCCCAATTTAAACAACCCTAAGCTTTCTAGAAGGGAAGCTGATTGGCTGTCATAAAGATTTCAGGAATCGCTGAATTCATTTGTTCAAATGATGTTATTAGGGTTTTCTCTTTCTTTTCATCTTTGATCCACTCCCCTCTCTATAGTATAGTTTTCATCTGGCTTTTCCTTTTTGGGTGGCAAAGATGGCTCCAAGGGCACACCATCATGCCGTGTTGTCAGTTCCCGTAGAAAGAAAGTGGCTCTTTCCTAATCTGCCCTAGAAATGCCCTCTGTGTGAATCTCCTTGGTTCTGTTTGGGACACACACTGATATCTAACTGAGCATGGACTCCCCGTGGGGTAGAATCGGCTCAATGCCTGCGTCTGATTCACCATTCACTTGGGGTCTGAGGTTGGCTTCCCACTTAAGCCCCGGGCACTATGACCAGAGCCATGTGAGGTAGATAACTGCAGCAGGCTGAACGTAGAAATCAGTTTCTCGGCTCTTTTTCCTTTGTGAACTGAAGATTCTTAGACTCCAGAGAAACCACTCAGACAATCTGTTGGTGCCTCTCATTTGATACACGAGCAGGACTAAAAGACTAAGTGACTTCCCCCATGACACAGAGCTGCATAGGGGCAGATCCAGGGGGAAACCCATTTCTCTTGGGTCCAGGTCAGTGATTTTCCCACTATTCAACTCTGACTCTTCGCTGTTTTGGATTTGGCTCATCACTTAGGTTGGAAAAAACATGGAACAGGCATCTCGTCCCATGAACATCTGTGATGCTTCATTGGAACTCTCACTAGCAGTATAGAGGGATTCTCACTGTTGTTTCCTAGATTTGTGACTTCAAACTTTCTGGAAAGATTATTTGTTCAAATGAGCATAAGTTAAAATCATGTGCTTTCCTCTTAAGAAATTCAGTGAAGCAACATAGCCTGTATCACGCCACTCCGTAGGAACGAGCCTGTTACTGTGTTAGTGTATAACAGTATTATAGAGCGGATTGTATCTGTACACATATCGCTCTGTAACTTGTTTTTCCTCCTTAACAATATGTTGCAAACATTTTTCCAGTCAGTAATTATAAATCTGCATAACCAATTTGAGCGATTGTAGAATACATCACTGTTTGAATAAATCCTTATTTATTTAAACTATTCTTATATTTTAAGGCATTTCCTCTTTCACTATTATGAGCAATAGTGATGAGTGACATTTATTTTTGGATAATATTTCAGTCAGCGTCCTTTAATTTTAAGAAACAGAAGTAAATTTTGCCTAGCTTGAACAAATAAAGAATTTGTTGGAATGATTGAGGTAACTCACAAATCTGAACCACAAACTGAATAACTAGACATCAGAAAGGAGATGGATCCAGGAAGCTCCCAGGATCCAAGGAGCAGAAACTCATTGAAAGTCCACTGAGGCCAATAGCATGGGCATGAATCAACTTCCACCATTGTCTGACCTTGAACCACCTTCACTGAAGTCCAAGGAGGGGGGGGTCCATGTTGTTGACCTTTTGTGCGTGGCCGCTGTTTGGCCAGGAGGACACTTGGCACCTTTATTTACGGTACTACCCAAATTACAAAGAAATAATCATTTCTCAAAGAAAAATCCAAGGGCCTCAGTCAGAGGAAAAGGGATGAGAGACACTAGACAGCTGAACAGTTCACCACAATATGCCTGTCTGGGCTTCTTAGGTTACATTCCTGGAAATTAAAGTGATGAGTTAGGAGCATATCAAGTCATTTTTTAAATCTTCTAAACAATGCAAAATAATTTTGGCAGCTGGAAAGCTTATAAAGAGAAAGTCGTTACTCATAATAATAGATTTATTAATAGGTTGTTAAAAGAAGTCCCAGGAGGTTTATCTCAGTCTGCCTTTCATATTACATCTTAGAATTCCCACCAGAGACAGAGGCAACATAGGTTGAGTTTTATGCCAAAACTCATCACTCTGTGCTCTGTGACGTATGTAGCTAGTGTTTAAAGTAAGAGCTCCAAAGAGAAGGGGGTCGATGCCTTTATTCACTGTTAAAAAAAAGAGAGGAATAAATGGAACCTTGGAATTCAGATTCCTGTGTTTAAGTACAATGATATAAAACTCAAAGAGAAAGTTTAGCGTAATAGGTTAGAACAAAGGCTTTGGGGTCAAGCTCTCCCACTTTCTAGCTCCTTTCCTTTAAACAAACATCTGAGCTTCAGTTTTTTTCATTGGAAAAACATGTCTAATATTAGTACCTACTTTGTTGGGTTATTGTGAAGATTAAATGAAACACTTTTTACAAGACACTTAGGAGAGTGGCTGGGTTATAGTAAGAACTCAACTAATCTTAGCTCTCAGATTCTGGAATTGGACAAGGACTCAGCCTGTGAAGGAATTGCTGATGTCCATATGACACTGGGATGAATCTCACATGTTACACCTTCTCCTGACTGACAGTCTGAGGGACTTTTTTTTTTTTTTTTGGATAGTCAGGATCTCCTTTTTTTAAATTTAAGTGTAGCTGGTCAAAAAGATACATGCACCCTCATGTTCATTGCAACATTATTCACAATAGCTAAGATATAGAAGCCACCTAAGTGTCCATTGATAGATGATTGGCTAAAGAACAGGAGGTACATTTATACAACGGAATATTACACAGACATAAAAAGAATGAAATCTTGCCATTTGTGACAACATGGATGGACCTAGAGGGTGTTATGCTAAATTAGATAAGTCAGACAGAGAAGGACAAATACCTCATGGCCTTACTTACATGTGAGGGACATTTTTAAGCCACCTCCTTTCTGGCAGGGCCTGTACAACAGTCATCTGGATGAGTTTGGGGGTCATCTTACCACCTCAAACTGTACTTCATTTTAAAATGATTTTTTAACTTATTAAATACATCTTTTTAGAAACGTGCATAAAAAGGATGTGTACCTTCAAATAACATTTAAACAGACAGCTATGTATCGATGACTAAGCTTGAGAAATAGAACATTAAACATTATCAGAACTTTGAAAGTCACACTGTGGTCCCTTTCTGACACCTCTTTTTCCTCCTCCACAGAGGTAACTGCTCTTCAGATATTTTGTGTTATTTATTCCTTGCTTTATAGAATTTCCATGGAGGTCTGCATTCCCAAACACTAATTTTGCCTGTTTTTGGAAATCTACAGAGCATCACATATTGTAGAATGCATTTTTTGTATAACTTGCTTTTTGTGGTGAAAATTGTAAGTTGGGCGGCACACATGCTGCTTTACCGTTTGTTTGTTCTCATAGCCTAGAGCATTCCCTGTACAAATGCCCCACAATTTATTTTTTGCACCAATAAGGAAATGACCCAAGGAGTTACATCGTAGAGCTTGGCATACCAATGTATTTGGGAGAGCACTGACATTTCTTGTTTAAATTCTAGGAATTTTACAGCTCATTTGGGAATTTAACATACCTACAGATTCAGTTGACATAGAAGGGAGAAATGGACCCTGCATATGGGTAGATAGAAAGCGAATTGATTGCTGGGATTCCTATGCCTGTCACCACAAAATCTATATAGATAATAAAATAGGTTCATCATGGAAAATGAAGAAAATTATACCGAACCTGAAAATTACTTAACTCTTACCCACAGATGGAACCTTTGTTAACATTAGGACGATTTCCTTCTCGTGTCTAGCCTTCTGCTCCCTGTGTACAGATATATAGGTCCATAGAGATAAGGGTCTCTCCTTCCATCTCCCTCTCCCTCCATCTCTGTCTCCCTCTCCCTCCATCTCCACCTCTGTCTCTGCCTCCATCTTCATCTCTCTCTGCCTCTGTCTCCATTTCTCTCTATCTCCATAGCTAGATAAAGATACAGATAGTCTGAGTACTTTCAAACTGAAACAACATATACATACATATACATACTCTTGTTTTTTTTACAAAATTAAGATCACAGGATGTACAGTATGTCCTGGCTTACATTCAGTCATTTTGCTTCGTAGAATACCATACAATGATCCTTTGTCACTGAGTATTCTCTGCACCGTGATTTTAATGGCTTCATCATTTTGCATCATATGGCCATACCATAATTCATTTCACAAATCTCCTATTGTGAATATTTCTTTAAATTTATCACTGTTATAAATAATGTTGTGATAATATCACATGGGCATTTCTGAGTATTTCCTTTGGAGAAATTCATGAAAGCAGAGTTACTATGGGAAAAGATGTAAACACATTTTTAAAGCCTTTTAATATGTCTTGCCAAATTACCCTCAAGAAAGGATAAAACAATTTACTCTCCTACCATCAGTGAGAGTATTATCTCACCACACTCTTGACAACAGGAGGCATTCCATATTTAATTTTATTCTTTGTCAATTTGATAGATGAATAATGACATTTTGTTGTTGTGTTAATTTGCATGCATTTGATTACAAAATAGACTTATTATTTTAGCTCTATATTATCCATATGTATTTCTGCATTTGTGAACTGTCAATTTATTTCCCTTCTTTTCTATTGGATATTTCCTTGTTTTTCTTCATTGATCTGCTAAAGTTATTTAAATATCGAATATGTTAGCTTTGGGGGAAAAGCAGTGATAGAACGTGCATAGAAAACAGTGTGGTAGAATAACCCTGAGATCACTAGTAATCGTTCATCTGTCTCTGGGGGCTCGGCGCATGGTGAGGGGTCGTGCTAGTCATTCTCAGTTTGCCGAGCCAGCCTGGCCCGTCAGCCATCCCCTCCCCGGTCCTGCTATGTGCCTCAGCAGGCTGGCCTCCACGCACCGCATTCCGAGGGCTTCCTTGCCCTCTGTTCCCATTGGTGTTGGCAAATAGGCACCAGTGACAGTGGATGAGCCTGCAGGAGGAGAGTGGCAGGTGTGTTATGACCTCCCCTCACTGTGTTCTGGTAGAGCCAGCCCCCTTGGCAGTCACAACTTCTCCCAGGTGGCCCTGCTTCCACAGGCTCAGAAGTTGATCCAGAACCAACCACCCTTCCCTGGGCAGCTTGAACCTGGGCTGGAAAGAGCTTCCTGCTGCTGGAGCTTCCCCATCGAGGCCCCTCCCTGGGCCCCCAGCTCCGCACAGGGCGCCTTCCTTTAGCTCTTTATCAACACCCCTGGAGGGGGTCGTCTGCTTCCTGCTGGACCTGCACCACACAGGCTGCTTAGCTTTTCACTTGGCTGCATCAGTCCTGCTCTGTTGATGGTTTTCTCACAGCGATCGCGTGCCCCTTTTGTCCTCACTGATGCCTTTTACAGGGCTCCCCGGCCACGCGCGCCTGCTGTCTGGGCCTGGACGGTCAGTGCCCACTTGCTATGGAGGTGCTGGCCTCGTCATTGTCTGCTGTCTGTCGACCAGTACAGATTTTTTAGCTGTCGTACATCATTGCTGTGTCCGCCAAAGTCATCGTTTGTCTTGATTTTCTTTCAAATATGTTTTGACATGTAAACATCATAAAAGTATATTTAGTCAAATTGCCTGTATATCCTTCTGTCGTCTCTGCGTATCCTTCCCAATTAATAAGGCTTTATTGTCCTGAGAATTTATGGGGGTAGTATCTTCATTTGTTTTCTAATATTTTAATTTAGGTTTTATTTAAAGCCTATCAATTCTCCAGATGATGGAGAACTTTTGGCTGTTTTGAATAATGTTGCTAAGAATATTCCTGTGCAAGTTTTTGTGTGGACAAGGAATTTATGCTTTATATGATGTGAGATATGGGTTCATAGTCAGAAAATTAAATTCAATATAACAACACTTTATAGAAACAATTAAAAATCATAACACTGATGAGTATTCCTGGTGGGCATGAGGGGAAAATTGTTGTCTCCAAAGTTACTGTAGGAAGCATAAACTTTTACAGTTCTTTTAAAAAGTAAAATGGCAGGATCTCTTAAAATTTAAAGGGTTCAACCCAGCAATTCCAGTTCTGGGGATCAGCCCATCATAGTGAAAACATCAGAGCCGAAGAACACACATACTAGAATGTTTACAGCAGCACTGCTTGTGGTAGCAAAATGAGTGCCGATGAGTAAGAAAATAAGGGTAAAGAAACATGTTTCATCTGATACTATTTTTATTAACCTAACAGTGACCAAAATGGTGTGATGGTGTGTGTGTGTGTGTGTGTGTGTGTGTGTGTGTGTGTGTGTGTGTAAATTTGCAGACAGTTACATGAGAAAGGCAAAGAAGAGCTTACAGCTGTTTTGTTAACATGAGTTATATGGTTGCAGGGTTTGGACCTGGGGTGAGAAAACCATTGTAACAGAAAAATAAAACTTCCCACTTATGATAGGATCCCTTTTGGGTTTTGTTACAGACATCTGCATATATTTGCATAAACAAATTAGAAAAATATATATATCTGTTGACTTGCAAAGATGTCCATGACAGATTGTCAAGCCTGAAGGCCGGTTACGTAGTCTTGTGTAAAACTCAGCCAGGAACCCCTGGATATGTGTGCATATGCGTACGCTGCCGTGCAGAACAAAAGGGAAGCACTCTCCAGTTTGTTCACATGAGGGGAGGGGGTAATGGGGAAATGGTAGATTTGCATATATGCAATTTTGTATTATTTCAAGCAAAGTATTTTTGTAATCTGAAAAATATAATGTAAAGAAACAGGAAAAAGAAAACAGAGGGAGAAGTGCTATGGTCGGAGCTTGGGATTTTAGATGACAGCTCAGCACCCATGGACATTTGAGGGCCAGGAAGGTCTGTGCTGTGGGGGCAACCTGTACACTGGAAGGCGTTCAGCAGCTTCCTGGGTCTCTACTCATTAGATGGCAGCAACCCCCCATCTCCAATTGTGAAAACAAAAATATCTCCAGATATTGTTAAATGTCACCTTGGGGACAAATATCCCCCTCCACTCCCTTGAGAACTGCGCTGTAGCTGAGAGGAGTAAACAGTTTCTTAAGCAGTTGAGTAAACAGGACCGGACTGCTTCTTAGAATGACCTTTCTGGTAGAAGACAGATTGGGGAGGGAGAGACTGGAGGCAGAGTGACAACTCCGGAGCTGCCATAGTGATCCAGACAGAAGGAGAGGCTGGAATTAGGGCTCCACACTGGGAGGGTCCTGTCCCCTCAGCGCATCCCACGCCTGTGCCTGCCCTCCCTCCCTGCTCCTGTCCTGGCCCAGGTCGCACTTGTTATTTCTCACCTGTGTACCTGGCTCCGGTCATCCCCATCCTTCAGTCCATTTTCCGTGTTGCTGCCAGAGGGACGTTCTTAAAAGCAAACTGGAACTTGTCCATTCCCGGTGTAGGACCTTGCGGTGGCCCCGGCATCGGCAGGACCAAGGCCAGTGTTGGTGTGGAGGACGAGGCCCTGCCTGAGCTGGGCGCTTCTGCTCCCCCCCCCCCCCCCCCCCCCCCCCCCCCCCGTCTCCTTTGTCGACTTCTAGGTCCTGCCGCTTGACGAGCTGCTCAGGCCCTCAGCACATGCACCTTCCCAAGTGACTTCTTCTCAGCCTTGTTCTTCTCCTCTTTCTGACCTGTCAAGACTCACCTCAGATGTCACCTCGTCCGAGAAGCAGAGGGTAGAGATAAAGATTCAGTTCTGGGATCCAGTCCTATGGCCCTTTTCAAGCTGTAAGACAGCGCCCTGGCAGCCTGTCTCCCGCCCTTGTCTCTGAGCCCCCCAGAATCAGAGTTTGTGTTCTGACTCATCTAGCAAACTCGGCGCCTGGGACTCACTTGTCACTTAAATAGTTTTTGGAAAAAGAAGGGAACAAGGAGCCGCGCAGCCCACCTGGACCAGCCGCTGGGGTCACGTGCTGAGTGAGCCAGGAAGGGCCTGCAGAGGCGGCCACTGAATGAGAACTGTGCCCCTCGATGACAAATGTGGCTGCTAAGGGGTCTCACGCAGTGTTTTATGAATTGAAGGGAAGAGCAGTAATGGCACTTTACTCTCAATTCCCTGAGAAAAGCTAATCAGCAACCAAACCTGGAATTGATTTTCTTTTTTTCCGCTGGTTCAATACTTAATGTTACATGTTAAGCGACAGGATTTTACGATTCACCAGTCCTTCACTTACAGGGAACTAAGCAATAAAAATCCATTTTCCTTGAAAATGCCAAGAGCCAGGCTGTGCACTGTGTGTGTGAGCCCACAGAGTGATCCAGTCAGCGCATCCATGTCCCGTGTTTCCAGATATCCCCATCTTTGCCACATGCAGCCTCCATAGGGGACTGCCAGTGCCCTTTCTGCTCACCTCTGGGACTCCTTGCCCTCTCCCGGGTCCCCACGCCCGAAGGCCAGGAGCCCGCGGATGCCCACGCGACTGAGACCGTTGGCAACAAGGGTAGCGCCTCCTGAGATGGCTTGTGTCCAGCGATCCCCAGCGGATTCTGAAAGGCAGACGTGCAGATGTAAAAGGAAGCTTCCTTTGGCCTTCACAACACTCCCATGAAGTACGTGCTGTTGTTTCGTGTGCTAAGGTGTCCTGCGTAGAGATCTTGGAGGTTGTCGTCCTCCCAAGGTCGCCCAGTAGAGAGGAACTGGGCTGGGATCGGCTGGGATGGGCCCTGGACCTCAGCGGGTACACTGTGCTTCCTGTCTGCTGTTTCTGTGTTCAAACTGCGTGCTGCCTTGGCTAATTCCCACCCCTGTACTTATCTGTTAGCAAAATGGGCGGTGCTCCCGACAAAGCCATCAGTCATGCAGGGGTGTGGTCAGATCTCAGCTGCCCTAATGCATCCTGCGTGTTGCAAGGTGCCGATGGAATGGAGCAGATGTATAGGGTGGGAAGTGATGGCGCTCAGCGTCTCTGAGACCACAGTTTATAAACGACTGGTGTTTTATGGAGCGCTGAAAAGGGCTGTGCGTCCTACAGGACCAGATGGGGAGGCTTGCCTTGTGTTATAGGCCAGACTGACACAGGTCAGGCAACGTTTGTGCACTCTGTGCCATCCGTCCTCAGAAAGTCCTCGAGCATGAGCAGAACGGGGACTGCAGTGGGCGGACAGTTGCCTCCTTGTATGTCTGCCATGAAGCTCTTGGCCAAGCTACCCCTCATAGGACAAGAAAGGGAGGGACTGGTTTAAAAGACTTGGGGTCTTGAGTTGGTCACGCAGGCCTCGCCTCATTTGTCTGCACTGTTGGTTTTTAGCTGTGTCTGTGGGGTCCTCCGTTAAATGTGCTAGGCAGTGGGCTAAATATTTACAAGCATTATGTCAGTAATCCTCCCAGAACACTTACTGGAAGGACAATTTTACTTGTACCATATTTTACTGTATGGACTGTATGTCTAAATGTTACTGAGGAATCCCTACGTTCACACAGCCAGTAGGAAGCACAGTCGGGATCGGAACCCACGTGCACCTGGCTCCCAGCCCTGGGTGCTCACCACCTGGGGGTGCACCACCGCCACCCCAGATCCGGGGCCTCCACCCGCAGCTCCTCCCTGCACCATGGGCAACTTTGAAATCTGTTTCCTCAGGTACCTGCCACTATTGCATCTGATTCTAGCCTGTTGTGCCCTGCATGGCAGCTGCCATCGAGGGCTGTGACACAAATTTCCTCTTCCCCCAAGGCAGAGAGCCCCACCAAGACTTACTAATTCACCTAAATGCAGTTGGAATTTTAAAGCCATCAGTGTGGAATTGCCTGGTCAGCACTCATGAGGTCATCTGCCTGATAAGACCCCCTGCATCTCTTAGGAGACTGGGACCTGCCTGAACTAATCCACTCTCTTAACTTTCTTGCCTGCTCCGTTTCTGCATACAAAAGCCTTCCATTTTGTCCAGTTCCTTGGACCTCCTCTCTTTACTAGATAGGATGCCGCCTAATTCATGAATAGCTCAGCAAAGCCAGTTAGGTCTTTAAATTTACTCCATTGAATTTTTTTTTCATTAACAAAGTAAAGAGCTTAGCAAAGTGCCAGGCATAAAGTGTTGATGTTACTACAGTGATTATATTACCATTATTTTTATTACTACTATTGTTGAGCTTGTTGAGTAAATGATTAGGGCACCATCAAGTTCTGTGGGAAATGGCACTAAAGGTGTGATACTGTGATTTAAAATAAATATTTATTTGGTCTTTGTACCATTTCTCACACAGAGCACCTAAAACCCTTGGAATTCCCTAAGTAATGCGAGCTATTAAGATGTCTTGATATTTATAACAAACCTTTTTCAGCCACACCTGAGTTTGCGTGAATGAGATAACTTGGGAAATCACAAGGGGGGTCTGGCTGCCACGGAAACCAACCATGTGATCAGAGTGTGGGGTGTTGCAGCCTCACTCCCAGCCTCTGGGGAGGGGACAGGGGCTGGAGACTGAGTTCAGTCCCCAGTGGCCAGTGATTTAATCCATCATGCCTGTGTAAGTGAAACCTCCATAAAGCCCCGAAAGGCAGGGGTGGGATGTTCGGGAAGTTTTCAGGTTGGTGAACACATGGCAATTTGAGGAGAGTGTGGAAGCTCCGTGCCCTTTCCCCACACCTTGCCCTGTGCGTCTCTTCCATCTGGCTGTTCCTGAGTTATAATAACCTTTTATAATAAACTGGTAGGTAAGCTGTTTTCTTGAGTTCTGTGAGCCCATTCATCAAAGCCAAGGAGGGGTTTGCGGGAAACTGAGGTGCATAGCTGCTTGGTTAGACGGACAGGTGATAACTGGACCCGTGATTGGTGTATGACATGGGGCAGTCTTGTGGGACTGAGTCCTTAACCTGTAGGATACAACGCTATTTCCAGGTAGGTGGCATTAAATTGTCGGACCCGTCAGTCAGTGTCCACTGAGAATTTAAGAATAGCTTGATGTGGAAAAAGTTACCACATACTCGGAGAACAGGAGTGTGTGTGGGTGTGCAGGAGAACAGCGGCGTTCTCCCTTACAGAGGGATCTGTGCACACCACAGGTGGGAGTTCTGGCCCTTGCTCCCAGGACTCAGGCCATCTTAGAAAACCACTCCATTGATACAAGCATTTCTTGCTGACTGTTAACGAATGTCTGTTGTCGTCTCTCTGCCCAGCATCCTTGCCCCCTCCTCCGGTACCCGCTTTTGAACAACTATTTCTCATGTGTTTCTGAAGGATTGTCCTGCCTCTGCTTCAGTGTCAGTCATATGACTCAGCCTTGGCCAATCAGAACTCTGCACCCCCTTTGACCACAGTGATTGGTTCAGACAGGGACACATGACTCAGGTCAGGCCAATGAGAATCCTTCCTGGAATTTTATTGGTGCTACTAGGAATAAGGGGCTTTGTTATGCTGATTCCCGAAGGCCTGGTTTCTAAGCCAGGAGTTTGTGGCCGCTCTTTACCATTGTGAGGGAAGGGTCTCTTGTGAATGACATCAGCCTGCGAGGAAAGCAGACTGGGAATGACGGGGTGGGGACTTTTTACAGCACCGGGGCACAGCTGAAGCCAGATGGCTTGTATGTGCTCCGAGGACCAATTAATCCTTTTGTTGCCGTTTTGCTTAAACCAGTTTGAATTAGACTTCTGTCCCTAGCAACCACAAGTGTCCCGACTTACAGATCTGTGAAGTGTGGATAATAATCCCTGATAGTGAAGGTTAAATGGAATGACATCTGTGAACACTGATTTGCAAAGCTTAAAACATTTTGCAAGTCATAACAAATGGTAACTGTTGGAAATAATGGACAGCACTCTTGGGAGTACTTAGAACAGCGACCCGAAGTGTCTTAGCTGAGCTGGAGTCACTGCACTGGTGAGGCCTAGGGTTCCCACCCCAGCGCCCCATCCCTCTCATGAGCAGATAAGACGCTGTTAGAGGAGTTTCCAGGCCTGCTTGGTGTAAAGGGACCTGTGTCCTTCCTCCTCACCAGGCATCTGAAGCTCCCTGTGCCGTGAGCAGCTGGGTGCGGCATGAGCCTGATAGACTCAGGTGGTAACAGCCAACCCCAGAGCTGAAGCCCCGACATGGGCTCTGAGTCCCAGCCGGCAGATGCCCCAGAATTTGGCCCTAACTGCCCCAGTTCAGGAGCGCTCCTTGATTGAAGGAGAACAGAGACGTGCGAGGACTTTGTAAAGAGTAAATCCTCATTGTATGTGGGGTTAATTGTATGTGCTGGTAAGTACATCAAAACTGGTTTTCTAGTAACATAACTATTAACATATTTATAGAGCAGAACGATCAGTCTCTAAGGCTTATTCTTTCATTTTCTATTAAGGTATAATTTACACACATTAAATTTAACCTTTGTGTGTGTTATTTTCATACATTTGTACGTAAAGAGGTGCCTAATCTTCAGAATATAAATGTCCTGAGTGTAAGAATTATGCCCTTTAAAAATTACGGAAAAGTTTTTAGTAACATCCTGGTAGATTTTAAAAAAATGGCCGCAATGCTTCCCTTCCCTGTTTACACAGCCTTTCCGTACAGGGTTTTACAGCTCCTTCACCCAGGGGTGGCGCTTGTATCCCTTCCTCTGAACCTGGGCTAGTCTTGGGATTTGCTCAGGCCATAGAATGTGACAATCGCAGTGGCACCCCAGTGCTGAACCGAGGCCACAAGAGACTTTCCAACTCCCTTCCCATCTTGGGACTTCGTCAGTCACCTTGGAAAGCCTGGGATAGCTCGCAGGCAGGTGACAGACATTAGGGATGAACCACCTTAGCTGATCCCATCCTAGGCCAGCAGCACTCAGGTGACCCAGTAGCTGACACAGATGCCAAGGGAGCCCACGCGAGGCCCTGAGAGCCCCGCACTGAGTGCAGCCTGACGTGTTCTGGTCACTAAAAGTCCGCTGCTTTAAGCCACTACATTTGAACTGGTTCATCACACAGCAAAAACTAACTGGTGCATACCAGGTAGAGTCAGCATGTTGTCATGTCTGTCACACCATATCACTTTATAAAGATGATGGTTTGAGTGCCAGCCCTGTCTTTTACTCTCGCTGACCTTGGGTAAGTCCTTCCTGCTGCCTCTCTCTGTCCTGAGAGGAGGACCGCAGTGCAGCTTACCTGGAGTGCTTGCGAGGACTGAGCAAGGTGATGTCCATGCTGGGGGCCATAGGTGCTGGCCACGTTAGAGTTGATAACCTTGACGCTTCCTTGCAAACTCGGGTGTTTATAAGGACTGTACAAACGTAGGTTATTAGTATTATCGTTATGCATGGAGGAGACACATAATCGATATTGATGACACCAGTGGAATAATATTGCCAAGACCTGAAAGGAGAAGGAGGCCAACCCTCCCGGGGCCTGAGCCCCCCACAACAGTCGTGCATGTTTGTAGCCCTCGCAGATGTGGCTGGGAACTCAGAAAAGACCTCTGAGTCCTAGGATACCCCGGCGTCCCTGGGATAGTCATTCATTCAATCATTCGTTCCTAATACCAAGATGACTGTGGATGTGAATGTAGAAAGTGGGTAAGAGCTTGGGCCCTGGAACCAAACTTGAGGCAGAGTTCCAGCTCTGCCACTCAGAGCAGCGTGACTTTGGGCAAGTTACTGAACCACCCTGAGCGTGGTCATAATAGTAACAGCAGCTCCTTGCACAACATGAGCATTAACTTGCTTGATATGTGAAACACTTAGAATCCACAGGTGGGTAAGGACTCGATTCTGTTAATTGCTCTGCTTTTCACTGTACATGAAGGCGTCACTCTGTGCCAGTTTCCGTGACAGGAGGTGGACAGGCTGTGGGAGACTAAATGTAAAGTGGATGTGAAGGTGGTGGTGGTGTTTAGAGGGGTGGTGGGGTGTCTGTGAAGCTCTGGTGTGATTAGCTGCTCCTGGTGACAAGGGAGAAGATGACGTGCCATGGCTGTCTCTTGCCTCCATGCTTCCTACACATTTTCCCTCTTCCGTGGTTCTCCTTGCTCATCCCTGCCTCGTTTGTAGGCCCGGAGAACATCTTTCCACCCATCTTCCTCTCTCCACCTTCACTGTCATTTCCAAGTCTAATATGCCATAATTTCTCACCTAAATGATCACGCCAACTTCTCAACTGATCCCTGGGCTTCAGATCTCAACTTTGCTTCTACCCTCAACCACCTTCCCCAAATCCATCCTCTGCTTTGGCAGCCAGAAGAGTTGTGCAAAAGCATAAACCATATTCTGTTGCTCCCTGGCTGAAAACTATGCATCCAGGGGGAAAAAAAACCCCAATTGCTTGGCATTTCCTACACAGCCCTTCATGCTTGTGGGTCAGCCCTGCCACCTCATTTTAGGCTACTCTGCCCTGTGACCACTAAGCCCAAGCCACACTGTTCTCTCCTCAAAGCTTGGAACAGTCCAGGTTTTTATCAGCTCAGGGACCTCTCACAATAGCAGCTGGGACAGTTCTGCTGAGTGCTGTGACCCCAGAGCCTGGTGTAGCACACAGCCATCGGTGGTGCACGTGTTCAATGAATGACAAAGTGACACAGTGAGCACCGCTCCTGTCTGTGCCACCAGTAGGTCTCATAGCCATCTCTATCACTGTATTTCTGACAGTAGATTATAATTTCATGGTTTTATATCTGTTTCCCTTCTAGAATATGAGCTTCTTCAGGGCTAGGACCCTGCCTGATTTATTTCTGCTTCCTCAGAACGGAGGACACTCTCAGGCAAATAGCATGTGCTCTGTAAATACATGAAAAATGAGTAACAGCCAGTGTCATCCTGGGGTCGGTGTCTGTGAAATCGGGTGTTCAGGGGATGAGGGGTGCCCTGGTGAGGGATGGGGACAAGCGACAGGCAGCTCAGGGAGGCAGCGCAGCACGTGGACAGACCTTGATTGTTAGGCTGGAGAATCCCCTGGTTTTACCCCAGGATGGCTCCCCCTGTATCCTGTTTTCCTCGCAAATACCTCGTGTATCCTCTTTGGTCTGTTTGAAACGCTCCTTTCCATATTTTTTCTCTGAAACAGAGGCAGAGAAATGACATTTTCTTTGCCAAGATCCATTTGAAGTCCTCAGCAGGAGCGCACATAAATCACCTCCTTAGAGGCTTTCTTTCTGCATCTCAGAAAGTCTGTTGTGAGAAGCAAAGGGCCGGGAACTTCACTAATTCCCTTCTGGGCAGAATACGGCAAGGTCTCCTCTGTTCAGTCACAGGGATGTGTTGTCCGGTGCCCCTCCATTTAGCCCCGGGCACCCTGAACCGCACGTGACTCCCTTGACCCAGGACAACAGAAGCCATGAGGTCAGACATTCGCTCCCCCATAAAGGCCAGTTAGCTTCCCTCCGTTTAATGAGCCATGGCGGCCCCATGACTGTCTTGTTGCGGAGAACGGCAGTAATGGTCTCCGAGACTGAAGAGATGAATGGCAGGGTCTTTTCCTTGGAAAATGCAACCGTATCCTGGGGGTGGCAGAGACATGAAGGAGCCATCATGGTAAAAGTGGTCAGGGGTCTGATAGAAGGCGTCTGGAGTGGAAAGGGACTACTCGTGTTGCTAGAAGAGTTTTCTCAAGGACAGTGAGTGTTTGTGTCAGGCCAAGAAGAATGAGTGAGGGTTTTCCAGGAATATGTCCTGTGCTGGAAGTGCGGGAAAGGACGTGCCACCCAGAGCTTAACGTTTCTGCGGCATAGGATTGGTTACACCGATGTTCAGGATGGCAAAGGACACTGAAGCCAAGCCTTGTCCATCTTCCCACCTGCTGGGCCTGCCCTGGAAGGGCTGACACTGTGCCAGCACCAGAGGGAGAAAATGGGAGTGGAATTTTATTTTTCAGAGTCGAGCTGTCACCCTCTAGCTCCACTACCAGGTCCTCACACAGTTGCCAGCAAAGGGAGCAGCAGTGGAAAGAACGGCCCCACCTCATGTGCGTGACTAAGGACCCTTGGTTGCACGCGTCAGCCTGGAGTCGCTTGCTCTCTGTGCCCTTCACCTGCTCCTGACTCATCACTGTGGGTGGCTAGGGCTACATCCAGGTGGCACCTCTGCAGAGGTGCTTAGAGGATGACAAGGAGTTACCGTCCGGGGGTGGGACAGGAAGCATCCTTGTCCTTGAATCTTCTTCTGTGAGGAGTCAGTTCCCATGCACTTCCAGAGTGGGCGTGCTTGAATGCCAGGCTGGCTACTGCAGACTCCCCAGCCTTGGCTACATATTATACGTACAAAATGGGGGACAGAAAGCGAGAGTTACGGTTGAGCTGAGGTAAGGTGCTGTCATGGTACAGCTGCACAAAGCTGGCTGTCACCACAAAGCCTCAAGCACAAGATGGGTGAGAGACGTAAGTTGGGGCCCAGAAAACATCCTGCTGCCTCGTAATGAGTCTCGTCGTTTCTTCCCTGAGCATTGTCACCCCAATACTTTCTCCTTACAGCTTCCATAATGATCTTAAAACCCATAATTATTTTATTCTTCTGGTTACACACTTGTGCCCACTCTCAGTTGCTTTGTGGCATACTGTCACAGGCAACTGTTTTGCCTAACCATCATCCTTCCCCTTTTTTTATATTATTTACTATGTTTATTGAAGCACAAATGACATACGGTAAATGGCATGTGTTTAAAGGATGTAATGATAAACTTTGATATATCGATATACCTAGGAAACAGTCAAGATTACAAACATGTCTGTCACCTCAAATGTTTTCTCTCGCCTCTTGTCCCTCCTCTGCATCTCCTCCCGTACGCAGCATCCACTGATCTCCCATCACTGTAGATTAGCTTGCGTTGTGTAGAATTTTGAATAAGTGGGATCATACAGCATGCTATTGTTTTTTTGGTGGTTTTTTTTTTTTTGGTGTGTTTGCTTTTCCACCATATCTAGTATTCCTTTAAGAATCCCTACTTCTCCCACACTCAGTCCATGTCACATTTGGGTAGGACAGGTGACACTTCCAGGATGCTGAGAACGAACGTGATCGATCCAGGAAGGCCAGTGAGATGCCATACTCCCTGGGCTACACTGATTGGCTAAAGAATGGGCACACGACCTAGCCTGGGCTACAGACCAGCACTAACAAGCATCAGACCCTGGTGGTGTGTTCAACCCGTGGGTGACGGGGTATCTGTTTCCTGTGGACCCTCAACTAGGAGTAAGCGCAGGGCTGCTGATGCTGCCCGTTTACCTCTATGGGGGGCCTGTGTGGGAAGAAAAGCAAGTTGGAAGAAACCTAACCAAGATGTATATGGACAACACCTAGATCTAGCCATGCCTGAAGCTAGCACCTGTCTTTTTCAGTTTCATGTCCTGATACAATTTCCTTTATGCTTAAACTAATTTAATTGTATTTTGCCATTTGCAACAGAAAGGGTCTGACTTATATACATTATATTCTAGCCCATCCTTCCTTTTCATACTTACCTCTCACCCTTCCCCAACATTGAGTTTATTACTTTTTTTGTATCAAAACCTTTGCCCCTTTTGAAATACACCAGGCATTTTATGCCTCTGTTTCTTTGCACACACATTTTTATTTCACTCATTTAATAACACAGACAAATGCCTCATACAGGCCAGGCACTGTTCTAGCCAGTAGAGATCTGTGTTGGACAAGACCGATCTTTCCTGCCCTCATGAAAGGTATATTCAGCCAAAGAAAATACTCAGATCTTGCTGATTGATTATGTTTTCCATGATAGATTTGGTTTCATCTTAGAAAGCAATACATGAACATGTGGATGAATTTAAAAATCAAATGATTAAATGAAATCAAGCTTAAGATATTTTAGAAATAAACCCACATCGTTTCAAAATACTTTTCCCAGGGAGATTTCCGACTCAGGTAGATAATACAAAGTAGCTGGGCTATGTGACTTGAACCCTCAACCCCACCCCGTACCATGAACCCAAAATCCCTCTGTCCCTCTGTGAAATGTGGTGGAAAATTACAAGTCATACCAGGTCCTGTGACATAAATCACCACTGCTGTCAGAATACAGAGATTGTTTGTACTTATTGATTTATTTGTTTGGCAGTCACTGTGGTCAATATCTGAGAATTGGATCAACCATGAAAAGATGAATCAAGCTCCCCTCATAACAAAAATATAACTATTTCTTGTTATAGTAAAACCATGATTGAATCAGCATTGGTTGTCTGGCATATAACTTGGAACAGCTGATCCAGTTGAACATTTTCTATAAGGCTCAACGATGCTCTCACGGCAGGTACCCCTCCCTCCAAACCCTGCACTCTTTAAAATTCAGATGCAGGAGACTGACTGTAAGCCTTTGGCTGAAAGACGAACATGGCATTTAAAAAGTAAAAGACTTTGGTCTCCTTTGTCCAAGAAAGTTCAAATTTCCCCTACAGCAATGAACACCTTATCTGAGAAGTGTGCAGCATGGGCTAAAGTCTTCAACCATGAAATCATATGACCCAACCTTGACCTCTGGTTTTCTCCGGTGAGTCTCACTCTTGGAATACAAACAGCAGCCCTGAGCTGTTTCTCTGATCCAGCGGTGAATTCTGTAAACTTTGAGAAGTGCAGACTTCCGTGCAAAGGCATGCGAGTCACAGGGACATTTTTATCTGTCCTCACCCCGGGGCAGGACCGAGCAGGCCTGACCAAGCAGCCCAGGGCAGGCTCAGGCTCCATGATGTATGGACCTGACTGCCTTTCTGTGCTCGCCTCCAACCGGCAGGGAGGGAACACACTTCCTCTGGTGTGCGGGTCTGGCCATGACAGGGTGACAGGTGACATGCTATGTGGAGGCGGAGCCTCCTCCTCCCCTTGGTCTCCCTGTAGGAGACCACCAGCCGGCCACCAGCTAGCCTGTGGCATGTATCGTCTGGTGGCCTGGCACTCAGTGTGGGCCATGGACAGATTTCAAGCCCCATCACAGCCCTAATAAATTAGAGTCTTCATTTTAACCAGCCCCCAGGCGATTCTTGTGCACATTCATATCAGAGAATTACTGGTGAAATGGGTCTCTCTCACTCCCATCCCAGGTTGCCCACCCCATTTTGATAGTGATGCCCTGAATTTCTTCCTTTTGGGGAGACAGCCCCTCCATTCTCAGACCACAGGAGTCGGTGTGGCCCATTCCCTGACCTCAGTGGCCAGTTCAGGGGTGAGCATGGGATTCACTGGAGGCAGAGGCCTCACTGGCTGGGTGGTGAGATGCTGTCTTCAACTTTTAGACTCGGACTTTGACAGATGCAGGCCTGCAGCTGCCAAGGGCCACCTTGTAGAGGCTGATGATGGGTCTACAATTAGAAATCAGAGCCAAGAAATCAGTAAACATAAATTTTCATGCTGTCGTTTGAGGCCCTGGATCGAGTATTGCCTGAAGCTCACCTCGTATGACCAGTAGTAGCACAAAACAATAAATTCCTCTAATGTTTCTGTTACTGTTTTATATATATTTACATATATACATAGAGAAAATTAGATAGGAGATAGCTAGTCTGTCATCTATCAAGAAAGAGAAAATTGTATTTTAAAGAATTGGCTCGCATGACCATGGGGGCTGGGAAGTTGAAGTCTTCAGGGCAGGCTGGCAGCCTGGACATCCAATTGGAGCTTGGTGTCTCAGGCGTGAGTCCGAAAGTTGGAAACTTAGGCAGAACTCCAGTGTCACATCTAGAGGCAGAATTCCTTCTTTTTCAGGAAACCGCAATCTTTGTTCATAAGGCCTTCAACTGATTGGATGAGGCCCCCCCACATTATGGAAGCCAGTCTGCTCTATGTAAAGTCTGCTGACTGTGAGCGTTAATCACACCTGAAAATACCTTCCCAGATGGGCGCTGACCGAACAGCTGCTTACGGTAATCTGGCCAGTTGACACATAACATTGACTATCACATCTGGGTTTTCTGACCCTTGCTGCTGAGAGAGACAGTAGAGAGAGGGGCTGAAAATCCATAGAGGTGACCCTTCCCCTCAGCTGAACATGCATCACTGAGTCCTCATGGTCTGCTTTCTTGAAAGGGGTTGACTTTGTTCTAGAAAATCAGCAAAGCAGGTAAAACCCGTTTCTGTTTTGTGGAATCTAAAGGACTGGGGGACCTTACTGTATCCAGAGTTTCCCGAATGGCATTTATGTTCTTAGCATGACAGTCGTTTTCCCACAGGTACGGTCAGTCTGCACCATGCAACACCCATGCCCACATGCATGGGATTCTTCTCATCATCAAAATGAGCCTTTAAAAACGTTACTTATTTATAAAGGTAGCTTTATATTACTGCCATAAATATAAATTCCACATCACTTGCCTTAAATATAGAAATGCATATATATATATATATATATATATATATATATATACAATGAGAGCAAATAAAGTTTTAAAGTCTTGCAAGATACTATTGGGTTGTCGGAAAACTCATGACATATTTTTTCTGTTTTTCGTTGCAAAACTGCGTCATGACTTTTCCAACAACCCAATATTACCTGCTAACGAGTGTTCATCTAAGGATTTATTCCCGTTTACAAAAAGGGATATAAAGCATGTGTTAGGTATTAGAGACATATGAGGTGTTCCCCTTGACAAAATTGGGATAATTGAAGGGAAATTGAAAAGGAATAGCCTTTTTACTGCTTGGTGCAATGTTATTCAATGGCATGTCTACCATTCCCAGTGGGGCATGCACCCTGCCCTTTGGGAAACACTGATTGTAATCCAGCGTCAGTTGCAGGATTTCCAACTGCCGTAACTTCAGGAGGTATCCAGACTTTACTGGACATTTCCTATAATGAGAAACTCATTACCTACCAAGGCAGATTCTCTCTTTGGACATGGACATAAATCAGAAAACTCTGCCTTTGGCTGAGCTGAACAATCCCCTGTAGTTCCCACCCACCAAGGTCATCGTGCAACCTATTGGGGACACACACACACCCTGACCCCACCTAGATTCCACATGCCAGCTTTCCAGAGAGCTGCAGATGGCTCCCAGGGAAACTGGAACATTCCTAAGGCAGCCCCTCAAGTCCATTTCCTTATATCTTCTCTGTATGAGAATCACATTAGCCAAGCCCGAAACCTGACTTCCAATCCTAAAACGTGACAGGGACAACAATGTGTTGAGGACAGTTCAACATTTAAATTCATGAGAGACGTGCCCACGGGATCAATCCTAGCTCACACTGCTCTCCCCATCTCATTGTGCTCCAGCCACACTGGTTTTTTCTCTGTTTTTTTTTTTTGTTGTTGTTTTTTTTAAACATGCCAGCTTGTCCCAGTTGGGAATAGTTCCACCTTCTGTGGCCTGGAAAGGTGCTCCCCAAGCACATAACCTTCTTCTGAGTTCAGTCTCATTTCCAGTGTCATTTCTTCGCAGAGACTTTCTCTGAGTGATGAGTATAAAGACTTTGGTTCCACAGATGCTTTGGACCCGTCAAGCCTGTTGGTTTCGTAACACTTAACCTCCCCCAAATATCTTGTTGGTTTCCTTGGTTTTATCTCAGATACAAGCTACCAGATGGCGGGAACTCATTGTTCCCTCGCTAACCCTTAGATTACTGGGAACCCAGGATGTGTTTGGTGAGTATCTGTTCAGTGCGTGGATGGACTCAAGATACACCATTGCTGTTTTCAAATCTTCAGAACTAGGCACCTCTACACTCATTAATTCAAAGTAGTTCTGAATTGAAAGTAACGTGAATTCTGGCTTGACACTCTCCCCAGAATATAGTCTGGCTTGTCCATTTCACTTTTCAAGTGCTTTGGGCAAAATGGAATTTTCTACGCGTGGTCTGACCCCATTAGAGTCAGCTTCTAGCTGTCCTTATTCTGGGTGCTTCTATCAAGAGCATCTACAACCACCTGAGACTTTTTGGCACCCTCAGCACTGTCGCAATACTTATAAACTTAGTGCAAAAAAAAAAAAAAGGCTGCATTTTTAAATGTGTGTCTCTGCCAAGCCACATGTCCTTGGGCAGTTGGTTTTTTAATACAAACGCAGGGCCTTGCATTCATCCTTGTTAAACTTCATCATGTAGTCTGACAGGTATTCGTGTCATCCTTGCATCGCCCAATCTGTGACTTTATTTGGGTTCTGCCAGACTGTGTAAGAGGTGATTTGTAGAATCGCTTACTGTGAGCAGAGGTTGAGTGGCAGCGGAATATACTGAGGTCCCCTTTCTCCACTGAATTCAGCGTGGGCCTGAGCCAAGGTGAGGAAAAGAGAAACACCATAGAAACATATTTTTTAAGAATCACAGTAGAAGTTCACATTCCTAGCTTGGTTACCTGCTTACGTGCAATAAGTCCCACCAAAACATAGCTGTATAAAGCAAGTGACTCTCTCTCACAATTCTGTGACTTGACCACATGGTCCCTCATGTGTATTGATGGGAACCAGAGGGAAGGTAGATGTTCCAGAAAGGCCTTGCTCAGATGGTGAGCAGGATGCTGTCCAGGCGGTCAGCCAAGCTTAGGAAGAAGGTCTCATTTCCCCCCGTGGGCCTCTCCACATGGCCTCTTGGTGTCCTCAGGCATGGAGTCCCAGTGACAAGGTCAGGGTTCCAAACGGTGTGGGTGGAAGCTGCCGCCTTCTTCAGGTCCAGCGTGGAGGTTGCACGGCTCCCCCACTGTGGTCACTGGTTTTAAAAGGTCATGGGGGTCAGATTTGGCAGTTGATGAACCTGGGGCTCAGTGACAGGAGCTTGCAGCCCTGGCCCATCAGACCCCATGTTAGAAAGGGGACGAGCTCTGACATGAGAGTCCAGGAGACATGACAGTGTCAGAGGGTGTGTGTGTGTGATTACAAAGTAATGAAAATAGACCCAGATTACAGGTGTTTACTACTAGTCAATGCAGGAAGTAAAGGGCAAACAAATTACCCATCACCCCCTTGGGTGCTGCCACTGGCCCTGGAATGAACAACACACATGTGAACCACGTGTGTTCTGGTCCACTCAGACGGGGTTTTCAGGGAACATCTGTGCTGGGTCTGCGCCGCCACTGGGAGTCACCGTTGGGAGGGCCGGCTGTGTGCATCCATCTGCGCATTTTATACCGGGGCTTGAGCATTGGGGATTTTGGCATCCACCGGGCTCCTGGATCCCATCCCTGGTGAATATTGAGGGACAGCTTAAGGTGTGGGGAGTCTGAAGTTCCGTGCTGGTTTTCATCAGGGTGAGGGGCCTGGTGCCTGTGACCCCTGCATTGTTCAAGGGTCAAGTGTGACGGTCTTCATATTTGGGGTTTTATCTCTCCAGTGGTTTTCTGGGCTTATGCTTTCTTTTATGCTTTTACACATACGTGTGTGTATTTATATAGATTCAAAACAAGAATGTTTTATACTCTGCCCCTCTCCATTTAAAAAAATTTGTCATGTTCTACAATTTACCAATCCCCTATTGCTGGACTCTTAGGTTGTTTCTGATTTGTCACTTTCACAAATAGCCTTCAGGATCCCTTTGCAAGAGAGCCTGTGGGATGGCGGCAGGGCCTTGACTGTCATTCGAGGCAAGATCCAGCCCCGTCTTCCCTGTGGCCACAGCTTACGGTTTCCTGGCATGCAGACTGTTCATCTCCTCCCGAGGCTGCTCACGTCCCTGTCCCTTTATAGCCCAGGCTCAGTTCAAGGCTGAAGACCTTGTCATCTAAATCTAAATGCAGACCTGGTGCAGCTCCTTAGATGAGGAGGCCATGAGCCCCTGAGGTACCCCTGCCTCAGCATAGAGCAGCGTGAGGGGACAGCATGACAGGGAGACTCACTGCCATCACTGCCCTGGAACAATCCTGAAATCCACGGTGTGCTGCCAGGTCCCCAGGTCTGCAGGGGCCAGTGTATTGATCAGGGGCCAGTTCTGCTTTTCAGAATTATTCTCAGTAGCTCTGGCCTCCGGAATTCTCCTTCTGAGTAATTTTTTTTTCTTTTCTATTAGAAACTACCTATTTTACAGCTGAGTTGCTCTGTGTGCTCAATCCTTATTCATAGAAATTTAAGGGCCCAAAGGTATTTTTTTTTATTTTGAAATGTCTCTTTTTCTTTCATTTCAAGCTGGTGTCACTCCCATTAGCAGCACAGTTCCCTCAACACTTAGTTTGTTTTTATGAATTTTGGTGCGGCTCACTGCTAGACAGACATGCACCAACACCTGTGGGAAAAGGTGTCTGCCTCGGGCGGGGTCGAGGCCCCGCAGCCCAGAGCTTGCTCCCTCTCGGAGGCCGTTTTGTCCGGCGATGGGCTCTGGGAAAGGCCTCTGTTTTTCTGAGGCCTCAGCAAACAATGCTAAACCCTTTACTCAGTTTTGGCCTGAGACTGTGCTTTAGTGGCAACACCCTAGATTTGCTTTGTGCCTAAGGGTCTATATTTACTTGGAGACTCTTGTATGCCACAGAGAAGCTGAAAAAATGAAAACTATTTTATTTTCTAAACCTGCAAGTTGAGAATATTTTCTCCTAATTTCTTCTTGACTATCAAGCATTTCTGTCTTTAGACATCTATTTTTCCCCAATACTAGATCATAGGCAGCTAAAAAAGAAGCTGTTTGGTATTTTCAATATTGTTGTGAAAGCCTCCTTCATCAGACCCATGAATCTATTAGGAAGTCTTTTCACTTCTCTCCTTCTATAGGTGAGGTGCTGCCAAATGTGCTATTACCTAATGTGGGTCCCCTTTCCTCAAACCCCCAGGAACCGTTTTCTCACTGCTTTTCCAGCCTCTAGTAACAGTGCCCATGCTGCCCTCCAACCTGTGCTGCCCCCAAGCCCAAGGCCAGTGCCACATGTCTGAGGGTTTTGTTACACAGGACACAGGTTCTGGCACTTTCTTCTGTAAAATCCACCCTAAGTTTTATGCCTTCAAACAACAGTTTCCTTCTCATTTCCATGGTGCGTGGGTGTTCAGATGGCATTTCCGCCTCCCATGGTGTTAGCTGAGGTTCTGGGAAAGCAGGAAGGTCCCAGACGCCCTCTCGCCCGAGGCTGACGGTCGGTGTTGGTGCCTGTGGGCTGGGCCCCTGTGGCTGATTTGGGCCCCTCGCAGTGTAAGGGCTCCAGAAAGCTGTGCTCCATGGAAGCTGGTCTGTAAAGCCTGCTCTGAAGTTACACAGCTGTCTCTTGGTCAGAGCAGGTCACCAGGGGAACTGGATTTAAGAGCAGGGGGTGTAGACTCCGCTTCTTCATCAGGGAGTGGTGAGAACCCACGTGACAGGGCACGTGGATGACACCATGCGTGGTCGTCTGTGGGAGCCTTCAGCCAGCACATCCACGCCCTGGCTCTGCTCTAAGCCCCTTCTGTGTAATAATGTCACCTCCCAAACCCTGTGAGGTAGGTTCATGTGGTTATCACCATCATACAGATGAGGAAACGAAGGCAGAGAAGGTGATGTGAAGCTTTCAGTTAGTGTGTTGTGGAGGTCGGGATTGAACTCAGGCGTATCTGGTTTCTGAGCCCGTGCACTAACCTCTACAGCCTTTGTATTCGTCTCCTTGGGCTGTCATAGCAAAGGAACACAGACCGGGTGGCTTAAGGGACAGAAGTGTATTTTCCCACAGTCCTGGAGGCTGGAAGTCCAAGGTCAAGGAGCTGGCCGATTTGGATTCTGCTGAGGGCTCCCTTCCTCCCTTGCAAACAGCTGCCTTCTCCCTGTGTTCCCCCGTGGTGGAGGGACTGAGCCCTCTGGTGGCTCTTTGTAAGGACACTGATCCCGTGGCATCCGAGTTCTGTCCCTATGGCCTCATTTAACATTAGCTGCCTCCATAAAGGCACCATCTCCAAACACGGTCACTTTGGGGATTAGAGCTTCACCACCTGGGTGCTGGGGGCACACAGCTTGTCCATGTTGCTTTTCTTCCTGTGCCCAGAGCACAGCATTTCACCCGTAAGTAGGCATCCCTCCCAGAGGGTGTAGACTGCGCGAGAACATCCCTCTTATTCTACTGTATTAATTTATTCATTTACTCATTCATCAAGTATTTATGGAAGGTCTGCTGAGTGCCAGGCACTGTTTTAGTCATTGGTAATATAATGATGAATAAGTCAAATTATTCTTGCTTTCAAGCAACTTATAATACATATTAGGAGAATAGCTATTATGAATTTTAAATAATTGTTCTTACAGTTTTCTGTGTAGTTCAAAGAAGCCATGAAATAAGCTACTATGTGGGCTTTAAATAATAGAGTGATTTGGGATTTGGTCCATGGTTCAGGAAACTCAAACATTTAGCATTTAAAATAATGATTTAAAAGACCGTACAAATGTCATGCCCTTTTCCTCAGCAAATGCCTTCTTTCCAGACATCCAGCTCTGTCCGTTCCCCAGACACAGGACCAACCAGGAGCTTGTCCAGGAGGCCCCCTGACAGCTGGTAGAGGTGGCCGCGTGCACCCCCTTGGCCAAGGACAGGGTGCCCACTGGCTCGTGGCAGCAGATGAGATGCCTGTCTGACCCTCTTCTTCTCATGACTCAGGTCTCCATTCCTCCTGATTGTCCTGAGCACAAATGGCTTGTGACTGTGCTGACAGGTTGGATGAAGTTTGAGGACCCGCAGATGTCTTCCTTGGGGAAATGACATTTAAGGAAAAGATGAGAAAGTTTGTGAATTAGCCAGGCAGCCACGTCCATTGTTTCTGTTCGGTGCCCATATTGTTAAATATGGGGGCCATGGAGGTGACGACCCTGTGGGCTCTGCTGTCAGAGGCAGGGCTGGGCCTCGCTCTGCCCACAGCAGCGGTTTGGTTTAAACAGTCACTTGGCCGTCTGGGCTTGGTCTCATCTTCTGTGACACAGGAAGCAAGTGGCAGCATTGAGAGTGTTTGCTTGGCACAGAGGCAAAGCTCAGTGTTGGTTCTTGTTGTCACATTATTCGGAATCTTGTTTGAGTCAAGAGAAGGGGAAACTCATGTACTATTGTATGTCAGCTGTAATTGAAAAATAAACAATTATTTAAAAAAAGAGAAGGAGAGAAATTGGGGGAGACAGACGAGACTTTGTTTACCTGCTCTGCTGGGCGTGGTGCAGAAACGGTGAGCTCGGCAGGCCTGCTTTGTCCAAACCCCACACATCCCTAAGGCCGGGGGGGACTGGCCCTGGCCCAGCTGCTGGGAGGTGGCCTGTGAGTGGCCTTGGAATGCTCTGCCTGCCCAGAGCATCTTTGTACATCACATTTTGAGAGCCGTGCCAGTTAATTTATGCTCACAGTGTGATTTGTGGCAAATGACTGTTTTGTGTGCCTGAGCCTTTAAACGTGCTGTATCAACTCAACTTGACCGTGGGGTAGATGGAGGCCTACATGCCTTTGTGACCGACCCCTGGTACAAACCCTGGATGCCGTGGCTTGGGTGAGCTCCCGGGCTGGGGATACTTCATACGTGTTGTCACATGCCGTTGCTGGGAGAATTAAGCACTCCTCATGTGACCCCCCTGGCAGAGCACAGCTGCAGGGGCTCTGCCCTTTGTGTCTGGGGGTTTTTTGCTGATTTTTTTTTTTTATAACTGGGGAATTGGGGAGGGGAACAGCCAAACTGTTGTTCTTTGATCTTAGTTGTGGAGGGCGCCAGTCCCCATCTGGCTGCCCGTCGGCAGCTCGTGGCCTCTAAGCTCAAGGTGCTGTGTTCAGTCTTAGTTGTGGGTGGGCGTAGCCACCATCCCATACGGGAGTCGAAACAGCAGCCTTGTTGTTAAGAGTGCACGCTCTATCCACTGAGCCATCCGGGCGGCAGCTCAGCTCAAGGTGCCGAGTTCAGCCTTAGTTGCAGGCGGGCGTAGCCCATCATCGAACAGGCATCCTTGTTAGGAGCACATACTCTCACCAGCTGAGCCATCCTGCCACCTGTTGGCAGCTCAGCGGCAGCTCAGCTCAGTTGCAGTGTCACTGGCCCATGTGGGAATCAAACCGGCAGCCCTGTTGCTCAGAGCTTGCGCTCTTAAGCTAACTCTTAACCAACTGAGCCACTTGGCCAGCCAACTTTTGCTGATTTTAATATGTATCTATTTGCTGTAATAAACCACAACTGTGAGCGTCACAGCTTTTCTGAGTTCCTGAGAGTCCTGCATCCTGAGGGTGGCCTTGGGGACCTCCAGCCAAGGCTCTGTGCTAGGTGCTCTATTCATGGTGTCTCATTTGACTTAACCTTCAACACCACTCAGTGATGAGCATGATCAACTCAGAGGGTGTCCTCTGAGTGAGGCCACAGGGCAGGCGCACACATGGAGTCGGACCCAGGACTGCCTGGTTCAAAGAAATGAATGCTGCTTGGGCTCGTGACCTTCAGGTGGACCGGGGGATGTATGGGACATGTGCTCTGTGTCCAGACACTACTCACATTGCTGCTTCCAGCCTGGCCGTGTCTTCTTTCTGCCAGAAGGAGACAGTGGATGTGAGAGGGGCACAGAAATAGACAGAGTATCAGAAACAAGCCAGCACTGTCCCCACTCCGTCAGCACCCAGTGACCTATCCATGAACCCCTCCAGGGGACTAAGAAGGGACATCAAGGTGCAGGTGTCCCTCACAGGACAGTGGAAACGGGGAGTCAGACCACACGGGTCTCAGGGAGTTCCTTGCTGAGTCTTCTATTTTGTATTAAATACTTACTTTGAGGAACAAAGCATGCTTGTGTGCACTGACACTAAATATTTCTGTGATGTGCTGTTAGCAGAACAGAACAAGGTGAAGAACGGTGTGCAGCGTGTGTTTATGTGTAAAGCAGATACACATGCACACCTGTGCCTAACGCCTAGCGCCTGCTGTTTACAGTGTGTGTGAGGTGTCTGTGCTCTGCCTGCCACCTGTGTGTCTCTAGGCCTGTCTCTCTCTGCATCTGTGTGCCGGGGCATCACATGCATCCCTGTATCTCTCTATCCCTGTATATTTCTACCTAGCTAGCTATCTATATCAATCTATCCATCTACCTATTTATATGTCTATCTGTCCATCCATCCATCATATATCCATCTATCATTTATCTACCTATCTATATATATCTATATATTATCTATCTTATCGGGTTGTTGGAAAAGTCATGATGTATGTTTTTCGTTGCAAAATGCGTCATGACTTTTCCGACAACTCAGTATCTATCTGGACTGTTCTGGAAAGAGACAAGGGAACAGGGAGGACTAATTGCCTCCAGGAAGAAGGAGCGTGAGAGGTCGGGGTTGCGTCAGTTTCTTACTGCTGCTCTAACGAACGCCCACACACTGAGCGGGGTAAAGCAGCCACATGACCTCAGAGCTCTGGATGGCAGGAGTCCTACTGTGGGCCGATAGCACCATAACCCTCCTGTGACTCCCGGGCAGGCCCCGTCTCCTTGCTGTCCCAGGCCCCGGAGGCTGCTGCGTTCCTTTCTCATGGCCCCGCGTCACGGGAAGTGTTTCCCTCGTCACGCCTCTTCTCTGACTCTGACTGTCGCCCCCCTGCTTTCCTCTTCAGAGGCCCCTGTGATTACTGGGTCCATCCAGATAATCCAGGATAACCTTCCATCCCAGATCCTGAGCTTCAGCACCTCAGCAGAAGCCCTTTAGCAGGCCGGGTGGCACACTCACAGGTCGTGGGGTAGGGCACGGACATCTCCGGGGACCCTTGTGTGACGGGAAACCTCTTTGTCACTGGGTGTAGCTGTACTAAAGTGATTTACCACGTGTAGTGCTGTCCTGACTATTCAAAAGTTAAACAGATTTGTAAGTGATAGGACAATTCCTATGTGTGATTTTTTAAAACTCAAGGATATTTTTACGCAGACTAAATGAACTCTTTTCCTCGCCTGATGTGACCCCTCTTCCTCAGAAGCATCCATTTTACTTATTTCTTACATATCATTCTGCTTTTCTGAGAAGAAAAAAGGGGGAGAAGAAGAATGCATCCTGGGTAGGAACGGTGGGGGCAGGGCTGCTGCAGAAGCCTGGTCTGAGGCCTCCTTCTGCTGCTCGTGGGGCATCTCAACCTTTGACAGATTCTACAGGTGTTGTTCCTGACATGTCAGCCATCAGGTCAGATCCTGCCGTAAAACCAGGTTGTGCGCTCTGTGGCCTCGGACCCGGGGGGGAAGGCAGGCAGTAGCAGCTGGGCCATGGCCGAGCCGGCACAGTCCCCTGTGAGTGTCAGCCTGCAGGAGGGAGACAGCTGCTTGTTGCCAGCCTCCCGGGGGCACCCGCCCTTCTGCTGTGTATTTATGCATAGGCTAGTGTTCTAGAGGATCCTGTGACCCACTGAAGCATGATGTCCCTGGGAAGCAGAGGGGTGTGAGGCCGACAGCCTGTGGGATGTAGCGACCTCCCCGCTGTCTTCCAAGTAGCCCAGAGCCACGAGGCAGGAAGGCCCCCAGGAAGTGTGCTCCTGCCTCCTGTCCCTCCTCTGATTCATTTTAGTGCCTCCGCAGGCCCAGTGGGTGAGGGCTGTGGAGGATGGAGGGTTCCCCAAGGCTGCCAGCGCCGGCTGCCAAGGGCGGCTGCCCCTGGCTGCTGCCATGCGCTGGGGTTTTCAGAGGCTCTCTCTTTCTTTTATCTAGCTGTACATTGAGGACCTTTAAAAGCCCCAACTATTTCAGACACCCACACAAGCCATAAGCCACAGGGATCTGTAAATTACAGACCAAAAAGAAAAAATGCAGGGAGAAAGAAGGAACTGCTCAGAGACAGATGGGGTGCTGACACCCAAGAGACACGTGCCCCTAGGTACAGCCAAAGAGCAGCCCCTGAGACGAAAATGCCGGGGGTTAGACACACACACCTGAGGGCACTGGGTAGTGTCAGGAGAAGATGGAGGCAAGAGTCAGGCTCGGCGACACTGCTGTCCTCGGGTGCCTGGGAGACAGATGAGCTGAGGGACACGTCATGTCACAGACAGGCCCTGCTACCCCGGGGCCCACTCCCAGCCTTCAGATTTCCGGTCTGCACGTTCACCTCCTCCCCGTACAGGAAAGACCCTTTCCTGTGGGGACCCCAACCTGCCACATGAATGATCCAGACTTCCCACTTGCAGACCCCACAGTAAAGCAGTTTACCTGCGACACAGGGACTCCCCTGTGTACACGAGAGAGGCGTGTGCACAGAGGACCCAGGCTGTGCGCGCACAGAGGCAGTTTTCGTGGGAAGTTGTCCTCCCAGTCACTCAGCAAAGGGAATTGACTCGTCTGGGAGGCCTAAACTGGCAAAGTTCTTATTTTGTCAGACCCCTTGTCTTATGGTTGAGAGGATCCAAAAGTCCCAGTGACTCGCCTGCCATCACACAGCCAGTGAGGAGGCCAGGGTGGGCCTAGGCCTCCTCGGCCGTGTGTTGACAGCATCTCAGGCCAGGGGGGTTTGCCTGACCATGGAAACAGCATCCCACTCGCTGTGGGAAGCAGAAAGCTGGGTCCCAGCTTCACTGAGCGTCGTGAAGTGAACTGGGGGCTCTAAATGGCACTTTCAGAGGTACCCATGATCACTTCCCTCTGCGCTGGTGCACGTAGGGGTTCCCCTGTCACACGCCCACGAGACCTTGGCATAGAGGGGTAAATCTAGCACAGCTTTGGCGCCTCGCTGGCGCTGGAAAGCCCCCATTTGGGACTAGGATTTATTAAATATTGTAATCAGCTCTGTGTCTCCTGTTGAAACATTTGCCTTAATGGGCTTGTTAAATTTAGATTATGTTAAAAAGACAGCAAGAGAGAGAAAGACATTCCCCTGTCTCTGAACCCCTGGCTGCCATCATGATTGGGTCTGTGTTAACGAAAAAGCTCCCAGCCGTGATAATTACCCCGGCTGTGGGAGGAAGATGGTGACATTTGAGATGATTCAAGAGGACATTTTGTTTTGTAAACACTCTTTTCCCGATCAAAGCCCGTCCTTACTTTGGGAAGAGGACATAAACTCTTCATTCCTTTTCTTCTTCTCTTTTTTATTTCCTGAACAATGTTTTCAGTTAATTTTTATTATATGAGTCACACACAATATTAACAGCTGACATTTGTGGATGGCTTACTGTGTGCTAGACACTGTTCTAAGCATGTTACTTGCAATGACACTTTAAATCTTCTTAATGCCCCGTGAGGCAGATATTGTTATTATCCCATGTTACAGATGAACAGAATAAGGCACAGAGAGGTTAAGCAACATACCCAAGGTCACACAGCTAGTAAACGCAAAGCCAAGATTCAACTTTAGGTGCTTGACGCCAAAGGTTAGGCCCCTGCCTAACAACTGTGCTACGTCGCACATCTACCAGTCTCCCATAAAATTCAAGTGGGTTCGTATAAAGCTAGCATCTCCTCTGAGCACCAGCCCAATCCCTGTCTCTTCCCCCCATACCCAGTTAGCTGTTCCCGTCAGTTGGAGAATACTCATCACATATGAAAAAATAAATAGAACCTCTACGTGTCTTAAATCAATGTCGTCATTCTGTATCATCTTGAAACGAGTGTTTCATTCAAACATATCCCATTTCATTGCTCTATACTATTCTATTTAATTTAGCTATTCCCCTCTTGATGGCTATTAAGGTTGTTGCTAATTTTTCATTAAAGTAAGTGATGCCGCCGTGAATATGGAAGTGTGTCTCTAGGGCAGGCAGCAGTGAGGAATCATTTAGTTCATTTTTGGTTTTAACAGATACTGACACTGTTCATGCTGAAGTGCCGTACCTGAAAGTCGCTGTTTCTTCATAGGCTCACCATCACTTTTCCTAATGAAATCTGTTTAAAAAGTGCTTGCCAACCCACAGGTGAGAATGTGGGTGCTTCTCTCTGCCCTACTACAGCAGTCAGCCGCCTGGAGCATCTGTTAGCAGACTCAGGTCCATGCAAAAATTAAAAACAGGCCTTCCTTGGTCCTCAGGAAAATTTAGCAAAAATAGGATGTTAATTTTTTTGCCCCCACTTTGAGGCCTGGGAGTCAGGAGACAGAGTGTAGCTATGGAGATTTCTAGGGTAGGGGACCTCACCAAGATGCAAACCATGTGCTTGTTCAGAAACAAAACCAGAAACTCCCCCTCATGGTTTTTTTTTTTTTTTACCACTTTATTGAGGAAATCCTGCCATTGGGACAAGATGGATGGACCTGAGGACATTATGCTCAATGAGATAAGCCAGACAAATATTGCATGATACACGTATGTGATGAATCCAAAATAGTCAAACTCACAGAAGCCGAGAGTAGAATGGTGGGTGCCAGCTGCTGGGTGGCGGGGACATGGGGAGCTTTGGGTCAAAAGAGACAAATCTTCATGGGCCTCTTGCATTTCTGTGTGTCTTTGAGCAAAAGGGCTGGCTGACTTTGTTCTGGTCCATCTGCTCGAGGATGTGTCTGCACAGGGAGAAGTCCTGGAAGGCAGAGCTGGCATCTCCCTGTGGAGTGGAGGGAAGGTTTGCTGTCAGCAGACACTCTTACTGTTTGTTATAAAAGACTCGGATTCCCTGAGGACAGGGTTCCTTTCCAGTCATCCTGTCGCATGTGTCGATGTCATCGTGCTCTCTGTACGTCATCCTATGGAAAGTGGGGCAGGGAGTCATGCTGATCCTCGGCGTTGGCTGCTCTGAGAGTAATACCCTCCTGTATTTCTGGCCTGGAGTCGTGTGCCTTCTACAGCATCTATGAAACCCAGGCAGGCTAACTTAGCTTGCACATAGGGAAGTACCCCGGGCATTTCAGTTATTGGTACATTTATTTATCCATTCAATTAAATATTTGTTGAGTGCCTACTATGTGTCACAGTAGGGATGTAGAGATGAACCAGGTAGCCAGGTGCCTGTGCTCCTGGACCTGCAATCTAGCAAAGAATGCATATGGCTGAGAATAATTGACAGGCTGTGAAATGTGATTGGAAGGGGACACAAGGTGCAGCGGTGACACTACCAGGTAGACTAGGTGGTGAGAGGAGGGCTGTGTGTAGAGGTGACCTACACACACGCGTGGGTTAGAACCAAGAGTTGAGATGGTGCCAGTGGTTCAGATACTCATGGAAACCCAAGTACAAAGGCACTGAGGGGGCATGGGGCCCAGTGCCGCCCATGAACTGACAGGTGACTAGAGTGGCGGTAGGGAGTAAGGCAAGTGACCAGAAAGGCATGAGCTGAGGCCAGAAAAGTAGTCGAAACAGCAGAACACAAGTCCTGCAGGTTGCTGCACAGAGGTTGTCTTTTATTCAAAGTGACAATGAGAATAATAGATGGGGTAGGGGACAAGGTCTGATTTCCATTTTCTAACAAACCCTCTGGCAGCCAGGTGAGAAAGGAGCAAGAGTGCTCACCCCAGGATGCGGGGGCTGACAACCTGTTGCCCTCGGGAGCCCAGCCCTAATTCCCCATCCCATCCCCTGCCCCGGGGGCGCGTTGCTCACTGGTTTGCGCTCCCTCTCCTGTCCTTCCTTTTCACTGTCTCATGTTGCCCAGCAACCCACAGCGCCTGTTGCTTCAGAGCACTGGGACAATGGTGTCCCAGCTTAGGGCTTGGAAAGGGTGCAGAGTGAATCCAAAACCCAGAAATGTGGGCAGCCATTCGGAATGCGCCGCTCCGTGGGGACCAAACCAATGAAAAGGGGAGATGCACCTTTTGTCAGGGAGGGATCACAAGCCATCCGTGAAAATACTAGCCAAGCATTAAAAGTGACATCACAGATACTTATGATGGAACCAGACAGTGGGACATACTGAAGACACAGTGTGACAAGTTGAATGAATGTCTGTCCAGAAAAGCCTGGTTGGCAAAATGGTGGCATGTGCATGTTATTATGGAGTATGTTGCAGCTTGGTGAGGATGTCGCTGAGGAATGTGTTCAGTGGGGTCTGTTTAAAGCAGACACAGTGATTTAACAGGGTACATTTGGACTCAGGAGACCCGTGTGCATGTGACCTTCTCAGACGCGCAGGGAAGGTGGGTCTCAGCCCTGGTGAAGCACTCGAATCAGCTGGGATGTCCCCAGGGCCACCGTGAAGTTTCAGACTGGGAAATTCTGTATGTTAAATGTTTCTTTCGGGATAATTTTAGATTTTACAAAAAGGTTTCTGCAGAGATAGCACACACTGTGCGTCTGTCCATCAACTTCCCCGTGGTCAGTACCTTGTACAAGTCGGTACTTCTGTCCAAACCAAGGAGGCAGCCTGAGGACACACTGTTCACCCACTTCACCGTTTTCTCACCCCTGTCTGTCTTGTGTCCCAGGATCCAACTCAGGATACGTGGTGCTTTTAGTCATCACGTCTCCTTAATCGCCTCTGGTCTGTGTCAGTTTCTCTTATTTTTTTCTATAGTAAAGTAGTAATATTGAATATTTATTTGCTATTTAACTATTAATATTCAATGTTAAATACATTTATTATATGTGGCTTCATTGCATATATAGTATTAATAGTTATACAATATATAACATGTAATTATTACACGTAACTTACTAAATTAAACTTAAGTTCATACTGACCTGCTCCAGTACCCGGGATTCAGTTTTCTTTCCTTCCTTGCCTACTTATAATTTCTTCCACTGAGAGTGAGCTTCTTGGCACTGTACCCACTATTCGCTTACATATTCGGTCAGCCCCAGTGTAGACCCAAAGCAGTGCTTTGGGGATTGCTGACCCACATCCCTATGAACAGCAAGCGCACAAATTTACGAAACAGAGTTCGGTGTTCACATCAAGTGCTTCTTGCCTTCCACTTTAGAGTTCCTGGTCAAAATACCCTTTTCCATCATTCCTATGGTCAGCTTCTTTTTATAGTTCCTGAGAATCTTTGAGAAACCCCAGCCATTGCCTGCAGTCTAATCCAGACCACTCACTGCAGGACCCTTGGGGTGAATTCCTCATGTGACATTTTTCGAAGGTCCCCAGACCACTCTGATACGCAGCCACTGGTGAGCACCATTGCTCCAGAAACTGGAAACGCAGGGAGAGAGCTTCAGCGGTCTCCACACCCTCTCATTGCTGCCCTAGTTAAGAACGTTGAGTGAACTCTTCTGTAATTTAAACCAAGTAAGAAAACATCTTTCAAAACTAGGGGGAGGCCCACAGTCACAGAAAGCAGACGCATTCCTGCTCTCCCTGTTCAGAGCTGTGTGTGTGTGTGAGAAACACACAGACACCCAGGCCTTGCTCTACCCTAACCAGCCTGACTTCTGGGTTCCTTCCTCGAATTCCAGGTGGTCCTGATACATTCCACAGTTAGAGAAACATTGTCACAGAGCCCCACTTCTCAAGAGTGTGACCTCCAGCTGGTAGCATCAGTGGCACCCGGGAGCTCGCGCATCTAAGGCCCTACCCAGGCCTGCGTGTTGAGGCAATCCCACAGCGATTGTGTGCACGGCGAGGTTACAGCATCTCTGCTGCAGCCCCATTTCCCTTATCCCAGCACCGGCCTCAGCCAGCTGGGAGAGAGCCTCATAGATGCTGATGTTCAAGCCCCAGTGCAGAGTGCTCTGCTGAGCTGGGTGGGACCTTGCGTAGGTCTCTCCATCAGTAATTTGAGGAGGTGAGCAGCCGGCTGTGGGAGGCACTGTTACAGGAGAGGGTTTGCTGTCAGACGAGCTTAGCTTACATTTCAGTGGCCACGTCTATTAAATCTGTGACTTTGGATGTTATTTCACGCCATCGCTTTAGCGTTTCTAGCCTGTGAAGCAGACACACGCCTGAAGTACTATTTCTAGGCAAACTCTGTGAGTGGAGCTCCTGATGGGCTCCTCACCTTGTGCCTTAATTTCTGGGAAGGTTCTGTGTTGTTGGCGTGAAAAAACACGTGCAGCCCAACGGAGCTGAGGAAGTGGGAGCTACAGCTCAGTTACGCGTTAATCGGAGACTGGCCTAGGGGGATGTGCTGTGCGTCCAGGGCCTGCTCGCCCCGTAATAAGCCCGGAGCCCGAAGGGAACCCCCTGAGGCTGCCGCCTCCCCTGGATCCTGCGCCAGCCCCTCTTCCCATAGCTGGATCAGATGGCGCTTCATGCAGCAGTGAGCCTGGGAGTGGGTTTGGTGGGAGGGGTTGTCCTCCCACAAGCCCTTTCTGAGTTCTCTCCTCATTAGGTGCACAGCCGCTGAGGCTGACTCCAGCAGCCTAATAGGCAGAGGGAGCGCCTGGCTTTCAAGCGGGATTGCCAGTAGGCGTGTTTGATGCGGTTGCATTTCTGACCCAGTCAGCTGCCAGTGGCCTCTCCACTGAGTTCCCTGGGGGCCTGAGAGCAAGCCCGGTTCACAATTTGAACAGCTTAAATCAGCTCCGGTCTCAGGAGCAGAGGCCTGACGGAATAAATATCAGTGGTGGGAGCTTGTGTGTGCAGAGAAGAGCCTTTCTGATGACGGCACGTGTCTGTGTGTGCTCAGCTCCCGCTTGGTGCCGACACCAGACCAGAGCCTGTGGGCAGAGCCAGACCGGCGCCCTGAGAACAGATGCGCCCGATTCAGACAAAACCCTCAGGCCGCCCAGCACTCGGTGACTTTCATGGAGAGCTCCCCTTGGAGAACTTTGCCAAAGCACAGCCAGAAACAGCACAGCAGCCAGTCCGTGTGTGCCTTGGTCACACTTCAGCTGTGGTCACATGTCACCTCCGTCTCATAGGTGCTCTGGTTGTGGCCGTGTTTGACTTGGGCGTCATACATTTTTGTATCAGTAACAATGCTGTCAGGTACAATTTAGCAAAACCCTAAAGAAAACTGGTTTAAATATGGACAGAGTTTATGGGTCCCTTTAAAAAAATGTTGTCTTCCAGTTGGCTGCAGAGTACATGCTGGTGTGGACATGACCCTCAGCTTAAAGCCCTCACGCTCAGGACAGAATCAGCCATGGCAGTGATAGTGCCCTGCTCTGTCCGAGACTCTGCCAGGTTCACGCAGAGATTTCAGCAGCCTCTTTCGCTGTCCATGGTGCTGGACGTGTGCCTGCCTGCTGCTAGCCAGCTGTCCTTACCAGGGCCGTTCCCAACGCCGAGGCCCAGGGGAGGGCCCGCTCACTTACCCTCTGTGTTACCAGGGCCTGCCGCCATCTCAGACCGGTGCAGTGACGTCCGTGCCGTGGCACCAGGCCTTGGTGCTGACCTGCCCCTCTGGGTCAACACCTACAGCCAGATAGAGTTTCTCTACTTGCTCTGACCTGAAGGGCATGTCTTCTGCTTGACGCCAGCCCGGGCGTTCTCTACCTGCCCCCGCACAAGCCATGTGCATCCCACGCCGCCGCCTCTGTGGTGATGTGCGATCCCTCCCTTAGCCCTGAGAGTGTGCGAGAGGCAGCTCTCAGCTCTCAGCTCTGTTCCTGTCAGGGGTCATTGCGTGGGAGGAAGTTTAGGTAGAAAGCACAGACTTTGTGTTCCCTCAGACCCAGGTTTGCACGCTCACTTGATCATGACCAGATGCGCAAAGCTGGTCAGGCAGCAGGGCCCCTGAATCTTAGTTTCCTCACCCATAAAATAGGAATAATAATACATGTCTCACAGAGTGATTTAAAATAATTGAAGCTAATGTGATTAAAAGCACATAGTACATAAGTTATTTTTCATCTTTTTTAAATATTAGTAAGTAACTGCGTGGCAGGGGCTCCACTTGTTGTCCCAGCCTGAGCTCTTTCCCAAGGAGCAGCCCCAGCCTCTCCGCTCTCTCCCGACAGATGCTTTTGCTGCTAATAAATCCTGCCTGTGATATCACAGCATTTTGCAGCAGCTGGCTCAGAATCGAGACATCAACACATGAATCAGACAGGATGAGAGGAGGAGGAGGAGGCTGGACGCAGAGGCTCCAACTACCTTGGTGACAAGGAAGAGAAGAGAGAAAGAACAGGAGCTTATAATAAGATTTGGGGGATTTGTTTCTCTGCCAGGCGGGGTGGGTTTAAACTTCTCCCTGTGTTCACCACCCACCCGGGGTTTGGCACATTACTTCTGGGAATTTGGCAGCCCAAAGAGAAAAGTTTGCACATGAGCCCTGCATGTGATGTCCAGGCTGAAGGAGGAAGGAAGGGAGCTGACGGAGTGAGCACATCAGTAGATAAGTCCGGCCTCCATCAGAGCTCATCAGTCACAGCGAGAAGCCATGCCGTCTTTCAAAGAGGACAAGTGACAGTGTTGTCCCCCGGGGGACCATGGAGCTGAAGATACGATGACTCAAGGGCCAGGTCGGGCTCTGTGATGCTGGCATGATGACTTCCCTTCTCTGAACTTCATCTGTGAACTGAGCGGGGGTGGAAGCTTTCAGGGTGCGTTGGGGAAGGAACTATGATGGTTCCCCCAAATAGACTTAAGAAGTTTCGAAGACTCGGAGTTCAATGAAAAGAAATAGGGACACAAGGCTTCACTCATCAAAGCAGTTTTCTAAAATTCCTCTTCTTCTGCCAATCTGTAAACAGGCCGGGGTGGGGGGGGCTCACCCTCAGGTCTGATCAGCATCTCCTAAAGGCTTCAACATCTGAAACCTAAGCTTTACTAGGACAGCACACTCACGGGAGTGACGTCGGTACCTTCCTGGGCTCCATGCGAGAGACACGCACGGGGAAGTCACCCTTAGCTGCTGTCTCTTCTCCATGATCCGGGTATAGGGTAGGAGTTTAAAGCGTGAACTCAGAACACGACAGGAAAGGTCTGAGGTTAACTCCCACCCCTCCTCCCTTCTTTTAACCTGTTTCTTCCTCTGCAAAATGGGGATAGTTACGGCACTTTCCTCCTTGGGTGGGATCCGGCGGGTCCAGGTAAAGCTTACTGCCATACCGGAAATGTAGTCAGACGCTCAGCTGAGCAAAAGTGGGACCCTGAGAGCGTTACCATAGTGGCTTGGGGAGTGGCAGGCAGGTGACACTACTCATCACTGGTGTCATGTACTCTATATGGGACACTTTGCAATTGGGGGGGGGGTAGGGGAGCTGTTGGAAAGTATGTTGGGCTGGAGAGCCAGCCAGACTGGCTTGCTCTGAGGAAGCCACGGGTTTTCACAACGGCTGATAGTGGTCCCCCCACCCCCACCACCATCACTTTGATGAGGGCTGAGCTGCTTGTGTAGAAAAACCCTGGCCCTGTGTCAGAGGACGTGCCTGCTCCTGAAAGGGGGCCCAGACGGGGCAGCGCAGGGAACCTGAGGGTTATGAGTTGGCACAGTGCCCTGCCCCCACCCTGGCTCCAGCACACTGTGCACAAGCCTCAGAGCTCCAGCTGAGATCTGAAACCCGGAGGAGAGGCAGAGGACACTGACAGCCAGCCCATATCATTTATTTATAAGCCCCCAACCATTGTTGAGGAGTATTTAGCAAGCATATTTCCTGAAGGCCATTCCCTTTGTAAGAAACCCCATCGGTGATTTAATTAAGCCGACATAAATGCTGAATGGAATTCAACCAGAATGGGATTTGCTGATTTGTATGTGTTGAAATAAATTCCTTGTTCTGTTCTAATTGAATAGATTGAACACAGACTGTATTTGTTCTTATCCTGCAGCCACTTTAGTGGGAGCAATAAATCGGAAATGTTATCTGGCTTGATAAGCCAGTTTTCTGAGAAAACCACCCTGCCAGTGGTGAGGGAGTGGAGGAGCTAACAGCATCTTAGTTCTCAAAGTCATGTGTCAGAAACCAACGAGACTGTATATATGTGTGTACACACACACACACACACACACACACACACACACACATACACACATACATTTACACACCCTGCTGGCAAGGATATGGTGAAGCGGGTACTTCATGGATGGCCACTAAGGTTACAAATTCATACAGCCCTATTGAAAAAGAAATTTGGAGGTATTAAAAGAGCTTGAAGATTACTGCGATACTTCATGCTTTCATCCATTTGTCACACATGTGGAAATCAAGAATCCACCCCCACCCCCATCCAGTGTGGAGGGTAATACAGACTTTAGGAAAGAACAAAGGTCCAAAGTCAATAGTCTGAGCTTCCATCTTGGAAAACTAGATAAAGAAGAGCAGGAAAAACCTAAAGCAAGTAGAAATAAATAAATAATAACAATTAGAGCTGAAATTAATGAAGTTTGACAACAGGAAATCAACAGAGAAAAGCAACAAGACCAAAAGATGCTTTTTGAAAAGGTCCATGAAATTGATAAACCTCTAGTCAGGCTAAGCAAGAAAACAGAGAAGACACAACTTATTAACATCAGAAGTGAGAGAGGGGATCTCACTGCTGATCCCGTGGGCGTTACAAGGCTAGTAAAGGAATATTATGAACACCTGTATGCCTCCAAATTTGAATGAATAAATTAATTCCCTGAAGAAAGACAAACTATCAAAGCTCACACAAGGATAAATAGATAATCTAAATAGGCCTATGTCTATTAAATAAATTTAATTTATTGCTAATAACTTCCATAAAAAGAAAAAATCAGGCACAGATGGTTTCACTCGTGACTTGTACGAAACATTTAAAGGAGGAAGTGACACAGATTCTTTGCAGTGTGTTCTGGAGATAGAAGCAGAGGGAACACCTCCAAATGTGTCGCCTTTACACCAAACCAGGGACAGACGTTACAGGAAAAAGAAACTGCGCACCAGTATCTCATGAACACAGATGTAGAAGTCCTCAACAGCATACTAGGAAACAGAGCCCAAACCATGTATGGAATTAGTTATGTACCATGACCAAGGTGACTTACTCCCAAAAATCACATAACATAATCCATCATATGAACAGCAAAGAAGAAGAAAAAGCATATGGTTGTATCAATAAGTGGAGAAAAAGAATTTGACAAAGATCCAACACCCACTCAATAAAAACTCTCAGAAAACCTCAGCTTGATAAAAAATAAATTATCTAAAAACACCTATAGCTAACATCATCGTTACTGGTGAGAAGAGAGCTGCCTGCACCCTCAGATCAGGAACCTGGCAGGGATGGTCCTGCACCACCCGGTTCAGCATTCTACTGGAATTCCAGCCGATGCTGTAATGCGATAAAGGAGATAAAATAGATAGGGAACGGGAAGGAAGAAAAAACTATGTCTGCTTGCAGACGACACGATTGTGTAGGAAATCAAAGTTATCAACAAAAAACTTATGGAACTAATAAGTGGTAATAGCGGTTATATTAATACATTAATACACAAAAGTCAGTTTCTGTATACCAACAATGAACAGTTAGAATTTGAAATTAAAAACAAACTACAATGTTGCATCAGTACCATCCCCCCCCAAAATATGCCATATTTGGCATAATTCTAGCCAAACATGTATAGGATCTATATGAGGAAACCCACAAAGCTCTGATGAAGGGAGATAAGATCTAAACAGAGATGTTCCATATTCATAGATAAGAAGCCTCGGTATTGTTAAGATATAAATCCTTCCCAACTTAATGTAGAGATTCAATACAATCATAATCAAAATCTCAACAGCTCATTTTGTAGATATTGACAAACTGATTCTAAAGTTTTACCTGGAACTGCAGAAAATACACACTGTCAAGCACAGAACAGAGTCATAGTACTGATGCTACCCGGCTCTGACTTACTCCAAAGCTACGTTATCATGAGAGCATGGTATTGGTGGGAGCATGGGCCAGTGATGAATAGAATAGAATAGAACCCAGAAATAGACTCACACAGATATGTCAACTGATCTTAGACAAAGGAGCAGAGACAATTCAGTGGAGAAAGGACAATCTCTTCAACAAATGGTGCTGAAATGTTTGGACATCTGTATGTTAAAAAAAATGCTTCACAAAAATTACTTTGAAATAAGCCTTAAATGTAAATTGTGAAACTACAAAAGACGATAACCTAGGGGAAACCCAAGGCAACCTTGAGTTTGTTGGTGAATATTTAAATACCACCAAAAGCACACCCTGTAAAAGAGAAACTATTAATACATTGGACTTAATTAAAATTACAAAGTTCTCTCTGAGAAAGATACTCTTCAGAGAATGGAAAGACAAGCCACAGTCAGGAAGAACATTTACAGAATACACATCGGATACGTGATTTTTACCCAAAATACACAGAGCTTTTGGAACTCAACAATAAGAGAAGTAACAACCCAATTGAAAAATGGGCCAAAGGTCTGACACACATCTCTGCACAAAGGTATGCAGATGTCAGATAAGCACAGGAAAAGGTGTTCAGTATCCTATGTCCTGAGGGAATTGCAAATCAAGACAACAATGATACTGCTACACACCTGTTAGAATGACTAAAAGGAAAAAAAAAAGCAGAACGGACACCACCAAATGCTGATGAGGATGTGCAGCAACTGGAGCCCTCCTTCACTGCTGGTGGGGAGGCAACTGGTGCAGCCAGTTCAGAAGACAAGAGTGCAGAGTTCTTACGAAGCTACACACAGCCCTGTGATGGGGCACTTATGCTTCTAGGTGTTTCCCCCAAGTAGCTGAAAACTTGCGTAAGCACCAAGCCTGCACACAAATGTTTGCAGCAGCTTTAGTTACAATAGCCCAAACCTGGAAGCAACCAAGACAGTCTTCAGCAAGCAAATGGATCACCTGTGATGTGTCCATACAATTGAATACTGTTCAGCGATAAAAAGAAATCGCCTGTTCTCCAGGAAAAGACCGAGAAACAGGAAGTGCATGTTGCTCAGTGAAAGAGGCCAGTCCGGAAACCTACACACTAGTGTATGAGTGCAACTCCGTGACACTCTGGAAGACACAAAACCACACAGACAGTAAAACAGTCAGTGGTTGCCAGGGGTTGGGAGATGGGGAGGGATGAACAGAGGGTTTTAGGGCAGTGAAACCACTCCGTCTGATGCCGTATGGTGGGCACACGTCATTACACATTTGTCGGAACCATAGAATGCCCACCACCAAGAAAGAACCTTTGTGTAAACCAGGACTTGAATGAATGATAATGTGCAGTAGACGTAACTGCTCTGCCACACGAATGCCAGCCACTCGCAGGAGGGCATCCATGTGCTGAGACAGGTGTGCACGTGCAATCAGGCTGGGCATGTGTGTGCGATTTCTGTACTGTCTATTCAGATGTCTGTGAGACTAAAATTGTGCTAAAAACTGAAATCGTTTTTTTTTTTTAAGTTTGTCATGGCTGCGAGGGTAATCCATATGTCATTCCTAACAGGGTGCCATCGGGAGTGGGACAGCGCTACCTCGGAAATGCGACCTTCCTGCAAATGTGTTCGTATTTCTTCTCAGATTTCATGTGCTGATCGAACTCTTCTTTTCGAGGCTTTGTCAGCTGGTGACAAAGAGTTGCGACTGTCATTGCGATCAGCTGGGCGGTCAGTGTGCCATTTAAATGGCCAGGTTTTGGAGCCGTGGCCAAGCCTGCGTTTCTGGAGTCAGTCGGCTCTGCTCTTTGCCAAGCGCTGGAGTCTGCATCTTAACAGCTGCTGTGGGAAATGTCAGTACTTACCCCAGTGATGGTTGTGAGGATTAAGTAAACTAATCCCTGGTCCCTAGTAGGTGTTCAATACATGTGAGCTGTTACTTTCATTACTTATATATGTCTTACCCAACACTCACATGGATAGGGAAAGATGAAAGGCTGCAGGTCAAATCATTTCCAGGCTGTCAACGTGTGTGAAAGCGAAGCTAAGGTCGGGTGCGTGGGAGCTGGACAAATGCTGCCCAGAGAGCGGGATGGAGGACAGAGGTGCAGGTGAAAACAGTGCAGGCTGTCCTCTGCCCTTCGTCTGGTGCCCAGTGTAGCTCACGCCAGGTCCCGTCTATAACCCCCTCCTGTGAACTTGACCCTAACATTTTGCTGTCCTAAGCAGGAAGTGTGACGGAGCCTGGGACTCCCAGGGCCGCCTGCCCTAAGCCGCCAGCTCTCAAACCAGGATCAGGAAGGGCCAAGGACGCCTACATGGGCTGCTTGTGCTGGTCTTTGGTCTTTCTGCTCCGCTGGCCGGCAGCCCATGGCGGGAGAAAAACCACTTTCAGAAAATAAACCACGTTGCTGTCTTACACTTGGCTTGCTAGAAACTATTAATAAACCCAATTTCTAATATGGATGGACCTACAGAACACTATGTTAAGTGAAATAAGTCAGTCGGAGAAAGACAAATATCATATGATCTCACTTACATGTGGAATCTAAAGAACTGAATAAATGAGCAAAGTAAACAGAAATAGTCTCAGAGATATAGAGGAAAAACTGATGGTTGCTAGTTGGGAGCGGGGTGGGGATGAGGGAGAAGGGGAAGGGATTAGATAGCATAAGTAGGTAACTACAATATTGCCACAGGATATGAAAGACAGTTCGGGGAATACAGTTAATAATGTTGTAAATATTTTGTAGGGTGTCAGATGGTCACATGTCCTGTTAGGGAGATCACTTCATCGATGGGGTAGAGGCTTGATCACTGCACTGTACACCTGAATCTGATGTTGAATAATATTGTATGTCAACTATAATTTAATGTATATATAGTCACAGGATGTGGAGTGTAGTGTGGGAGTGGAGTCTATGGAATTGTAATAGATAAGTATGATATTGGGGGGGGACGGTGGTTTGGGGGAGGAGCTGTCATTTTGTGAGGGGTAAAAAGTATAACTATTGCATTGTTTTGTACACCTGAAACTAATTTTTGAAAATGAAAAAAAAAAAAACCAAACCCAGTTTCTCTCACTTTGGGGAACTTACAGCACAGAAATTGCTTTCCCTCGAGTCTTAATATCACAGGACTCAGAAGGACTTCCTCCCTCACAGCACCACGGTCCCCTCACAGATGTGCTGCCAGATGCTCTCTGCCCTTCATGTGTGAGACTTGCTTCTGCGCTCAAGGTCCCCAGGCGTCTGCAGCAGCCATGAGACGTTGGTCACTTGGGCTGAGCCTCCCGCCAACAGGCTTCTGATGCTGAGTCCTCTGCTGTAGCCCACCCTGCTGTGCTGCCGCTTTTGAAAGGAAGCCCTGGTGGCGGTCATGTTCCCTGAGGGGAGGAGAGCTGCCGTCCCAGCCGTCCCAGCCCACGGTGACCTGTACACCGCCGCACTTACTGCTCGGTAAACCATGAAAACCCTTGCCACGCTCTTTCTTCTTCCACCTCTCTCCTCTTTCGCTGCGGGATTTAAAACGCACACGTTAGGCATGTCCTCTGTGATATTTGTGCCAGCCCCTAAATTGGAGTGCAAAGAGAGGTAAAAGGCATCTGCTCAAGTTGACATTTCCATCTCCGCTCACTCCGTCGAGAGCGACAGGCTGTAATTTGCCAACAGGTTCACATGCAGATGCATAGGTTAGTGCTGACATGGTGTGATTTTTCTACCATTGCCACCCCCGCTCACGCAAGCTACCCAGGAGGCCACGCTGAGGTCAGCAGATATTGCAGACAAACAAGAACTACAGAAAAGGCTCTTGACCTCCCTGAGCTCCTCGTGCATCTGACACAGTAATGTCCTTAGGCCTTTCGGGTAGGACAGTGGGTGGGGCAGGCCATGGGGATGCGTCCTAGGGTGAGGAAAGCCGCCTTCGCTGTCAGCTCCTTCCACTCCCACTGGTGCAAACACATCCCCCCTGTGACGCTCTGAATAAATGGACTTGGTAGCCAGGGAGACCAGGAGCTGCTCCTGCTCCAAGGACAGGGCAGCCGGCTGGCCAAGGCCAGAGGAGCCGTTGCCAGGACTGGGGTCCTGCGTGCTCCCCAGTTTGTTCAGGAGCACCCCCAGACCTGTTCATGTGCCACCTTGTTAGCTGGCCAAGAGGGGCCATCTCTAACTTACTTCTTTCTCCCCCTGCTCTTCTGTGGCTTTGTATTTCTTCCGTGTATCCTCCTCCTCCTTTTACCTGGATTCAGGTAATAACCTTCAGGGGGTCTTTCTGCACAGGGCCCTTCGGCAGTGAATTCTCTTAGTCCGTGCAGTTTTCATATAGTTGGTTGTGTGAGACTTGCCTGCAAGCTCCCTTTCAGTGGGACTTGTCATCGGCAGGAGGTGTGCACATGCCCGGGTTTGGCACGGATGTCAGTCTGGTTTTGCAGCTGCCTCTGCCGGAGACGCCCCATTCCTGGTGGCTCTGATATTAGTCTCATGGGCTGGAGTCAGAACTCAGGCTTATCCACACAGCCAGCCTCTGATACCGCAGGCATGACTGCTTCCTCTCAGACCCGGCAGACTTCCGCTTTGGGCTCTTGCCTGGGCCGGAGGCACTCTCTCCTCCCTGTTGCCAGGCCTGGAATGTCTTCCCCGCACCCTAATTTATTCAGGAGTCCCTGTTGCTGCTAGCTTGTGGAGGCCGCAGCCCTGACCCCAGTTTCTGAGAGATTAATACCCAGCCTCAGGTCCAGCTCCTGCTGCCCACTGAGCTGGGAAGGCCCGTGTCGTCTCTGGGGGACCTGAGGATCACCAGTCCTCGTTTTGACACCAGACCATGGGTTATTTATTTGAGATTATTTTATCCAGTACTATTATGGCTTAGAGCATGGAAAAGGGGTATGTGCAGTGTTTTGATTCACCTGGTTCCCTGGGAGGCCTGACTGACCTCCAGCCGCTTTTAATCACTTTGAAGCTGTGACATCATCCAAGTTTTCATCTGTGGCCATTCGTGGACTTGCTCACCAGTCTGGATGCCAGCCAACCGTGAGCTTCAAACCCACACTGTGTGGACCTATGAGGCTGAGAGACCCAGAGATACGACATGTGTCGGCTTGTATGCACGTAACTGAAGTCTGACCTTTTTCGGGTCTAGTTCGGGTGCTGAGGGCAGCTCCTCAGAAGTGAGCAGAAAGGGAACAGCGTGTGGAGGCTGCACGTGGCTGGGACGGGGCACCACCAGTGTGGCCATGGCCAGCATGGAGCTTTTCCTGGTGTGCTGCCCTGTTCCAGTGAAGTCCAGCCCTTGTTTTCTTTAAAGACAAGACATTCGGTTCTGCCATCATTGTTTCTGGCAACCGAAAGAATGAGTCAGTCCTCCTGGTCCAGAGTGGGAGGAAAACAGTATCAGACACCAGAGTTGGGGACTAATATCCCATCAGCCAACTGGAAGAAAAGCCCTTGACTAGAGACGCCTGAATGGCCAGTGGGTCTTTGTCCCCTGCCAAACTGACCGATGCGCTGAGCTATTAATGTAGGATTCCTGCTCTGCAAGGACTGGCCAGTTCCAGTGACATTATAAGATGCACGCCAAGCAAAGCCAGGTGGACGAGGAAAGAGGCTTCTAGAGCTTGGCAACAGGGTGCGGCTCCTGCATCTGCACGGCTTCCTATCTGAAGCAGAGGGGCAAACAGGACGGCCTCAGCACACTTCTTCCCGGCAGCAGCCGCGATTCTCAGAGGAACAAGGACTTCGGCTTTGCATCTGTTCCCCCGAACATAGCTTCCTTGCCTCTTCTCCAGCGTCTGCCGTCTTGTGGAGGGGACTGCCCTTTACTGAGCCCTTAATCTCTGCCAGGCAGGAGTTTGATCCATTCTTGATCATCTGACCAGTCTTCTAAAAGTGAAATTTGACCATTCTGTTCCCTTTTAAAGACTATCCCATGGGTATTTCCTTTGCATTCAGAACAATCCGACTTCCTGTCCTGGCCATCTGACGTCCTGTCTTGCCTCCTTACTCTGACCACTGTGTTCTCACCTGTTTCAAAACTTACCCCTGCTCCCCTTGCTCACTGCAGTACAGCTTCTTTCTGGGTTCCCCCATTTTGTCTTTATTTATTTTGTATATCTTATTGTGGGAAGAACACTTAGTATGAGATTTCCTTTAATAAGTTCTCAAGTGTGAGCTCCGGCTCTGTGGCCTCCTGGCCCAGTGGTGGCCTGGGGCGTGGCCACCTACCTACCTGACCTGACACCTGCTGCTTAGGGGCTCCCCACTTCCCTCCCAGCCCCTGGCAGCCGATCTTCTCCCTCTGATTCTCAGTGTCTCCCGACAGCTCGCAGAAGAGCAGTCACGCAGGATTTGTCCTCCTGTGACTGGCTTATTTCACGGAGCATGGCGTCCCCAAGGTTCACCCGTGTTGTCGCACCTGGCAGGAGTGCCTCCTTTCTAAGGCTGACTGATATCTCACCACCTGTGTTCACACAAGTCCATCGTCCATTCATCAGCTGGTGGACACGGGGCTGTGTCCACACCTCGGCTGCGGGGAGCAGTGCTGCAGGGAGCACGCGTGCTGATGCCCTCTGGCGTCCTGATTTCACTCCTATCAGGTAGACACCCAGAAGGGGGGTGCGGGGTCATACGGGAGTTCTAGTTTTAATTTTTTGAGGAGCCTCTACTGATTTTCATAGTGGCTGCACCCATTTGCAATCCCACCAACAGGGCACAAGGGTCCCCTTTTCTCCACATCCCCACCAACAGGACCTGAATAGACATTTCACCAGAGATGACGTAAAATGGCCAATAGGTGCATGAAAAGTGCTCACTGTCACCAATCATCAGGGAAATGCAAACCAGAGCCACGAGGCGATACCACCTCCCATCTGTCAGGATGGCTGTCATTACTTTTCCTGCTCCCACCTCAGGGCCTTGGTGCCTACTACCCCTTTTGTCCGGGGCGCTTTTCCCTGAGTCCTCACCTGGTCGGCTCCTTCTAGTCGTGGGAATCTCAGCCCAGATGTTATTTTCTGGAGAAGCTGACCCTGACTGCCTGTCAGAAGTGGCTCTTTCTGTCCCTTGTCACAGCCCCACATCGCTGCCTGTGGCTATTCTCTTTCCTTACTTGTCGCCAGTCTCGCCCACTCTGCTGTATGCACCGTGAGAGCTGAGCCCGGGCTGTCATGGTCACCACTGTTTCTCCTGGGCCTCAGTGAGCACAGGAGCCAAGGACGGCCTCCGCTGTCCTGCGCTCAAATTCCGGATCTGCAGGAGGCTGTGTGACCTGCCTCTTTCTGAATCTCTCTGTGCCTCTCTGTTCTCTCTTGTAAAATGGTGATGATGATAGTAATTCGTACTTCATAGAGTTGTTCTAAGCAGCAGAAGAGGTAACACACGTGAAGTGCTTTAAACAGTACCTGGCGCATAGCCAGCACCCAGCAAATCTCATTCTCGTCATTGATCACAGATATGCCGAGTGAGTGAGTGAGTGAATCAATGAATGAATGAATGAATGAATGAATGAATGAATGAATGAATGAATGAATGAAGAGTGAGGCGTTCTCCCATGTGGATTTTGTTTATTCCTGATGGCAGAGGTGGTTATATTCATCTCACGAGTGCTGATAAGAAAAGTTACCTGGGTGTTCAAGCAAGAATGACGTGGAGCTCAGACTCCATTCCAGGTCTCCTGACGCTGAGCGAGCGTCAGAGGCTCTGCTGTTACACGAAACCCTGTGAGCTGGTGTCAGCCGTGCCCTCACCTTAACGAAGCCCCCATCACTAGTGTGTGTGTGCCACAGAGTGTCTGCCAGCCCCGGAAGCCCTGAGGCCCCTGAGCAGGACTAACCAGAGGGCACTGCGGAGAAGACCTGGCTGATCCTGCACCGTCTCTGCTGTGTACAGTGACAGGTGGCAGTGGTCCCTGGTCTCACCATCCTGACCGGCCCTGTCTTTAGGTGGCAGAAATGGCCTCACTGTTTCTGTAGTGCTGTCTTTCAACCCCACTTACTGTTGACTTACTTCTGCCTTCAAGAGAAAGTGGGAAAAATAAGAGTAAACATGTCTGCAGGAAGAAAGAGACCTAAGACCTCATAGCAGCTTGGAGACTGCAGCACAAGCTTTTCATCTCACCTGGGTCCTATAACCATGAATTTCCAGTCAGACCCAGATTCTAGCACTGGGTTTGCCGTATGTTGTGGAAGAATACCTGAGATTCCCTAGAAGTTGTTGACACAAACGTCCCACCATTTGCCCATGCGTAGCCTTTACAGGCTTCAGCTTTTGGTCTGCTCGTGCAGCTTGGCACCCTGAACCAGTCATCTAGTAGATACCAAATAGGTGAACTGATGGGGAACGATGTTGACCATTCTCACCAAAGTTCTAGCCATGTATGGATTTTAAACAAAGCGGCCTGAAACACAGACCTTCTGAATGCATCATTAGGACATGAACGATAGATTCGGGCACCCATTATTTGTTCCATTTGTTATTCACTCAACAAACACTGTGTTGGACAGTGGAGATATAACGGTGAACCTGACACATTCCCACAGGCTCCAATATGCAAACCAACTGGTTAACAGGCAACTATAACACAGACAGTACATCCTGGGTGTGAGCAGTGTGCAAAGGAGGGGGACTCCCAGGAGGGTGCCTCAACCACCTGTGGGGGTCATGATCCGGCTTTAGATTCTCAGCGTTCTCTTGGGACAAGGACAGGAAACCCAAGGACTTCCTCATCACTGTTTGGCTGACAACATGTTTTTCAGACTCTTCCCCAAAATGCTCAGTGGTACCTACAGACCCCTGGCTTGTCCTCGTTTGTTTCAGCCCCCTGGCTGCTCCAAGCCCTTGGGCCGAGGGTTTCACCAGTGCAGCTGGGAAGTTCAGGCTGATGGCTGATGGACACAGGGGCTGCCGTGCAATGGCAAAGGCTCATTTACCTGCTTTCTGCGGCCAGGTGGGTGGGGGAGCAGTGCCCTTGCTCTGGTCATGGGGTCATTGGTGAGTGGCTATAGTTTTGCCTTGCTGAGCTACTGACCAGGCCCCACCGAGCAGCTTGGCACTGCTGGAGGCAGTGAGAGAAGGAGTAAGCCACTGTCAGGATCTGGAGATTCTGAGGGGTGTCTGGATAGGCTCGGGGTGGGGTGGGCAGTGAACAAAACCCAAGTGGAGGGAGGGCAGAGGGGTGAAGCTGTTAGTGCTTGCACAGGGGACCAAGGGAGAGAGGCCCGAGGACCCCAGGAAGGCCATGAGTGAAAGGAGCCCCTGGGGAAAGGTGCTCAGAGACCCCAGTGAGGGGGCCGGCCAGGAGCACGGTAGTGGGAGCTGGATCAGGGCACCACAGCGCTCTGAGGTGGCAGACAGACAGCTGGAGGCAGATCCTGGAATAAAAGTAACAGGAATGAGAGCTGGAAACACTCTGCTCCACAAAAGTGAGAAAGCAGCTGTGGTAGATACTCGGGACCGTTTTCGTGACTCCCATCTTTCTATCCGGGACCCACAGACCTTGAGATGGCAGCTGTAAGGAGTCAGGCCCAAGAGTGCCTTGCCTTGTTCGTAGTGCCAGCAGGGAGACTTCGTGTCAGAGTTCCACTCAGAACCGCAAGGCCAGCTAATTGGCCAGGCGTCTCAGCCCTGTGCCCTCCTGCGTCCTCGTCAGTTCACCTCGTCGTCTGCCTCGCCTTCAGGGAGAACTTGCAGTCCTGCATCCCATCCCCTCTCCACCCCTCACCCCACCTTCACCGTGCTGGGGCCAGCCAGCCATCCCCAGTCCTTGGGATCCAGGGTCCAGCAGGCCCAGGAGCTCAGAGTCCTTGCGCCGTATGTGAAAGCGTGAATGTGGCCTTCTCAGGGGAGGGCCTGTGACTTACAGGACCATCAAAGGGCTGCACGTCCCCTCCCCTAAAAAGGACCAGCCACTGCCCTTGGCCCTTAACCCCTCCTCTCTTTCAGTAATGTTCATGTCCACCTGCTCTCCATCACCGTCCCCATCTGCCCCACCCCTGAATCGTGGCCTCAATGCCCTTGACCACAGCCTTTGCTCCAGCCTTCTCACTCTTCTTGCTAATTCTGCTCTGTCAGCTGGTCGGAAGCTTCTAGCCCTCCCCCCCCCCCGCAACCGCCCCCAGCAGCATCCTCAGCTCCCTGGGTTTCTCATCCTTTTTGTGGATCTCTAAACACACTAGAGAATGCAGGGTGGTGCCCCAGCCCAGTTCATAGAGTGGAATCTCAGCCGGGCACCCAGGGCCTCCCAGATCCTGTTACGACTTTGGCCATCTTTCCCTGTTTCTCTTGGGAATCCTTCAGGATTCAGCCACCTGGCCTCAAATCCCCTTACATGATCCCCCAGCCAACCCCTTTGTCAAGGTAGAGCCTTGCCTCTCACAAGAAAAATGATGCCTGTTGAAATAAACGCCCGCCACTTCCTGCTTGCTATGGTGACAGGTGAGAAATGGAGGGTCAGAGAAGGTCTCCCGAGTCACCTGTAGCTGGTGGGTGCATTGGGAGCCTCGCTTTTCTCCGCTGTGCACATGTGCTTCCTTCTCTGTGTATTGTTACCAGTGTCAGTAGTAGTAGCAGGCAGCCTTTATTTATCATTCGTTAGAACAGGTATTTACTGAGTAACTCCTGTGAGCCCTGGGCACACACTGGACGACAGAGCCGGCCCGCAGGTGTGCAAATCCACAAGCACTGAGTGCTCACAAGCCTGTGTGCGCCACACGCCTACCTGTGTTCAGACGTGCTCAGCGGCACAGACCAGCTGCAGCTGTGGGCTCCCGTGAAGACGTGCAGCCTCTTTGCTCTGTCCAGTTCCGCCGCCACAGCCTCCCAGCCCCTCCCCGACACTGGTACCCGTGCCCTGAGCTGAGGCGCACAGTGAGCTGCACTAACAGGCCGCCCGGCCATTCCTCCAGCGTGCACTTCACAGACAGCCCGCCACATTATGGCGAATGGTTCTGGGACTGTGAAGGGCCATGCTTGTCTTCTGAGGATGACCAATGGCCCTGATGGGTGGGTGCCAAGAGGCCCATCAGCGGGCCTCTGGTCAGCGCCTCCCTGTACAGCTGCAGAATTAGTTCTGGCTTAATTGGAGGGCAGTTGTCGTGTCCCAGAATCCCAGGTTGGCCCTTGGGATAATGAGATGGGTCCGTAGGGGCCATCGGTCTCTCCTCCACAGGTGAGGGCGGCTCTCAGGAGCTTGGCCTAAGTGGCTGGTGATGGAGTAGACACGGAGCTGACTGTCATAAACCCCCGTTTCCCCAGGAGCTGAAATGCTCCGCAGCCACTCTGCCTTCTCCCCGCAGGACCCGTCCTTGGCTGACATTTCTGCAGGCTGAGCGCAGCTGTGACTTAGGCCGGAGAGGGTCTAAGTCCCAGTTTTCTGTCTTGTGAAGACATACATTGGATACAATCCCATGTGAACTGAGGACCTACTGTGTGCTGAGCACTGCACTTGTTTCCAGGCTGGGGCGGGCAGACTCGGGCAGCCTCTGCTCTCATGAAGATGAGAAAAGCTCAGGGACTCACTCTAATGAATGCACAGTGCAGGCCTGGGAGGTGAGACGCAGGACTGCATGGCCCAGGGCCCTGGGGAGGGACGGCTGAGCTGACATGGAGGGGCGAGCAGCCATGTCCGTGAGATGGGTGGAGACTCCGAAGCGGAGGGAGCGAGCCACTGGAGGAAGCGTGGTCACCTGGTATGTGGTGGGGCCTGAGGCCAAGCAGGGAGGACTCATGGCACATGGAGGAGGAGAATGGGCCGGTGGGCAGAAGGCGGGCGCTCTTACTTGGGACCAGGAAGCCCTGTTCGGGATCTATCCTTTTTCTTAAGAAAAGTGGAAAGCCGGCAGAGGCTGGGGGGTGGGGGGAGACGTGCCATATTTGCGTTTTGGAAAGATCCCTGACTGCAGCGGGGACTGAATAGGCGGGGCTCGGAGAGGATGCTGAGACGCTGATTAAATGCAGTTTTGCAAACACAATGGAAGCTGTCAGTAATGAGTGCCCCTTCCTGCTTACACCGCACAAGGCCACCTCACGAGTAAGTGAACTCAGGCGTGACAAGCGTCTGGCACACCCTAGGTGCCCAATAAATGCCAGTTCTCATCCCCTATTTCTGTTGCATTCCCACTGACTCTTTCACATGGCGGGCTGGGACTCGAATCCTTTTTGCCTTCTGGAATGTTCCACCCTCGTCAGTTTCTAATCAGCAGTGCAGCTCCCACAGGCAGGCTGGGCCTGCAGGGCTGCCAGGGAGAAGCCGGGCACAGCCAGTTGCAGGGCCCAGCCTGCTGGGCGCTCCTTGGCAGGTTGCCACCTCCCCCTGGTTATTAGCTGCGGTGCCTCTGTGAAATATGAATTTGCCTGGAGTCACGTCGGTGCCACTCACCAGGACGTCTTTGCGTTTGCGCCACCGTGCCTGCAAGCACGCCTGCCTTCGTCCGTGTACACAGGCTCTGTCTCTAACTGGGCACTTTTTCTGGTGCCATGACTCCAATCTCCTGTGACAGGTCTGCAGATGCTGTTGGGAGAAGAAGAAATAGGGTCCCATCGGGTTCTCCTCCGTCAGTGGGCTTTATTTCACGATCCCATTGGGAATGATTTTCTAAGAGGCTCAGTTCTCGCTTGGTATCTTCATACGAAAGTCCTGACCAGTCTAAGGCTGATGGGAGGGCAATTTTTGAGTCAGGTAGCGTGGGTTTCCCCAGAGTTGCGGTTCAGTGAAGTGTTTTAGGAGACTCTTAACACCGCAATAAGGCTGGATTGACATTGTGTCTGTTTCTATTCTCGTTACAATAAAGGAATCAGTGGGGTATTAGAATTTTACTGCCTGCCATGTTCGGCGAATTACAGGGAGGGCTAATATGATTTCCCACGCTCGATCCTGTTTAGATTGGCAGGTTTGTCTGGCATTACTCAATAGAATAATAAAGCACCAGACAGGGGATTGGCTCTCTTGAAAGCTAAGAAAGGAGGTGATAGGGTTGTTTATAGCTGGTGGGGATGGATTCCAATGGACGAGCCCAGAAGGAGTGAAACGGTCTTGGCATACAGAATGCCAAGGACTCGGGGAGCATATGATAGGGTAAAACCCCGCCCTGTGGGGGCAACTCCCCAGGGGACCCAGGACAGCAGCCACCAGAACAGAGAAACAACATCATAGGGAGAAACAGATCAGCCCGTGTCTCTCGAGAGCATTGGTTTCTTTCTGCTGAAGAAAGGCTTCAGGTGCAGGCTGGACCAACTCAGGTGGGCACACTGTACACAGGGCACGCTGGCCTGGGCACATGAGCACACTGTTTCAGCCCCGCCTCACAGCCCTGTCCGAGGAGCTGTTATGACTGTCCCCACCACCACCAGCCTTGTTTTAGGTAAGCTTTCCTGGAAATGGACTCTGAACTGGAGAGCTGCACGCAGAAGGCATTGCACTTTAAGGAAGCTGGGGAGGCACAACTGGGCAGAGCGAGAAGCTGGCCTGCCACGTGGCCACAACCAAGGGCCCAGAGGCTCCCCCAGGGAGCTCAGAGCAGGTGGCCTCCAGAGTTATCCCCCAATGACCCAGGCTGCTCCTTTGTGTCCGCACATCAGCCCCTCCTTGGCTGGGGCCACCCCTTTCGAAGAGACATCATCTTGGGCAAGGCAGTCCCCTGCTATAGAGGGCAGAGCGTCCACGGCCAACATGCCCACCACCTGGGTGCCAGGTGTGTTGTTGCCTTGGAGAGGGGATGTGGGCAGAATGTCACACGTCTACTGACATCATCGTCATCATTTAGCAGGCGAGCCTCGGAAGAGCTGAGCTGCTGGCCCAAGGCCAGGCTGACTGGATCACCAGGCTCCAGTTCCCAGGCGTCTGTGCCTTCTCCTCCCTGCCCTCTGCCTCAGCCTCCCCGCCTTTCTCCCAGGTTGGAGGAAGGTGAGGTCGCTGATGCCAGGGCAGAGCAGCTCTGGGGAGGGTGTCTCAGAACCCCTCATTCAGCGAGCTCAGTGAGCACCTGCTGTGTGCCAGGTGGGGAACCAGCCAAGGCCCTCTTCCGGGGAGTGCGTGTTCCGATCAAACAGTTTACGTTCCAGGGAACCTGGAACTCACGTTGGAGCACAGCACGGGGAGCTGGACCAGCTGCGTGGCCCGGGGCCTGTTGGAAAGGACAGGAGACACCCTCACTGTCTGCGTTAGTTGGCGTCATACGGTGTTTGGCTACATGGACTAGAGCACCCAACTGATAATGAGGAGGTTTCTTCCTCTCTGCTCCTTTAAAAACGTGGGCATTTCATTGAACATAAGAGCACTAAAGTTTACAGCACTGTATTCTGTGGTGTGCCGCTAGAAGGGAGTTCCTACGCCGTGTGTGACAGGCTGTGTCCCTACTGCCACTTTAGACTGGCCTTTGTGTGGTTTGGGTTGGGCTGTTGGAGAGTGTTGGCGCGTGGTTTCTAAGGAGAGGCCAGGGCACTTCATCCATGTGTTCCAGTCCTGCTTGAATGCTGCTTTCCCCAGTGTCCACTCACTGTAGTCTTACAAACTCTGTCTGTGTCACCTCTAGTGATTGTTTAACATGATCCAGTTTAAGAGGACATGCTGGTGTAGTGACCCATCATCAGCTAGTTCCTCTGGAAGGTTCCTCCCCGACCGCATCCCACTTCCCTCCCCTTCTAGGAAGAATGGACTCTGGCAGATCAGGGACGAGGACCACAGCTGAGCTGCTGTCGCATTTCAAGCCCCTTACGAGTGAGGACAGAACTTCATTGTTGTCCCATGAGTGCTGGGACTAAGGAAACCGTAGCACCAGCTTCCGTCTACTGAGCGTGTCTCCTGTACTTGAGCCACGGTTTTCAGCCTTGGTAGAGGCCTGGAATCCCCTGGGGTGGTTAGCATTCCAGGCTCCTGCTCCAGTTAGAGTCTCAGAGGTGGCATCCAGACACAGTGACGTTACAGAACATGCTCTGATTCTGACGTGCAGAGGAGTTCGAGAACCATCGTGCGTGCTAGCGTTTTAGGTCCGTGATCAGAAAGGTTCCGACAGTGCCCTCAGTCAGTGATGAATGAACTGAGTCCAGAGAGATGAAGAAGGGTCAGCTGGGGTTCTAGAGCTCACAGGAGCACCTTGACTTTCAGCCCGAGCCCAACTCCTAGAGCTGTGTACCGCCCCCCACCCCCCACCCCGCCCGCCTGCGGCTGTGGTTTGTCTGGCGGCTGACAGCACCTTAGATTGCTCCCAGACAGTGTTGCCCTGGCTTTGTCTGGGGAACCTCACTGCTGCAGCTGTGTTTCACAATCATCCCTTCACCCACACAACTGGGCCAGAGGGCCGTCTGTCTGCCTCTGTGCTTGTCCAGATTATTAAAGAGCAGCTGCCTGCAAATATGTTTGCAGCCACCTAATTCGATGGCCGCGTGCGCCTGCATATTCACAGCTCCCAACCCACAGCCCAGGCCTGCAGGCCTCCTTCCGTGGGCTCTGGAAGCTAATCTGTCTTGACAATTGAAATAAATACACTTCCACCAGCTTCAGTGAGCCCTCTAGATTTCAACAAGTTCCTTGGCAGAAGGGAAGCCAGGGATGGGGGCGGGGTTTGCTCTGGATCTCAAGGTCAAGTATAGCCCAGAAACAAACCATTGAGACGCTGGCCAGAGAGCCCCGCGGCTGGGCACTTTAGCTGGAAGCTACACTTCGCTGGTTTCTGGCGCAGAGACCCTGGCAAGCCCCCTGCCTGGCACAGACCTCTTCTCGTGGGCAGGGCTGCAGGAGAATTAGAGGGAGGTGGCCATCACTCGCACTTTGCCTTCCACGCTGTGCCTCCAGGGCTACGGGCCGCTCAGCATTTCCCCTTTGAATGGACCTACTTCTGTGTTTAACCTGAATATTACTTATCCATGACCTTACTCAGAGGAGCCCACAAAGCTCAATAGCATGGTCCCTTTATAGCACCCATGAAAATAGCCGGTAGGTAAAAACCGAGGGGTTCCTCCACGTGCCACCTTCATCGTATGCGGAGGACACGTGGGGGCAGTCTGCATGAAGAGGGTAAGGCCACAGCTGAGCACAGCCCACAGCAGATAGTTAGCACCCACTGGATGCCAGCCTCACAGCTGAGGAAGGTGCCACCACGGCCATATTGACTGAAGGTGCCTACGAAGTGCCTGTCGGGTGGGTGGGACAATCTGGCCACTGTGAGGGAACAGAACCTGCTTCTGGGCAGGCAAGGGCCGCCCCGTCCTGCCTCTCGCCCTAGATGGGTCAGCGGCAGGGACTGGAGCCTCGGCTGCGAAGCAGTGCTCGGCAGATGTCTCCCCTGCACTTAGCCTCTGGGTTTCACTTTCCCCGTACATGAAATGGGGGTGATGGTAGCGACTGCCTCCTAGCAGTGCTCGTGGATCCATGAGATGAGGTGTAAGTGCTCAAAGCAGGACTAGCTCCTAGAGGTGACCAAGGGTTCGCTGTCACCACCATCAGCGTCTGTCACTGTGCTGGGCTGCGCCCTGGTCCTCCTGACTCTCCCTGCTGAGTTCTCAGTTGGCCCGAGCCTGAAGCCATGCAGTCTCTCTCGGTGCGATGCTCTGATGATCCAGTGCCCCCTGATGAATCCCATGCATCAGTGTTCTCTCGTGTTGTCTTATCTCGCATCGTGAGCCCCGGACATTGCTTCTTGGCCTTCTGGCTGGCCAGATGGAACACCAGCATGAACTTGGTTTAAGAAGAAAAGACTCCTCCAGCAGCCCCTGCCTGCTGGCCCTGACGTGCTCTCCAGCGCTGCCCTTACAGAGTCACCATGTGGCTGCCCCTGAAAAGAGTCCCTGAGTTGCCCTGAGCTGGATGTTTAGCCACTGCCCTCTAGTCCCCTGTACTGGAGAGAAAGGGGGACTCAGGGAGGCGCCACGTCAGGGTGAGCTGACGGAGTTTTGATTTAAAGCCTTGGAGATCTGAAGAGCTGCGATGGTTGGTGTTATGTGTCGCTGGGCTAGCCTAGAGTACCCGGTTGCTCAATCATACACTAATGCTGTGAAGTTCTTCTGCAAATGTGCTTAACACCTACAATCAGTGGACTTTAAGGAAAGGAGATTACCTTGATAACATGGGTGCGCTCCTTTCAGCGAGGTGAAGAACTTGGGAGGAAAATTTGAGGTTTCCCAGAGAAGGAGAAATTCTGCTTCAAGAATTTCATCACTTCCTACCTGAGGTTCCAAATGAGGAAGAAAGGAAGGAAAGGAGGGAGGAAGAGGGAGGGAGAAAATAAAGTAGTTTAAATTTTTTTTAGAATCTAACACCCTGCAGAAAAATTTTCAGAGACCAGTTCTATCTTTAAATTATAAAACATATATATTTATAGAGAAAAGGACTATTGGGCTAGTCTGGCAGACTGGTCATGGCCTGGTTGGGCAGTTGGCAGGTTGGAACCCAGAGAACTTGACCCCCATTGGAGTACCACAGACTCTGATTACCCACCCGGCTTCTCTTTTCACAAATGAGGACACTGGGACCCAAACTGTCGCCCAGAGACAGGAAGTGACTTGGCTGACGTCACGTAGGGAGGGGGGCCAAAGCTGCAGGAAGGACCACAGGATGTAGAGAACCAGAAGACAATCGTCCCCCTCTGCCTGCCACAGCCACCTCTGGCCTTCTTGCTCACCTCACTCTGAGAGTGAGAAAGCAGAGTGTCCCCAGCCCTCGTAGATACCTCAGCCATCAACCCTGGGTGAGGGAAGCCCTTGGCCTGAGGCGGGCTGGGGAAGCTGAGTGCATGGGGCTGACGTCATCCCAGCTGCTTGCGTGCTGCGCTAAACCCCACCGTGCCTGGGCTGGAAGTCACCCACTACTAGAGAGGGACAGCGGTGTAGTAAGATTAGGAGTTGAGAACACTTGTTACAGCCGAGGCAATGATAAGGAAAGCTCAACGTGCGGCTGGGAATTTGCGGTGGAATTCTGAAATCAGCAAGTGAGGGAGATGTGTTTTGAGGACAGAGTCCAAGCCCCTGGATTTGGCCTGGTCAAGGCCAAGTCTGCTGCTCTTAAAAGAAAAGCCAGTTGCCCTTCATATAGATGACCCTGCTGTCCTTTTTGGATACTAGTTGCAGAACCACATTATTATCTGTATTAGGAAGTTCTTATTGGTAGATCTGGTCTATTGAGCTCTGAGCCCAAAAGTATTTAGTGTGACTTGAATTCGAATCAGATAGTGGCATCATCCGAATAAATGATGTCAGATGTAAGTTTGTTAACTTGGGCCAATGGGAGGAAAAAACAGTGGGGTTTGTGCATGATCACAACTGACAGTGCTGCCGGCTGTGACGTGGCCCACTAGGGCACCCTAGGGATGGCGGTCTCCTCTGGCTTAGTCGGGCATTGGCATCTGTGATGTCCAACAAGACCTGTTGCTTGCGGGAAGCAGAAATGTAAGCGGCAGTGGAAACACTTCAGGCAGAAGTCGTCTTGGTGTGCTAAAGGAACTGAAAAAGTACTCCATTGTTAAAGCATAAGTGGGGTGGAGGGATTGTGGTCTAAGGAGAGTAAGATAAAGTGGGGAGGACAAATTCCCCAGAACCTCAAATTAAGGGGTTTGGATTGTATCATCAGAACAAGGGAACTCGTCAGAGGGCTTTAAACAGGGAGTGGCATGCATTCGTCTGTTTTTTTAAAAGGTCACTCTGGGCATTAGATGGAGACTAGATTGCAGGAAGGGTAGGCAAGCATGGAAGCGGGGACCAGCTGGAAGGACATTGCAATAGTTCAGGGTGGAGATGATGTTGGTTCTGACTAGGATGGTGGGGATGGAGATGAAAGAGGCAGGAAGATGAATGGTTGTATGGCTAGGAGGGTAGATGGATGGATGGATGGATGGATGGATGGATGTTGGACCGATGGATGGATGGATGGATGGTGGATGGACCGATGGATGAATGGATGGATGGATGGATGAATGAATGATGGATGGACCGATGGATGGATAGTTGGATGGATGGATGGATGGATGAATGGTTGGTTGGCTAGGAGGGTGGATGGATGGATGGATGGATGGATGGGTGATGGATGGACCAATGGATGGATAGTTGGATGGATGGATGGATGGATGATGGACCGATGGATGGATAGTTGGATGGATGGATGGATGGATGGATGGTGGATGGACCGATGGATGGATGATGGATGAATGGATGGATGGATGACTCGATGACAGAGCATACCGAGTTTATGAACTTTGTGATTTCTAGCTCCTTGAACTTAGAGACATACAAATTAATTTTCTGTAAGAAGCTCATTGACTAAGACTTTCTCACTTGACAGAGTGAGTGAAATGATAAGCAGTGTGCCCTTGGTCTATCTGGAGAACAAACCTCATGCCACCCTCATGTTCAGATGGAGAGCCTCAGGTCCTTAGAGGAAAGCAGCTGGTCTGTGGCCACACAGCCGGCGGGGCTGGGAGTGGAACGAGAATGCCACTTCGGTGACCTCAGTTGTAGGGTCCTTGTTCCTCTGCATGTGGCCTCTCTGCACATTTTCCCACTAAGGGGACAAGCCAGGGCCACTTGCTGCTGCCACCAACCATGGTGACACCGTGTAGAGGCCACTAGGAGTCACCACTGAGCATCGCCCACCAAGGGAGGGTCTGCGAGCGGGTAAAAGATCCGTGGGCCCACGTGAATATACTAACCTTAGTGAGGCATCCCTAACCGAGGCTCTTGGAAGGGGGTTCGGGATTTGGCCGCATCAGAGCTCTGAGTGTGCACTAGTAGTAAAGAGAAGCTGAGGAACAGAAAGGGACTGAATGAATGACAGCGCGAGCTGCTCTGTGTGGACACGGAGGGTGTGTGTGTGTGCACGTGTGTGAGTGTGCACAGTGGGTGTGTGTATTTGTGTGTGTCTGAGAGAGAAGCATTTTGAGAGCTCTCTCTGAGGACCCCACTTCAGGGCTGCCTGTGCTGCACGTAAGGGTGGGAGAGAGGAGACAGTGTTCCTGCCATTTTGGAGTTTCGGTCGGTGTGTGTTTGTGGCTTGGGGGAAGCAGGAGAAGGGAGAGAGAGACAGAGAGAGAAAGCGAGTCAGAGAGAGAGGGTAGAGAGGTGGAGGGGGGCACCACCCAGCACAGAGGCTGCCAGCAGCTCCCCCGCCCGCCCCCCAGGATCTCTGCTGCCTGAGTGGGGTAATCCCACATGCCGGCCGTGATTATCCTGCCTGCTGTATGGTGTGTCAGGCCTCCTCGCAACTAGAAATTGCTCAGGAAAAGACCTCATTATTTTACAAGCCGCTAAAAGCAGCTCTTCTGTGTTTCTGCCTTTGCTTAAACGCAGATGGGAGAGATAGATGGACCCCTACAGCCATCTTTGTTCTGTGGGGAGGTGGCAGGGCCCAGGTTATCCTGGGGAGGGGGGAGAGATCCCATTAGATCGTGCCCCAGGTTGTCCAGGAGAAAAATGGAGGAAATAACAGCCAGAGCTTCTTTGCCCTCACGGGTGACTCTGGAAGGGAGAGTAAATCTCTCCGCTCCAGCAGTTCCCTGAAGGCAGATTTTATAGAAGTGGGGGAGGGGCAGGTTCAAGAAGCGGGGGACTGAGAAGTCAGTCAGTGGTGCTTTTGGAGGCGCAGGTGGGAAGCCTTGAGTGAGGAGGGAGGCAGCTGGGCAGCCCGGCTGTGGTTTTGGTCTGTTCTCTAGGTCAGAATCTTCTTGTGGACTTGAATTCCAGTGAGACCAGCAAGGCTGGAAAATTAAGCGTCCAGCTCTTAGGCTTCTCAGTATCACATACCACAGTGGGAAGGAAATACAGTGCTTTGGTGACAACCGAAGAAAGCTGCAGCGTGCGGGGGCTCACAAGGCCCATTCCTAGGTGGGGCCACGTGCTCCCGACGACTCAGGGAAGGTTTGCAGCGTGCCTGGCACACCCACACATGAGTGGGGAAAGAGTTCAGAGGTGCGCAGCGTTTGGGTGTTGCAGCCGGTGATAAGAGACGAGGAGAAGGTACAGCATGGGCTCTGTAGGCCCTGATTCGCTGGGCACGTTGTTTACGTTGGTTTATCAGCAAAGGTCCACTTGATGGGCATTATTTGGGCTTGAATCTGAGTGATGAGAAGCTTGAAGGTCGCTCACTGTAAGAGCACAGATTTATTTCTAAGTGCAGCCAGGAGCCAGTGAAGGGTTTTTGAGGAAGGGAGAGTGTCTGGATGCTGCGTGGAAATGGACTGAAGGGATTTGGCAAGAGCAGAAAGCAAGGGGACGGTCAGGAGTGCAAAGCAGCTGTCCAGGCGACAGCCAGTGGTTCCCTAGAGCACGGTGGTGGCAGTGGGGTGGAGAGATGGGGTGATCTCTGCACCACCATAATGGCTAAAATTAAAGAGACGTGGGGCAGCCAGGACTCTCATGCACTGCTGCTGGGAGCAGGACCTGGCACCAGCAGTTTTAAAATGGTTTCTGAAGCTAAAGATATACGTGTGCTTGATGAGGAGGTGCCCCAGGAACAGAGGGAGACCATGTTCCCCAGCTCCCGGCTGTTAGCTGAGGGCGTGTGCTGGCTCTGGCCAGTGGGCCCTGGGTGAGTGACATGTCCATTGTTTCCAGGCCTGGCCTCTGGTCTCAGGAAATCGTGCGTCACTCTGTTTGTTCAGAGCATAAGGAACGCTGCATTTGTTGGTGTTTTGCAGCATGAACTTTGCAAAGCAAGTTCACAGCCATCGGTTGATTGAATTTGGACCTTAAAAAATTAAGTCCTGGCAGGCAACAAAAGCAGAAACTGCTGTCCCCACCCTGGTGGAGACGTTCCCATGCTATACGTGGGGAAGGTGCACTTTGGTAGCTGGGACATGTGTGAGCTCAAGTTCGCACAGCTGTATAGGGGTGGCCCCAGCAGTGTCTCTAGTGCAAAACCTGTGTGGTCAGCCAACACGCCCCTGGCTCCCAGCGACAAGCACCCTCCCCTTGCCGGCCCACCCACCGTACCCGTTTCCCTGGCGTCTTCAGGGCTGTCACCCTACCAGGCACATGGTGGGTGCTTAGCAAATGTCTATTGAGTGAGTGGGCGGTGGGTTGGTGGCTTTGCTTCCTCGAGATACAACCGTGACTGAGACGTGACAGCAGTGTGGCAAGACAACTCCTGTCTTTCAGAGTCCAGGAAACCCATCAGGTGTGGTCCTGGTGTTTGTGCAGGTGGCAGGAAGTTCTCAGCACACAGCTCCCTGAGGTAGCTCTGGGGCCCTTGTCCCTTCATTAATAGCATCTTCTTTTCCTCTGTGAACCAGCTATGCTCTGCCTAACACACTACCTACCTGAGTCCCCATTGCAGCCATGGTGGGCACACACCGTCACCCCATTTTACAGGTGAGAAAACTGAGGCCCAAATTCTGACTGTTGCTTGGTCGCTGAGCGGGACTCTATCTAAAGCCCATCCCCGAACCAGTACGTTTTCTGGCGAGGGCGGACCCTCGAGGTTGCTCAGACGAGGCTGAGCATGCACAGCTCACCTCTCCCAGGTGAACCCTTGCAGCTCCCGCGTGCCCCCTTTCCCACCCCCAGCAGAGGAAGAAGCCCGCTGAGAGACGTTGCTTTGCTCATCAAGAAGCTCAGATTAGAAAGCTACTTAACAATTCATCTGAAGGAAGCAGAGTATTCCAGGCATCTCTGAATTAATATTTATGGAGGGGATGCTTGCTCAGACCCAATTATTCCAAGGGCCTGGAGCCGGGCACAGCGGTGCGTGGAGTAAGCGGGGAGGCGGGGCTGCCAGCAAAGCAGGTGCTGGGGACAGTTGCCAGGACGCCACTGGGTGTCGATGGGCTGAGCATACGTAATGGGTGAACAGGTAACTCACCCTGGGCCCTTGTATTTACAGGTGGGCACAGCTTGCATCATTCTCTGAGCACAGAACCTGGCCACAATTCCAACGCCCTCCCCAGGGTGGGCAGTCGGGTAAATTCATAGATGGGCCAGGTGGGGGCTGTGGCACACGGGGCACCAGACACCACCATTCCCCACATCCTGCCACGGGGGACGGACGGGCCTGCCTAGGCAGTCAGGTTGTTTGTATAGGAAATTCAAATTTTAATACAAAATCTCCATAGCAACGAATTCGCATTTTTAAATAGTGACAGGGTCAGCAGAGCAGGGCTGTGTCATTTTTGGCTCTCATGTTGCCTTGTTATAACCTCTGGCCTGGAGGCTGGAATCTGAGATTATTTCCAGTAGCTTTGATTAAATCCTGCCGGTTTTGCCTTATCGATTTCTCCCAGCGCTGGCTTAAAACCAATCAATCTGTGATGGTATTTTTCCACGTTCTAGCAGACTCAGCCCATTGCAACCCTGGGACCTGGAGTCCCTATTAGAACTCCCAGTGCACCACTGAGAGGAGCAAGAAATAGGCTCAGCCATTATTCCCAGGACCTCAATGTCCTCAGCAGGACGTGCTCCCTCTGCCTCCTGCCCACAGATACCCGTTTCCGGGCCTGTGATCTCTAAATCTCTCCTCTCCTGATTATCGCCTGCATTGCACCAGGAGCAGCTTTGGAAAACGCAGATCTGACTTTAACCTTCTTCCCTCCAAAGACTCCCCACTGCCTGCCTCCCTTCACAGGTCAGCCTCCTTGGATCCCACGGAGGCCCCTGTGACTGACCAGGGCTGTGCCCGGGCCTGCCGCCCACCGCTTACCTTCGTTGTTTCACTGGGAGCAGCCTTTGTTTGGAAGCAGCAGGAGGCAGCTCTGACTAAAGCAGAGTGGGAACAACCCACCACTGTCACAGACTAGTGACCAGCACTGTCACTTGCCTGCATCTCTGCTGCTCCACTTGCCCAATTTAATCTTTGCTGTCTCTTAATATAATAACCAGGGCAACATTTTAACCTTGAATCAGCCCATGTCCCACCTTTGCTTAAAACCTCCAAGGACTTTCTGTTTCCTGGAGAACAAAAATCATTGTGATTTTCAACAATAACTCACATTTATCAAGCACTTTTCTGAGTGCTTGGCATGTGTTAATGTGTCACAACCACCTTGTGGGGTAGGTTCTCTTATTAGCCCCATTTAACAGATGGGGACGCTGATGAATAGAAAAAATCAAATAGCTTGACCAATGGCACGCAGCTGGAGGTGGTGACTGTGAAAGGGACAGGCTGACTGCAGAGCCCAGGCTCTCACCCACCGCTGCCCGCAGTGCTGTCTGAGGTCCCCTGGCACTGGCATCCCCTCCCCTCTCACCCTAGTCTCACTAATCTCACTGCGGCTCTCAAAGCCGCCACACTCCTTCCAACCTGCTGCTCTTCCTGAGTAGGACTCTGGAGGGCTCCTTGGTCACCTCTGCTGGAGGCTCGCCTTGGTCACCCTGTGTAATTAGCACCTGTCCTTGGGTACCACATTCCCCCTGGGCACCCCAGGTTTCTCCAGAGCACTCAATCAACAGAAAGGCAGGAGTAGAAGTTTGAAAAGGGTGGGGACCAGGAAGGCCGGGGAGGCCCGCAGCAGGAGCTGATGGGGTTGTCTCGGGTCCCTGGAGTTAATCAGCTCCTACCATTTCTCCATCCTTGATAGAAATTCCAGGGAGGTAGATGCCTGTTGATGTACCTGGTCACCTGCCTCTTTCTTGGCTCAGGGAGAGCTGGGCCTCTTGAGTGACAACCGGGGTGGCTGCCAGCCCATATCTGCCTTGGTCTGGTTGGGAGGCACACCCTTGGTTGAGGCACAGCCCTCCACCATTGCGCACGGTGCTGCACACAACCAGGGCTCGCTTTCGGCCCCCAGCTCAGCCCTGACCAGGCACCTTGTGCAGCGCACGACCTCCACAACCACGTGTGGCCACCTGGTCAGGGTGCTCACAGATGGGGAGAGGCAAGTCCTCAAAACGGAATTAATGAACATCACTAAAGAAGTGAGTGTATGCTGCCTAGCCAAACGTAAGTCCACTCTGTCCACCAGCGCTTAGCTAGGAGCTCTCCATTCAGATTGCATGTTGGAGTCACCTGATGGTCGTTACAGAGGTTAGATTCTAAAGTCCTACCCAAACCAATTAGATCAGTATCGCTGGGCATGGCCCTGGCATCAGGACTGTTAAAGCAGCCTCCGTCATTCTGATTGGCTGCTGGTTTGAAAACAGCTGCTCTAAACTCTGCCTCTGCTGACCACTGTGGTCTCCACCCGGGCCTTCAGCAGGTGCTGTGTCCTTTTCTGTCCCCTTGTTCCAGTTGCTGTCCTTGCCCACAGTGCTTGCACGCGCAAGCGCGCGCGTGCACACACACACACACACACACACACACATATTTGCTGTAATAATTCCTTCTCACACCTTCAAAAAAAGCTCCCTGACCTCCGCTCGCCCTCCCCCCACCCCATGCTGCTTGAACCCTGCTCATGGCACAAGCCACTGTGTTTGTCAAAAGACCTGTGTGTCCATCCCATTAGATTATGAACTCCCTGAAGACAGGGCCTGGGGCCAGATTCACAACAGACCTGAAATCTAATCCTAGAGACCGGACTCTAAAATGCAGGGACTTCTGATGGTTGTCCTTACATCTCTTCCTGCTATCACCTCATCCCGACTTTGTCGGCCTAGAGATTGTAGGGGTTCTGTTGGTATCTCAGTTTCTCCAATCCAGAATCTACATTTCTACTTGAGTCTGAAAATCTCTGTTACCCAGAACTCATGTGTTTTAGCCAGGGCTGTCAGAGACAGAAAAGCAAAAGGAGATCAGTATTGGGAGATTTCTTATAGGCGCCGTTATCATGGAGGCTGAAAAGCCTGTGATCTGTGAGCTGCAGACTCCAGAGAGCCGGTGGGTCATCCAGCCTGAGTCCAGAGGCCTGAGAGCCAGGGTCTGAAGACGCTCCAGACATCCTGAGTGGTGGACGTCCCAGCTCAAGGCAAGAAAGAGCAAACTGACACTTCTTGCATTTTTTTGTTCCATTTCGGCCCCCAATGGGTTGGGTGATGCCTGCCCACACAGATGGGGGGATCCCCCTCACCATCTACTGATTGAGATGCTAATCTCCACCAGAAATGCCCCCACAGACACACCCAGAAATGGTGTTTCACCAGCTGTCTGCACGTCCCGCAGCCCACCCAGGTGGGCGCAGTCAGTAACTGTCAATCCCGGGCATCATTCTGCCTGCACTGAGCTGTGTGTGTGTTGGTGGTGGTGGAGTTCTTTATTGTTGTCATTTACCCCTGGACTTTGGAAAGTTAATGTGTACGTGTACTTCTTCCGACCTCTAGGAAGGCCGCCACCCACTTGATCTCAGTTGTAATTCCTGAGTCTCCTCCCGCCCCTTTGGGTCCTCAGGACTTGTTACTCTCCCTGCAGCTTCTGCTGTGTCCTCAGAGAGGAGACTCGCATGTTCTCCGGCCTTTTACCCTCCGGCATGGAGGACCACCGTCTCCCATCTTCCCCAGACTTCCCTGAGAAAAGATGTGAATTAGAAGGACCGTCCACAGAAAGGGTTTTGACTGATATGTGCACGCGCCTTTTCCTCAATGTGCTGGCGACAGACGGGGGTGGGGTTATTTCATAGAGCGCTGCCACCTCCGCCTGGTGTCAGCAGCTGTTCTAAGGCGGCAGAGCGATGGTGTGCATCGAGGCTGAAGAGAACAGAGGTTGCTTGCATGGCTTCCATCCCCTCTGAAACCAGTAAGAGCTCCTCCACAGCTTGGCACAGTTGAGTTTCTGAGTGATGCCCCACGGGGGTGATGAGTCAGATGTTAATCACATCAAATGCTGGCTCTGTGAGCCTCCAGGAGCAGGCACAGGGCCAAGTGGGGAAAGCTGGGGGTTCCAGTCCAGCCAGCCCGTGAAGGAAGGGGCCATGGTCCACTGCCTCAGTCTCCGGGAGAAAGGCCGTTGGTCCTAGCAAATAGTGCAGTCTCAGAGATGCCTTCTGGGAGGCTTGATGTGAGCAATAGTATGTGCCAGGTCTAACTTGACGAGGAGGTCCAGCAAGGCAGACAGAGGGCATGGGGTGATGAGACTCAGGCTTTGGACCCCGGCTCTGCACTTACTAGCGTGTGCCCTTGGGCATGTCCCATGCCCTCTGCGTCTCGGTTTCCTCAACTAAAAAATGGGGTGTGTACCGACTTTTCAGAGTTAAGGATTCATTGCAATAATCCAGGTGAGAACTAAATACCTGTTAGCTCCTGTACTGACAATAGTTGCTTCACTGCTTTTCACTTCTTGCTTGTGTTTTGGTTGGCGTATGATTTATATGCAATACAGCACACAGATCTCACATGTGCGGAGTGATGTCACCTATGTAACCACCACTGGAACACACAGACAACATTCATTCCCACAGCCTAGAAAGTTCCCTCGTGCCCCTTCCCTGCCAGACTGTGTTCTTAATGTCGAGTTATAAGCTCTTTGTATAGTCTATTAATAGGTATAAGTTTTTTTGTCACATAATCTCTGCTTTTTTGTGTGCTTTAAGAAATATTTGATAAGCTTAAGGTCTCTGAGATTTTCTCATATAAGTTTTATATCTTAGTTCTTACGTTTAGAACCATTAATGCATTGAGTTAATTTTTTTATGTAAGTGTTGAGGTTCTTTTTTCGTGTTTGCATATGGCTAATCAGTTACTTTTGGAAGGACTCTTTCCCCCAGTGAATTGCCTCCGCACATTTGTGAAACTCAGTTGACCTTGTATGTGTGGGTCTGCTTATTTCTGTACTCGTTATTCTGTGACGTTGTTTTTGCAGCATTGCCTCACTGTCTTTGTTCCTCCAGCTTCGTACTAGCCTGGATATCAGCGAGTAAAAGTTCTTCAACTCTGCTCCTCAGAGTGGTTTTGACTATTCCAAATCCTTTGCATTTCCAGATAAATTTGAGGTTCAGTTAATCAATTATGACAAGAAGATAGCTTCCTAGGATTTTGACTGGAGTTGGAGGAGAGTGGGTATCATAAAAATATTGTCTTCTTATCCATGAACACAATATATCTCTACATTTTTTTAGGTCTTTAATTCATCTTGGCAATTTAAAAATCTTTTTCAGTGTACATGTATTATGTATCTTCTAGCAAAATTATCCCTATATATATTTTTTTAATTTTTTCGAATGCTAACTGTGAGTATAAAAAAATACAGTTGAACCTGCCGCTTCACAGCAGCACTCTGACCCTATTTGGGTCCTCGTCGGTCTCCAGTTCTTGTTCTGCCCATTATCCTGTCGAGCTTCTGAGTTGTTCTTATTATTTGACTTAGACTCAGGCCCCTTACTGGTCCTGGCATGGTGTTCTTGATCCCATTTTTCATGTCTTCATCATGAAGGCCCGGCTCATCCTGAGTTCATCACTTAGGATTACATACTCATAGGTGTTGACTCCTACCCAAGGGGCAGCCTAGCCCAGACAACTACCGTGCCCTTTCTGGAGGCACAGCTCAGCCGCCACCGATAATCTGGTTTAGCTCAGCCTCTGCCTACACCCTCATCATTCATCCATTCCCTGGACATTTGTAGGACATCATTTTATAAACCTGGTTTTCAGAATATTCCAGCAAGAACGCAGAGATTGTGAAGCTCTGTACTTCGTCAGGAAAAGAACCAAAGTCATTGGAGGCATGCATTCCTCCATATTCTTATGGCAGTGATGATGGGACAGGCTCCCTCCTGTGCTGGGAACCAGAAGAACAAATCAAAGACCACTCGATACAGAAGCTTCCAGTTAGAAATGAAAGTGGGAGGAGCGGCGGCCCATTCACAATCATCATAAAAGCGATAAAATACCTATGAATAAATTTAGCAAGCATGGTACTCCTCCGAATCAAACTATAAAATTTTACTGACAAGCATAAAACATGATCTGAATTAATGGAGAGACATAGCATGCTCCTGAATGGAAGATGTTGTATCAAACTATCCACCCTTCCCAAATTAATAAAGCTATTCACCAAAATTTTTTTCAGAATTCCCATGTTTTATGTTTTTAATTTTTTTCCCTTTTTTCCTTGTTTTTTTTTATGGGAATGTAACAAAATAAGTTCATTAAATAACAAATTTGGATTTTTTTAGAAAAGAAGAATGGCAGAGAGGGAATTTCATACAACCTATATAAAACACTCTAAAGATACTGTAATCAAAACAGTATTGCCATAATAATAGATATTATGTAGAGTGCAATAGAAAATACAGAATAGGTCCTGGTATAGAAATAAATGTAATATCTGATATAGATATTTTAATTCAAACAAGAAAATAAAGGTTTATTTAAGATGACCTGACATAACAGGTCATCTTTCTGGGAAGACTCAGCGCTTAATCCCTACTATACAGAACATATACAAATAATCTCCAGCTGGACAAAAAATGTAAAGTGAAAATAATTCATAGTAAAATATGAATATATACTTAAGGAAAATATTTGTAAGACCTCAGGTTAAAGGAAGACTTTTAAAATTTTCAGAAACCACTACTGAAAAAAAAATAAACGAAGGAAAAGAATATTATAAAACCAAAGGACAAAGATTAGATGGGGGAAAATACAAATTTGGGACATTGCAAATAAAAGGTTAACACCTATATGTAGGTTACTTGGACCAAAAAAAAAATGTTAAGGAAAAAAGGCATCTCAAAAATACCAACAAAAAACAACAAACAACAAAAAAACCCACGGACGAATGATATCAATGGAGTATTAGTAAAGATTGTGGTAGGTGCTGCTCTGTGNCCCCGTCTCCATAGTTTAACACAATAGGAGTGTCTGCATCAGTCCCAAAGACTAGAACAGTCTTTCTGTGCAGTGGGTGTCACTCGTGTGGTTGTTAGCAGGCCCAGGCTCCTTCCATCTTGCAGCCTTGCCCTCCTCTAGGGCCTCAGATCCTCTGTATTAGGATGACACTGGGGAGAAGAAAGGAACGATTACACGTGGGAGCACTTTGAGGGACAGGTCTGGGAGTGAACAAGGACATCCCTCCTGCTCACATTCCACAGGCTGGAACTTAGTCACATGATCATGCTGAACTGCAATGGAGGCTGGGAAATGTAGTCTAGTCATGTGTTCAAGAAGAGGAAATGGGGTTTGAAGATCAGTGGAAGACTCTGCCCCAGCTGGCAATTCACAAGAGCAGCAATCAGTGGCCAGTAAACAGTGGACAAGCTCCTCTACTTATTAGGGAAAAGCAAATTAAAATATCACCTCTCATTCAATGGATGAAGAAGTAATGAAAGCATTACTACACAAGTATGGCAAAGATGGCAGGGAGAGATGCTCTCATGTGCTTCTGGTACGAATAAGAAATAGCTGTCTGGCAATATCACCACTGAAAAATCGCATATAGTCTCCAACCCAGAAATCCCACTTCAGGAACTCTATCTCATAAATACAAATGTATGAGTAAATAAAAATGTGTACAGAGATGTTATTGAGGTATGTTTAAAATGACAAGAAACAAAAGCCAGGAAAATCCTGAGTGTTGACCAATAAAGGAAGAGTGGAACAAATCTCAGGATATTTGTTCCAGCTGTAAAAAGAAAAGACTGGATTAGATTTATACATGTTATTCTGGAGGTATGTTTACAATGTATTGGAAGTGGGGAAAACAAGGTGTAAGAACTGATTGGCATATTGCCTAGTTTTGTAAAATAATTTCCATAAAACATTACTTTGTGTATAGGTTCACATATGATTGTGTGAGGAAGTGGTATGAACGGTGTATTCCAGTGGTTGGGGGCACCAAGAGGCATTTTAAGCAAACACACAAAATGATTGTAGAATAAAATAAATATCATGAATTTTATAAGCGTGAGTTAAATCACTCATCCATATATTCATTCAAGTTACCTTTGAGCCAAACACCTTGCTAGGTGATAAAGTGGTGATCTAGACAGAAAAGATTTGGACTTACAGGCAACTTGCAGTCAGATGTGTTGTTTGTGGGGTGTGAGTAGATGAGCAAACACGACTGTGTGATAAATGCCATAATGGGAACGTTTCAGAAGAGGGGCAGTTAATTCACCGTGATGGAAGTGGAGGATCAGTATCTACGTTCACATTTGACACAATAAGGACCTGGATATGTGACCTTGACCAGAGTACATAGTAACTTCTAGACTCAGTTTCCCCATCTTTGATCAGTGTTAAACATCTCTAGCTTACAGGGTTGTAAGGATTGAGTGAACTAGTAAATGTAAATGGTGTATCACAGCGCCTGAAAAATAGTAAGATTCTGCTACAGTCAGGTACCTTTGACTTTCTCTCCCTGAACCCCTTCTTCCATACTGAGCAGACTGGGGAAGGGGGAGTGTTTCACAGACGTGCCCTCAGAGTAGACGAGATATTCTCTGTTATTGGACAGTATTCGCCAAAAGACTCATCCTAGTGGACCCAGCATGCTCTTAGCCACGCCGAAGCCTTCCTGCTGGGCCTTTGAAAATGCTGGGTGGTCCTGAGCTGCCTGGACCGTGTCTGTTGTAAGTGGTTAAAAGACACATCTCAGGATCTCCACGATGGGACCTAGGATGGTCTTGCTTAGTGTTCTACTTTTATTTATTAATTTATAATTTTTAATGGCAGAGGTTGCCTATTAAGAACTGTGGGAGAATGGGCCGGCCGAGTGGCTCAGTTGTTTAAGAGCTCGCTCAAGAGTGCGAGCTCTGAGCAACAGGGTCGCCAGTTCGATTCCCAGCCTGAGCTGAGTTGCGGCTGAGTTGCCAACAAGTGGCAGGATGCCTCAGCTAAAAAAAAAAAGTAGGAGAAATGTGTTTTTGCAGCATCCATTTCCTCCTCTTCTTGTGATGGTGTCTTGTTTTGTTTTGAGAAGCCACTTTTCCACCACTCACCTCCTGTGGTTTTCGTGGGAATGGCCACGGGGATGGTGGACATATGACCGAGGCCTGGTGAACGAGGGCATTTAATCCACAAGAAAGCGCTGCTCGGCTGAGAGCCAACAGCCTCTGGATGTTTGCTGGTCCGATTATAAAAGTGTTCTGCTCACCAGGGTCTCCTGTAGCTTCCAGGGTCCACCCTATGAAGAGGGGCTTCTCTGGGTTTTTATGTGAAACCTCTCAATACCATTTGTAACTAGTTCAGTTTTAAAAATAAGCACTACATGGTCTAAACAAAACATATCTGCTGGGTGGTTGCAACCAGCAGGCAGTAGCTTTGTGGACTCAAGCATAAATGTGTCCACAAGGCCTGCCTCCTGACCAGCCCTTGAGCTGTGCACCCCGAGTGGCCTGAGCAGGACAAATGGAGGGACTGCTGAGCGCTTTACGCAGACAGCCTCATGGGTTGAGCGAATAATGCACTTTTCTTTCCACTTGTAACAATACATAGGCAGTTGACAACTTGAGTCCCATCTCAGCTGCTCACTGGCTTGGAGCAGGCGCTGATGAGATACCCACCTCCTGACGCTGTTTGTTGGGAGGGTTAGGTGGGGCTGGTCCTCGGGATGCCTCGCCCGTCTCCTGCATGACAGATCGCTGCATGACCCAGCAGCCAGTGCTGCAGATGCTTTGGTGCCTTTTTCTTGAGAATACTTGTGACCTGTCCCCGTCTTAACTAGCACAGTGTCTCTTCTTCCTTCTGTGGCCTCCGTGCAGACAAGAATTGGAACAGCCTCTTCCCATGGAAAGGTCTCTGGAAAAAGAGCTCAAACTGTCCCATTGTTAGGTCACTGGGGTTTGTGACCTGTGTTGGTTTTCCTCTTTTTCTCTTTGTTCCTCATACCTCTGTAAGAACACTCCCCTCCCTTCCCTTTAACCTCCTGAGTGATAGGTGTCTGCTCCTTTGCTTCTCTTTTCTCTTCCACTTGTCTCTTTCCCACCATCTTGCTTTACATGTTCCTTCTGCCCACGTTGTGCCCTTTCTTTCTCACTGTTCCCCATCTGTAAAGTCAAGATAAATTACTGTACCATCATGACTGCTTTAAGGTTTAGGAGAACATGTTTAAGGCTCCCCAGCATCGCCCTTAATAAATGCAGACGTGCCCCTTCCTCTCGCCTTCAAACCCACCCTCCTCGCTCTTGTTTCCTTACCCAGGTAGCTCCATGGCGCCCACCCTCTGCTGTCCACCCCCCTCTTTTGCTGTCAGGTTTGTATCAGCACCTTCATCACCCCCGCAGCTCGGGAAGACAGCTGCCTTTTATTCAACCACTAACAGCCCTTCCTTGGCTTTTTACTGTTCCTTCTTCGTTTGAGATGCACAATGGGACCTTGTTATATTGTTGAGATGATTGACTCTATATCACAAGAGAAAAGAGTCACATTTCCTGAACCTCAGACATTTTTTCAATACAGGCATATTTGTTTGATGTGCATTTTAATTATCTTTGTCGAAGGCTAGTTCTGATGCTAGAGGCGGGGTGGCGTGGAGCTATCAGGGCGGGAGAGCCCGGCGCTGCCGGCAGCCCTGTCCGAGGCGCTGAAACCGGGCCCCACCGCGTGTCTTCACTGACTCCCTTTGGGAGCGTGGAGGAGATGCCCGTTCACAGACGCGCTTCGCAGACAGTAGCACCTCGCGTGGAAGTTTCTGAGTTATGTGGAATCCAGTCCTCATTCCTATAATGTAATTTCTTGGCTCAGAAATCTTTCCTACTGCAACAAGCTCTTGCAGCTGTCTTTGTGACAGCATGTGTCAAAGAGCATGGCTTCAGCAGCCATGCCCCCTCCATCACTAACTAGCTGTGTGACTCTGAGCAGGTGACTTAACACCCTTGTGCCCTATAAAAGGAGAATGAGTGGGACTCATAACATATGTACTCACAGGTTTTTGTCAGGGTCAGATGAACTGTGTGTGTAAATATGCTTAGCCAAACTTCTGTCACATATTGAGTGCCATATAAGATAGTCGGTAAAGTCTTTCAAGACAATGAAAACAAGCAATTGATTCTCCAGTTTAGGTAGGATGGCGCAGTGGAATTCACCCGGAACTCAATCAGCTTGGCTTCTGGGAGCATCGCTCACTGCGTGCCAGTCACTGCCAGGTACCTGCATGCCCCTGCAGCAACCTTACGGGCTAGATGCAGTTATTATCTCCTTTTGCAGGTGAGGGAATAGGACCCTGAAAGCTTACCACGTTGCTTCGGATCATTCAGCACTATGTATTTTTATTAAGAACGTTGTTTTTAGGTGCAAGTGAAAAATGAAACGAAAACTGCCTTATGCAGAGAACTGGAGGGTTTATTCCTCAGGCAACTGGAAAGTCCAAGGGGGCACTTCTGGCTTCAGGCATAGTCGGACTAGCTGATTAAATGCTGTCTGGAACCTGCCTTCATTATCTCTTGGCCCCGTGTGTTCTCTGTGGGTCTCACACTGAAATAGGCTCTTCCCACGTGGTGAAGAAATAAATATACTTACGACCTTCTTCAATTTTCAATCTCTTGTGTATTTACCTCTTCGTTCATGAGGTTATCCAAAACTGTGATTCTGTACAGTTATTTCGCTTGTAGCTTAGTGTACATTCTTGTGGTCTTATTCTTGTGGTTTCTATTCTTTAATTTTATAATGATGTTTGCATTCTCAGTTTGTTTGTTGAACTCTGCAATGTTCCACTTCATCCCATTTTGTTGTTTTAGTACCTCAACTTTGAGCTTGTGTATTATTGAAATCTTGTTCTAATTAGTGTAGTTTCTATTGCTTAAAGCACTCCTCATGCAATTCTGTGAGCTCTTTTCTCTCCCACAGGTTCCCTCACCTGTCTTTTGTGAGCTATAGTGCATGTTTCTCTATCTCTTGCCTTTTAATTGCATGAGTAGATTTTCAGTGTTGCATTGCTTTTGTAAGCCTCTTGCTCATGCTAACTGCGACTGCTCTTTCCACACCTTTTATTTCAAGTATATAAAAAAATGAGGGAATTTGCTTTGCCTGTTTGGGTTCTTATCTGAAAACTGCTTATCTTTCTGAGGAGCAAGAGCTGGAGTCAGGATCTTGCTTGCATGCACTGGTACACACACACACACACACACACGTGCACACATACACACTCACATATACACATGCACACACATACACGCACACACTCACACGTACACATATACACATACACACATACACATATACACACACTCACACATACACATGAATGTTCACTCACACACACATGCACACACATGAAGAATACGGATGTGAAGTGGGACAAGGAGAAAGCTTAGCTGTAGACATTGTCAGATCACCAAAACTGGTGCTCGCTCCCTTGCTCTCCCTCTCTCCCCATCCCTGTCTCTTTCTTGTTAAATGCCCAAGATCTAGGTTTTTTTCCTCTTAGTTGCAGCTGTATTTCAATGACTTGAGAAAATTAATTCACACTTTGGATATTATGCTTAATTAGGTCTAAGGGGCTGAAAAAAAAGGGCAGAATTTAATGGTTCCACCTGTCTCAGCAAAAGAGTTTTCTGGTGAGTAGCCAAGATTGAAAGCTGTTCTCTAACTAATGGGCAGCTCCTCAGGCCACGTCCCCTAAACTAGGAGTATTGATCAGCGTTCCTTCATTCCCCTCCTCCCCCACACTCCCCCATGGATGCCGCTGCCTTAGAAGCTCAGGCACTCTGACAGATACTCTGTTTCTTTTCATCATCCTGTGTTAAGGTTTTATCATTAACCTGGACTCTTTTCATTGTATGGTTGCCACTAGCAAATTTTTGTGGCTTTTGCTATTTTTATTGATTTTGTGAGCAGGGGGCGCGGACACGTGTGCACCCACTTGAGCCTGCTACCTTTGCCCAGAAGCGCCTTTAATTTCCTTATTTAAAACATCAGGAAACTCATGTTCTGAGAGATGGCATTTCTCTAAAATACTCAGTACTTAGGAACAAGGATACGACTTGGAATCTATTGTTTGAATTCCAGTTCTAGTGAGCGTCCCTCATACCTACACACCTTCCATAAATGGTTCCCACGTGTCCTGGGAACTGACCCAGGGAAACGGGCGTGGCGGCAGCGTGAGTAAGGGGAGAAACTTAGTGTTTTTAATGAAGTCACAGAAGTCATTCATCCAGTACATGTGTTGAACTGAGTGTCTACACACCAAACACTGCTGAGTGTTAGGACTTACAGGGAGCTAGGGAGATGGGGCTCCTGCAGAACTGCTGGTCTGATGGGGACACGGCCAGGAACCAAGAAAACACGAAGGGGGTGGTTCCAGTAAGTTCCGTGAGGGCACCAAGCAAGTGATGTGGTAGAGGAGCCTGGTTGGACAGGCCTGGGATGCTGCCACTGCACATGCGCTGGACAGATGCCTTCAGGGGGGCTGGTGGCATGCTGAGGTCTGAAGGATGACTGTCACGGGACATCCTTGTGAGAAGTGAAAGGGAAAAGTGACCCCAAGTCCTGGGACATAAAAGGTTTGGGAGGCTTGGGATCAGGGAGGAATGGAGCCAGGGGCTGAAGTGTGGAGATAAAGGGGCGGCAGTGAGAGGTGGTGCTGTCAGGGTGGTGGGCGAGGCCAGGTCGTACAGGAGAAATGTCCCAAAGGTGGGACATTGTCAGGTAGCCAAGTGGCTTCCTGAAGAAGGCCTCTTCTCAGAACATTCTAAAGGAGGGGATTTTAGATGCTGGAGGGAATGACACTGGTGCTAAGTGATGGTGACATTGTCTCAGTGGTGGTACCTTCTCTGCACTAAATGATCAGAGTTTGTGAAAGCTCGGAGATGGAAGGTGCGCAGGAAGCCAGGCCTGGGGCCAGGCTAACACTCTGAGATGCCCACCCAAGACCACCATGAATCCCTCGGCATGGTCTGCATTATGCCTGAGCCTGGGGAAGAATCTTCTCTTCATTTCCAGAGTTACATCTCACAAGCCTGTGTCTTTCCACTTTGTAGGATAGATGGGAAGGTTAATTCCACATCTGTAACTGCGGGAAGGGTTTTCTTCCGGGCTGCCAGCCCCTGTGACAATCTGTCTTGGCTGTTGTGCAGTGGAATGTCACTTCTCTCTACACTCACCCTTTGAAAACACCCATTTCAAGAAAGATGATTTGGGGTTACAGTCAATAAAATCAGGTGGTGAGCAATTGTTCAGCATGTTTGGTCTTAGCAGAAAGGCTGGGTGGCTGGAGAGCCGTTCTGATGACAGTGTGCCCTTGCTGTGTAAGCCTGGGAGGTGCTCTGTGAGGCGACCTGAAGAGGCACCTGCACCCGAGGCTCCCTTGGTACCTCTGCTGGGGGCAGTGACTCACGGGGCTCTCATGAGAGCAGTCAGGCCAGGTCCCTGGTGAGTTCTGTCTGTCCAGGGAGGAATCAGCAACTCCATGTCCCGATCTACAAGTCGGGATAAATGTCCCCACCAGCCAGTTTTATTCGGAGGCTTTTAAATAAGACACATGACAGCGACCAACACAGCAGCAGTGCATCTTCGTCACCTCCCCGTGCTTCTCCCCTGGTTTCTGTCTTGTATCAGCCATTTGCATCTGTTTCATGACCTCATCAGAGGTTGGTGCTGCTGTTAGGGTGCAGACTCTGAGGCCAGACCCCTGGGGATCGAGCCCCCGTTCTGTGCAGCCTTGGGACAGTCACTGGACTCTGTTTGCATGTTGTCACCTGGTGTGTGGTGACAGTAAAATGGATCTCAAAGTGCTTGTGGAGATTGAGTCTCTCAGCTCAGAAAATGTTCAGGATACTGCTTGGAATGTGGTGTGTGCCGTACAAGTGGTAGTTATTATTATTACATTTTCTCTCCAGTTTATCTTCCTGGAAGTCAGAGTTACTGCCAGAGGCATTTGTCAGTTGGTTTATCTCAGAGTATGTGGAGCAAAAAGTCGCTGGCCTAAGTGGGTTCACATGGACCTCCGATTTGCCCATTTGTCCTGTATTTTGAGGTTGGGGCAATAAATTAATATTGGCTAGTGTTTTTCTGTAGAGATGAGCACAATGTAAGTAAGTTTTTCACAGCCTCTTTGTTAATAATAAGGCATCATCCCACAAGAGAAAAAGCAAGATACATTAATAACATAGAATGCTACACACCAGTGAAATAATATTTTTTTACTGTTTACTAATATGAGATGTACTATTGTATGAAAACTTAAGTGGGCTGCAGAATGACCTCAATACAGAAACACACACACACACACACACACACACACACACACGAGGAGATGTACAAGTGTTAACTGTACTTGCTTCTCCATGGGAGCGTCACACACTGAAGAGTTTTGTAAACGCTTAGACACTGAGCCCCTATCTCTGAGCTGTAGGAGAGCATGGCCCGAAGGGTCTGCCCACATGGAGAGATTCCTTTTTTATTTTTAACGTATTTCCTTTAAAATACGTCTGCAATGCAGAGCAGTGACTCCACATCCTGGATTCAGGCAAAGCTTGTTTGCTGTGTTGTTGCTACAAAAATTTCAGAACCCAGGCCCAAAAAATATGTGGATCTGAATGTGGAAAAAGTTTTTTTCCCCCCACATATTTCCAGTAAAATTGACTATCCAAGAAATTTTGCCCTTTTTCTTTCATAGCTTCCCACGTCCTTCATGCTGACTCAAGCTCCTGACTGCACAAACAGTAGTTCTAAGAGTGAGCTCTAAGTTACTAAAAATCTGGGACTGCAGAATTCCCTGGCACTCTCTCGGTACCTTCTGTCCCCTGTCCACACTTCCTTCACCAGCACAAGGAGGTTTCTTCCCACCTAGGCCTACTATGTGCTGAGCAGACCTGATCCTCCGCTGGGGGCAGGGTTTGGAAAGGGGCAGCCTGACTGGCTGATTTGGAGATGCTTCCCAAGCAAGTGGCCCAGGAGTGGTTCCCTGTGTCTGAATGGTAGTTAGCTGCGCCTCACAGCTCTGCATGCAGTGGGGGTTGTGCTGACCCCTCTGGGAACAACTGACCGTCAGGGGCGACCCTGTCCGTCTCCCATGACCCTGTGCATAGAGCACAGATGTTGGTGTCAGACAGACGTGGGTGTGGCTGCTGCCCAGATGCTCTTTGTGTAATCCAAAGGTGGCAACTGGATGCTGTGGGGCTTTTCCAAACCTCAAAATCAAATGAAGAAGAAAGCTTTTCTGTGAGAAACGATTCAGTTTGCCTAGAAATACATTTTTAAATTTTATTTATTTATTTATTTTTTAAGCTGAGCCATCCTGCTACCTGTTGGCAGCTCAGCGGCTGCTCAGCTCGGGCTGGACTCGAACCGCTGTTGCTCAGAGCTCAAACTCTTGAGCGAGCTCTTAACCAACTGAGCCACTCGGCCGGCCCTAGAAATACATTTTTAAACTCATGTGCATGACATACATGAAGGGAATATTTAAAAGACAGTAGAGGACAAGGACATAAACAAATGGAAAGGCACATACTTTTCGTGGGTTATAAGACTAATGTCAAAAATTATTAATTCCTCTCTAAATTAATCTGTACATTCAATATGATTTTGACAAAAGGGACCAACAGGCTCATTTTTGAACCAAAGAAATTGATATTAAAATTTACATTAAAAATATCCAAGAAAAATAAGGGTTTTGACGAGGATTAATGTTACCAGATAGAAAGAAATCTTGTAAAGCTACAGTAATTAAAGTTGTGTGATTTTAGCACAAAGATAGATCAGTAGAAGAAAATGGAGAGTGTAAAAACTGAAGCAAATACAGAAATAAATTGAAGAAATGTTGAAGGAAATACATATGAGTGGGAAAAAAGATGAATGGCAATCAATCTTACTGAGAAAATTAGAAACCACATGGAAATAACTATATCCCTACTTCACTCCTTATAATAAATATCTCAGACAAAGCAAATATTTTAACTTAAAAATAAATCAGACAGTGGAATATTACTCAGCGGGAAAGGAAAGGAGCTGCAGCACGCTGAGTGCTGAAAGACTCTAAGCTACCCCTCAGATCAGGAAAAAGACAGGATGTCTGCTTTCGCCGTTGTTACTTCAGACTGTACTAGAAGTTCTAGCCTGAGGAATTAGGCAAGAAGAAATTTTAAAAATCTAAATTAGAAGTGAAACTATCTCTATTCACAGATGACATGATCCTCTATGTAGAAATGTCCAAAGAATACATCCACACCCCAAACTACTAGAGCTTATAAATGAATTCACTGTATTTATAGCATGAAATACACACACAGACACACACACACACACAGAGATCTAAGTATTTGATTGACCCATGTGTAATTGCCAATATGATTGCTGTAAAATACAAATATGAAAATTTCTTATGAACCAACCCGCATTATTTCTAAATAACCCCCATGAGGTGATATCCTCAATATACAAGTGATAAGATGGGGTTTAGAAAAGCCGCACAAGTCTCCTAGGGAGATGGTCCTAGAAAGTGGTGGGGTTGGGGTTAGCGCTCAGGTCTTCCTGACACGAAGCCTAAGCCCAGAGCTGCTGTGAGGTCTTGTTTTCCACGCTCACCCTGTGGGGAAAGGAGAGGCATTGGCTAGTTTGAATCAAAGGCATGACATGATCTAAAATGTCTTTTTAAAATCACCAGATTAAGTGAAAAGATTAATGACAAAGCTAGGTTACAACAGTACAGCACACAACACAAAAAAGCTGCTAAATATATCAAGAGCCTCTAGATATCAACAAGAAAAAAGGAGCTGTTTCCAAAGGGAAAGTGGGCAAACATTTTTTGAGTAGAGAGAACACAGGAGAGAACTTAAAATGGTTCTAAAAAGTGTGAAGGATGCAAAAACTTCTTTATAAGGGAAATGTTAGTTTTTAAATCCGCTTTATTGAGGAATAATTAATATACCATAAAATGCATAGAAAATAGCAGCTCATCCTGCAGAATTTGCCGGAACATCTCCTCCGTATGGTCTTCCTTGACCTCCAGGCTCTGCATGACTTACTGGAACAAAGTCTTGTGTTGGGGCTCACGTCGTGCCAAACGATCGGCCACACCGTCACTGAACTGAGGCTTTCCGCGGGCTTCCCCCCTTAGTCCCTGGGCACAGCCCTCTGTCACCTGCCCGCTGGTGCCTGTTCTCACACTGCCTTTAGCTCTGTGGCTCAGCTCACCCTCCTGGGAGTACTCACTGCTGCCCAGGTCACCAGTTAGCCTTCTGCCCACGTCGTTTCTTCACATCTCAGTGCTTCTAAGAAGGCTTTTGCCAACCTGACTACATGTTCCTACTCGTCCTTCAAATCCCAACCTCCAGGACATGGCTCTGGGGAGACTTTCCTGGTCACCACGTCCGGCAAAGTTATAGCTGCCTCAGCCTCTTCTTAGCATAACTTGACTCAGAATTTTATACACACACATTGTGCTTTGTGGTTATAAAGTAATCATCGGTGTGTGGATCCGTCTCCAGTGTGAGCCAGGTGAGGGGATCGCGCCTGATTCATTTATCCCCCACACACCCAGTGACCTGGCCCGGAGCTGTGTCTGTGGAGTAAACGAGTGAAGAGAGGAAGGGAGGCAGCATGCAAGGCAGAGGAGCACGGAGAAGCAGGGAACGGAAGTTCCGTCCATCAGTCCGCCCACGCGGGGCAGAGGAGAGCCTGTGCCGACGCCGGCGCCTTCCTCTGGCGTCCTGGTCTGACTGGCTGCACCGTTTCACTGCAGCGTCAGCTAAGGCTCGCGGCAGGGCTGACTCAGGCCGGAACCCACGGAGCAGACGAGTCCCCTCCATAGATAAGACTGCGTGTTCTGGAGGAAAAGGGCCTGCCAGGGAGTGCCGCAGGGGTCGGGGTGCTCAGAGCTGTGCCACCGCCGCCGCCTCTTCGGTGTGTCACTCCCCAGGAGTGGGCGGGTGGGTGGGGGCAGCGGCGCGGAGCTCGTTTCAGCACCGGGGACAGCGGCCTCTTGCGCAGCCTCCCCAAGGTGGTACAGGGCGATCCCTCTGACAGAAGATGGGAGATGTGCCACCAGCACAGGAGGCAGGCGCTGCTAAGTCACCATGTGAGCGTGGGAGGTGCTTCCACAAAGACAACAATATTTGCATCTATATTTGGGGCAGTGATTGCAAGATAAAGGCAGGCAGGTACTAAAATAACCTGTGATTGATTCTGGGGCTAAGAGGTAGCAGGTGGGGAGCAACTGCTCCTTTGAAGCAGACATCTGCAATAAAAAGGAATTGGGGCGCTTTTTTTGCCCCAAAATAGGCTGCTACCTGTCATGCTGCAACTTTGTGAAAAACCCAGAGAAAAATCTCAATTCCAGAGGGAAGTTGGGAAATGTTCACTAGCATTTTTTTGTTCAGTCAAATGTATCAGTTCTTGTTGCTGAAAAATTGTAATAGGTCTGGCAGGTCACAAAAATGTGGGATGGCCCTGGGTGGGGCCTTAGCGCATCCCCTCCCGGATGAGTGTCCTCATAGGCGTCTCTCACTAGCTGCTGTGTGCCCCCAGCCACTCACCAGTGCTTTCATGTCCATCCAGCGAGCCAGCACGGGAAACAGCATTTAGGTTTCTGTGTATCTTATGAAGCTACCATGTACCAGACACGATAGGAGATGTCAGGCACTGGTATCTCGTTTACATTTTCAGCCACACTGCAATGTGGAGACCACTGTCTCATGTTAAAAACAAACTAGGGCCCAGAGACACTAATGAGATTTGTTCCCAGTTGCCTTTTCCTCAACCCACTTCTGTCTTCAGAGCCAGAACCATAGCCTTTGTTTTTCAGTCATATAGTAAGAAATGACAAAGAAGGTGGGATCCACCCTACAGATACAGGACCCTGTGCACAGGCCAGGCATCGTGACTTGCACACACACACCTACACACACAGTGCATACAGTCACCCCAGCCCATTTCTTAAAGATGAGAGCACAGAGCTCCCCAGAACACTGAACCCACCCATGCTTGTCCCGCCAGCAAGGGGTGAGCTGTGTCCCATTCCAGAACCATCCGATGCCGAGCGGTAGCTCCCAAAGGTGGCAGCTGCATCGGGCCACTCTGCTAACTGTCTGTCCCGCATCTCCCCCATTCTTCCTGACTAGCAGATCCCAGCCGTGGATGAGCCACCCTTTGTCCTGTTGGCTCGGCCCTTCCTTGGGTCTCCTTGTCTGGCACGTGGATTATTCCAAGTGTCTGCCTTCAATTTCCCAGGCTCCAGTCATGCCTCTTCCCACCTAGCCGTTTCCAGGTTTACTCAGGTGGCACAGCCAGTGGAAATCTTTCACGATGACGGGATGAAGTCCAGACCCTTTCCCAGCCCTTCACCCTGAGCTGCGAGCGTGCTTTGCACGCTCATCCCAGTAGTCACACGAGTAGCGTGCTCTGTCTAAGCCACTGATTTGTCCCTGTCTGCCTCATGCATCTCCACCTTTCATGTCTTATCATTCCCTTGCACCCACCACCTTCCTTCCCACCTGAGCTGTCTCTCAGCCCTTCAACGTCCGGACTCCAAGATCCTTAAAGATGTTCTCTCCTCTTCCTGAACCCCAGCATGGAGCTGAAGGCTCCATGGTCCTGTGACATAGATCAGACCCCGTCTGATCATTTCATCCATTGATTCATGAGCCAGCTGACTGACTCGTGTGACACTGAGGTCGCACTCCTTTGTGAGACATGCTTAGGATCTGAGGTCGCAGCAGCAAACAAGACACACTGCCTGTTGCCCCAAGAGACCTATGGGAACCAGCGCTGTGCGTCTGTCCCCAGCTCCCATGTAAATTAGCGAGAACACAAAACATTTAATAGAACTCTTTCTCTTCGACTAGACAGTTTTCAAGGGCAGACCTACGTTAGTGTACACCATTCCAGCACACGATGTGGCAGCATATTTCGTGCTGTAACTACCGTCGCCACCACGGATGGTAACTGATCTGTGACCACACACCACACTGGCTGGTGCCACGCTCTTACCTGTGGCGCCGTCCTTACCATAACATGGAATGCAGAGCTACGGCCCCTCTTATAGATGAGGACGATGAGGCGCAGAGTTTAAATGACTTGCGCGAAGTGGCCGTAAGCAGTGGACACAGCTTGGACGAGGCGCTGTGAGCCCTCCGTCCAGACCCTAGCTGTGTCCTTGCTCCCATGTCGCCATGCGGTCCCATGTCGCACTCTGAGCCGATGGCAGGGTGAGCTGTTGTGTCACACAGCCTGGCGTCAGCCCCTGACTTCCCCACTCACCAGCCCTGGGCCTCGGTTTCCTTGTCTACAAACAGGAATGATGACAGTATCTGACGTAGAGGGTTCCTGGGAGGATCCAGTACCTAGATACACACAAGGCATTTAGAACAGCACCTGGCAGCACTTAGCCTCACCTTGGGCACTAGTCCCCACTGCAGAGGCTGCGAAGTGCCTGCGAATGAGTGGACACCTCGCCCAGGGTCCCACGCACAGTAGGACCCCAGCAGCGGTGAGCAAACCCGCAACCCAGTGGACAGCACATGGCAGGGTCCCCATTGTTTGATAAGCTGACTGTCAGAGCTGGGCGGAGGGGGCGGTGCCTTGTGGCATCCCAGCCTGAGTTTGTGTTATGCGCTGAGCCTTGATCTGACTCAACAGGGCGATGGGTCCTCTGCCAGGAAGAATCTGGTTTGATATTGTAAATGGCACCCATGCCTTCTAATCCAGCTCCCTCCTGCCCTGCGGTCAGACCCCAAGTGCAGTCACCCTACAACACACTGGCTCTGTCTGTGCACCAGGAACACTCCCCCAGCTCCTTTATCTGATGGCTCTCAAAGTTGCAGTGCTACCTCCTGCACAAGGAGGATCACGACGTTAATTAGAGGGTGCCAGGCCAGGCTGAGCACTTTTGCTGTGCGCGGGGAGGTGAGAGGCATTCCAGGCATCCCTCTGCCCTTCTCCTGACCCTCAAGGAAGGACCAGGCACGCTTAGCTCGGCCTCATGGAAATAGAAGCTAGGCGTTCTCTGGGCTGGGGACGGCTCTGGGGAAGATGGGTTCAAAGTCCCTTTAGACCTGAGTTTGTGTGGGGAGGGGCAGGAGAGGGTGGGTGGTGCCATCATATTATTGTTTTCCACCCCATCTCCCCTTTGGGGTCCCCAGACTGCTTACGAACATGAAGTCTTTACGCTAAGTAAGGGACAGTGTTGGGGGCCAGCTCAGCTCCCCGCCCGCTGCCTCTGGTAGTGAGATGGTGTACACCTGGTGCTGGAACCCCTAACGCTGCAGTCTCTAGCCAGCTACCTGCCTGGCCGTGAAACCAAAGGGTGGGCCTGAGGAAGGGACACCCCAAGCACATTGCTCGTTGTTTGGCTCTGGCAGCGCTGCGACCTTGAACAAGCTGCAGAGCACTGCTGTGTGCCTCAGTGTTCCTGTCTGTGAGGCGGGTCCAGCAGTAGCTAGGGACTCTGTGCAGATGAAATGCAGTAATGCACGTGACGCACCTGACGTCACCCAGACACCACGCTCTCCCTGTATTCACTGAGCAGGGTTTTACCCAGGGCCTCTGAGTCAGCACTGAGCACACTGCAAGGAGCAAGGTACAGCTATGTCCCCAGAGGCTTAGATTGTAGTGAGGAGAGATAGGAAAAAGACCAATAAGTAAATCTGACAAGTTCAGGCGGCCCAGGTAATCTGATGAAAGTAAGTCCATGAGAGGGTGATGCAGTGACCGAGCAGGACAGCCCCGCCTCCCCAGGCTGCCCCCTCCCCAGGCTGCCCCCTCCCCAGGCTGCCCTTGGACCTCCCTCCTGGCATGTATTCCTATACAGCTGGGTGGATAGGCTCTGACTCTCTGGTCAGGCACTAACCTTGAACCACGTGGTTTCACAAGGACTGGGAGCCACAGGTCCTTCGCTGGTCCCTCGTGCTGTCCCCTGTACTCCTGGGCATAACGTACATAGTAAACAGTGAATGGATGAGCCCACAGTCAGAGGTGTGAGTGCCCACTGCTTGTCCACACGGGTGGGAGAGTGCTTGTCCAGCTCCCACAGCGTCTACTGGGAGCCTGTGTGAGAAGCACAGCCCTTGAGCTCCTAGGCCACTTTGGTTGTTTGCATAATGTTCTGAAACTGGGGGAGAAACTGGCCATCTGAGAAGCCAGGACCCAGTGTGACTTTTGTCGTGAGCTGTGAGAATCGGAGGGCGCCTCATACTACTCTAGACACCTGTGTTCTTGTCAGTAAAGTGGGAAAGCAGAACCTTGGCTTAGCAGAGGTGAGGCCAGGTTTCAGGCGTGAAAGAATGAATTGTGAATCCCTGTGACGTGTGTGGCAGTCTTATTACTGGGACAGGCAATTAGTGGCCATAAAGTAAACTCTGGGTCCCTGAGCGAATGTTGCTGAGGGTCGTCCACACCCTCTCCAGGCCCCGAAGCCTGCAGACCTCTTTCATACCCTCCCAGGTACCCCTTTCTGAGCTCCACTAAGCATGGCAGGGCCCTGGCGGGCATGAGAAGACCACCCCGCCGGGAGCTCTGAGAACACGCCGAAGTCCGTGGTGAATGATGGGGCTGGAACTGGAGGCATTTGGAAGCTCAGAATAAACAGACTAATTGGAGGAATGAAACATCCATTAGTCTAAATGAATATTTCTATAAAGCTGCATGCTAGACATTGATAAAAAGAAATGATTAAATGCAGAATTAACCGAGATTAATTATTTTAATCTAGAGATTAATCACGATTATATCTGTACATTAGTTTGCTGGGCTGATGTTTGCTCAGCAGTCTGAGGGGAAATCTGTTCATTTATCACCTTCGTGTTTGAGAATCAGCCCCTGTTTTCTGCAGTCCCCCCACCTGCCATCATGGGCCTCTGTAAACAGAAGCTCCTGAACAGATCACAGCATTTGACAAGAACACGCGTGGGACCAAGGACACCGAGCTTCACGCCAGGGACCCAGATTCAAAGCAGAAGATGTTTTTTAAGTAATGGGGAACTGCAGCTGTTCATTTTCTATCAGTTGCCTAATTTGGTGTTTTCTTCCCAGTTGAATTTCCCAAGACACTGGGGGTGGGCTGAGTGAGCAGATGATAGGGGCTGCGAAGGCACAGACAGTCCTCTGGGCAGGTGACCACCCGAGAAAGCTCAGCAGCCGGGGGAACGGCGGGCAGGGCTCTGGCTCTTGGCAACTGAAGTAGCCCCGTGCCAGATGAGGCAGCAGGCGATGTGAAACCAGATGAGATGGTGGCGGCTCGCCCTCCTGGTCCTTCCACGTTTCCTCGTCCCAGCTCTTCTCAGCTGAATCTGCTGGCAGGGATCCAAAGCTCGCTCTCTCTGGGCTCCGTCTTCCCAGTAAAGGTTCCACCACTTACCGGTATTCACACCAGCACACTAGAGTAATCCCTAAAGTGTCTCACTCTTACTTCCCCAGCCATTCAGAATGTGTCTGTTGTGAATACATGTGAGTGTGTACTATGTGTGTGTAGACCTCTGTATAACACACACGCGCACACAGGTGTGTGACTTGCTCAGTCTTGCATAGCACTCGTCCCCTTCACCAGGCCTTGCACGTCTCACATGGGCCCTCCTTGTGGGCTAGAAACTCTGGTACCTGTCATCTCTAGAGTAAAATTGAGAAAATCATGCCACCTTGGACAGCTCCTGTATTCTTTCCTCTAACAGGTATTTATCAAATGCCTATTGTATGTCAGGCTCCGTGCTTTACCTGGGCTGTGTTTCTAACGGTGACCTTCTGTGACTAAGTTAACTCTGCAGGTTTCATCATATAAAGTCCTATCATCCATGTTTTCCCAAGTAGGAAGCTGAGTCACAGGGAAGTTAAATATTTGGACCAAAATCTATAGGTCAATATGGGGAGAATTGAGATCTTAACAATACTGACTCTTCTGATCCATAGACGTGACATATCTTACCACTTACTTAAATCACTTTAATTTCTCTCAGTGATGTTTTGTACTTTTCAGTGGATAAGACTTGAATTTATTTTGTTAAATTTATTCATAAGCACTTCATTCTTTTTGATGCTGTTGTGAATGGGATTGTTTTCTTCGTTTTGTTTTGGGGTTGTTCTTTGCTGATACAGAGAAACCACAGTAGGCTTTTGTATGTTGGTCTTGCATCCTGTGATCTTGGTAAACCTGGTCATCGGTTCTCAGAGCTGCAGCGGGGGTGGTCTGGCATCAGAGGCCTCAGGTTTGAAGAAGTCACCCTGGTCTAGATGGGAGTAAGTGACACATTTTAGAGGTAGGCTCTTTAAATTGTTGTTTGAATATTTTGAAAAAATAACTTTTGACCAGTTATTTATTCCCATCTTAAACAATTATATGAAAATACAGTATTTTCTGGAGAATATTAGATAACACACAAGCTAACGGGAAAACAAAACAGAAAATTCTGATGGCTGTTGACACATGTGTAGCCCTCCGGCCCCCTCCCTCCTGCAAAACTAGATTTGTATTTACACGCAAACCCAGTAGCTGACACTCCTGAACACTCACACATGAGGCCACTCATTTAGCATGTAACATGGACGGTTTCACCCTCACAGGTTTGTGCTGTTGGTGCTTTAGAAACACATTGTATAGATGAGAAACGGAGGGGCAGAGACCAACGTGTGTGCGTTCTCTCATCTGGCACACGATGGCCTTGACATTCAGCCCCAGACACTTCGGCCAGAGCTGTCACTCAGCCACCACACTGAATGTATTACCACATGCCCGTATTTTTATAGAAATGAAATGAGCCTTTCCATATTTCATAGGTGTGTGTGTGTGTGTGTGTGTGATTTTTCCAGGTGATAGTCACACTTTTATACCCGTGAATCTTGGCTTAAGGGTCTAATAGGTAGTAAAAGTGTCCACTTGGAAGTCCCTTAATACTCTTTTTCTAGTTTCCTTCCCTGTCCCTTGCCACCCAGTCTCTGGGGCAGCGTTTATGGGCTCGCGTTCCATCGCTAGGCTATATAAGAATGTAGGGTTTTTAGCCCACAACTAGAATAGCTATTTCTGAGGAGTCGTGAGAAGACAGGGCCTCTCTTCCACCATGATCACGTGTTACTCTCATGGTGAAGAGCATGGCGACTTCTGTATTCAAATAAAAGTCTTACTGACTTCTGTACATCTACAATTAATTTATTTTCCAGAACCAACAACGTGGCACGTGGTGCAGGTTCATGGTGGTGTGCGTTGTGGCCGACGCTGACACCTGCTGTTCCGCAGTGGAATTGCAGCTCAGCTCTGTTAGCCATTGCAAGTGTGACTGTGGCCAGAGTTCTCCACTTCTGCCCTCCAGACAGTCCCTGAGCTGCTAAGAGCAACAAAGGCTGGGTAAATTGTCTCCAGCTCTTGTTGACTCAACTTTGGCTTGTCTTAAGAGTTCCTGACTTACGGAGTATGGGATGGGTTCCATTCATATCTGTGTCCTTCCAAATCTGAAAGCCACATTTGGGTTTTGAGCTCCCAGTCTGCATATGATGGATTGGAGCTTGGATTACGACTTTCCCATAGTGAGGTGCCGACTGAACAATAAAGAAGTGACAGGCCATCAGCTGGCAAAGCGGGAGAACAGACACCAGCATTCCTGAGCTGACTGTTCACAAGTCACTATGCCAGACGTTTTCACATGGTTTTCCATTCAGCACCCACCACCATCCTTAACAAGTAGCAGTTATTGTTCCTGTTTAACAGACAAAACTGTTTCATATCCATTTTCAAGACTGACATCCACAGAGCTTAAGTAATTTGTGTATGGGCAGAAAGTTAGTACATTGGGGAGATTAGATATGAAACCAGGTCTTCATTCCAGAGCTTTCTGTTACCTCTGTAAAAATTGTATTTCATAATACATATGTACATAACTATTGGAAAACGATATACCTTATCAAATAAGCATTTTTTAGCTCCATTTCATAGGTGAGGAGACCAAGGCTTGCACAGGGTCATACAGGTAGAGAGATCTCAAAACAGGCTGTGAATTCTAATATTCTAATTTTATCACAAGTCACTTTCATTCAGTGTCTGAGTATGTGGGCTCTGGAGTCACTGCCTGGGCCCCACTGTGTCCCCTGCCGGCTTCTACGTGGGTGACTTTAGCCAAGTTGCTTGACATAGTGTGACTCATTTTTGGCTCATCAATAAAGTGGGGGTAATTATAGCACTTTCCTCATGAGGTTGTCGTGAGGATCAAGTGAGATTATATATAATGCACATATGGCAGGTAACACGTAAGATGTTCTTATTATGATCAAGAATGGCTACATCCTGCCTTAGTTACTGGGTTTCCAGGGAAGAAAATAGAGGAGCTTCATGGGGAATTTCAGCATAAAGCCACCTATCATTTTGGAGTAAGTCCCCTATCCCTTCCCTTTCTCTAATAGGCTGAGGGTTGAGTTCCAGGAAAGTGTATTCAGGGTCTGGCTCTGCCAGCACAACACATGCAGTTGTGTCCACCTCCAAAGCCTTCCCACTCTCTCTGGTGGCCAGAAGTAGGCTTGCAGGCCATGGGCACTGTTTGTACTGAGGCGCTTCTATTTCAGGTAACTGGGCCGTCCGCCCGAGGGACGTAGTAAGACAGAAAAGAACGGCTTTCTACCAGGCAGGCTGGATTCCTGATGCTTTTCAGGTTGTCTGCCAGTCAGGAGGGTCGGGACAGAGTTAGACAGTCAGCTCCAGAAACATTCAAAGAGTTGGGAAAACACTTTAGCCATCATTTTTCTTGATCCTTGGCTTCCTTATCATTAAAATAGGGATAATAAGGCTTACTAGGGAGTGTGGATGAAATCATGTATGCAAAACGCTGATTGAGCGCCCCCTTCAGGACAGAACTGGAATGCAGCGCACTCTGGGTTGAGAATTACTGGACACCTCAGTTCTCAGGTAGCTGTGCATTTTACATGTGTTTTGTGTGAATTGTTTGTTCTCACTTGCTGACAGTTTCTTCATCTGTATAATCAATGGTTTGGACTTTATAAATTCTTAATGTTTCTTCCAGCTCAATCTGCATAATCCATTCATTCATCCATCATACTTTTATTAAGTATCTAGTACCAGCCAGGAACTGACAGTACCAGAATGAATAAGAGAGATTGACCTCAGCTCCAGTGCTGTCTCGGATGTGATCCGTGCATTGCTGGGGCGAGGTGAAGGGAAACAGTGAATTGCCTGCCAGGGAGCTGGCGGGGGCTCAGAGAGCAGGTACCTTCTGAAACTAGCGTAGGTGTGCCAGGAGAGAAGGGGCGGTCCCAAATGAGAACCTGTTTCGCTCCAGATTCTGCGTGGCTTCATTTGTGTCATATTGGGTTCAACCAGGAGAGGAAAGTCCCCGTTCTCTGAGGGACATTTCTAAGTCTCGTGTCCAAATAAGATTGTGTTTTGCCTCTAAGTTTCCACTCCATCATGTGGGTTTGGTGTCTTGATTCTGGGTTGTCTCACATAGAACAACACTCAGGCCCGTGTCTTAGGGAAGGGTGGGTAGACCCAAGCATGTGGAGCAAGCAACAAATAAATACGCTTCCAAGCTCTCAGTCATTGTTCTGGGACTCAGAGAACGGTTTGGGCTCCTCTGGGAAACCAGTGCTCATGGGCAGGACTGAGAGAGGTTGCGGCTCCCGGACAGCGTGGGCTTCGGGGCTTCCCACCAGGCTGGTGACGAGCCTGCATGACCAAAGGCATTTGTGCTGTTGCTAGTGTGTCTGAAAATTGTGGACAGTTTTTGTTTGCCTGCCTCTATTTTCCTTCCATCTTAAGCACCATCATTTTTACTCATATAATAACCTTTTTCCCCCCCATTCAGTTCACGTAGTTCAAGTGGAACTGATTCCATCTGTGGGCTGAGCTTGGTCACGTGACCCAAGCCTGGCCAATCAGAAAACTCTTGGCAAGCCTTGCCACAGTGAGCAGTTGTGGAATGTGTTTGCATACCACTCTGAGAAAATCCCAGAACTCTTGCTGGAGTTACCGGGAGAGAGGTGCCTCTTTCAGTAGAATGATGGGGACATAGGATGCCAGGTAGCTGCCATCTGGCGCCAGGATGAACTTGCTTGACAGTGAAGCCAACATTGAGTAAACAAAGGTAAATCAGGAACGCCGGCGACACTGTCTCGCGCTCAGAAGCAGTATGTTGCACCCTGTCTGGGACTCTGCAATTCTGTGAACCAGCTGAGCTTCTTCTCTGTTTGAACCAGCTCACGGGTAGTTTTCTGTCCCTGGAAAACCGTTTCCTGACTCACGGGTGCTGCGATGCTGCTCGTATTCCAGGGGCTTGGGACCTGGGAAATGGGAGGGGCCTCTGGTATCCGCTTTCCTGTGACCTCAGAGAAGTTCTTTCTTCCCAGGACAGCGACCCAGGTGGTCAGCGCAGCCTGGCGCTGTTCTCCACAGCACGCCCAGACCCTCATCCCTGCTGTAGCTCCCATGCCTGTAGCGTTCTCCTCTCACGACTGTATCACGCCTCTTTTAAAAGTAACTTCCATCGGCCTGTCTGCCTCCTGCTCATCCTCATCCTCTGTCCAGGTCCTGAGGGCCCCTGGGCTCCGTCCCTGGCACACTGAGTAAGCTTTGGAGATGCATCTCTTTGACCCGTTTCTCCTGCCTTCCCTCTGCCCAGCTGTGCGCTCTCCAAGTCCCATGCTGCTCCTTCCTTAGCTCCATGGATGACCCATCAAGAGATGCTATCTGCAGTCTGCAGTCACTGATATGCCCCTAAACGTGCCTCCCGCGCCCTGCACTTGACTGCTGCTCGTGCTGCTCCCAGCATCTGCGTGCCTGCCAGTGCTCATCTCCACGTGTTCACAGATGGACCGGCTCAAACGTCACATGTCCCCCAGTGTGCCCCGATTCCTCAGGCCCGGACTTGCCTCTCTGTCCTCTGAACCCTCCAGTGTCATCATTGTTCCCTGCTCACTGTCCACACAGTGGATCTCAGCTGTCTGTAGTTTTAGGAGCAAGTTGGCATGGAGCTCAGCTTGGGTGTTTGAGTTGAGCAATCCTGAACCTGAATTTTCCTCTGCCAGTTAATGGTGTCTGATCTCATGGCTGTTTGTCAAGTTATTCTTGAGAAATTTAAAATATATATCATACTTAAAATAAACTTTTTTGAGCCCCTGCAAAGTTACTTAATATCCCTAATCTTCAATTGCAAAATATGGATCATGAAAGCGACCACAGGGGTCCTCTGAGGACTTGTCACCATGCTGGGGACATTGTGTGCTGGCAATCTTTAGAGGCAGCTCCCGCGTTGTTCATTAATACAAATTACCATTTAGTACCTTCTTTCTGTTTCCACGATGCAGATCTCTTTAAGGACACCGAGCGCTCTTTCTAACTGCAGGCCTTGGGCAAGTTACTTACGCTCCTGGGTCAGCTTTCTCACCGAGCCCCTCATTTACGTATGCGTTCACCAGCTATGCCGTGCCTGCTCTGCACCCAGCCCCGTGGGTAACCCTGGGAAAGAAAGGTGAGCCAAGTGATGGGTTATCCTGCCCTAATGCCACCTGCATTTTAATTGGGGAAACAGGTTTAAGTCAAAATACCACACAACAAGTTGTAAAGGTTTTCCTGTGGTGAGTACTTGAAAGAGAGGTACATGGTGTGCAGCAGGGGAATTTGGCCTCAACAGGGAATTCTGCCAGGAGACTGGACTGAGCTCTGAAGTATTAGTAAGAGTTAAATAGGGCAAAGGAGGGAAGAAGCTCAGTGAGAGCACCAAGGAGAGCATGTGCAAAGGCCCTGGGGTGGCAGGAAGCACACTGATTGGTTAGGAAGGCTACTGGGCTGTAGAACAAGATTTAATGTGTGTGCTCTGAGGTGACACAGACATTCAGAGCATCCTCCAGGAGTGCTCCTGGGTTGATGAAACGAAAACCAGAGGTAGCTCTGCGTCTGCCTTAGGGCCAAGGGCGAGGTCTGCCCCCTTTGCTTCTGCGGGCTTGAGAAAAATACTTCGGTGAGTTCCTGTATAATGCAAACCATATTCTTCCTGGACTGATGTCACTGTGGACACTACTAAGTATCAGCTCTTGGTCAGTGCCTCTCCCCCAAATGCCAAGCGTTTCATTTCCCCATTAGTGTAAACATTTATTTTGATTTGTTCACAGTAAATGTGTGATACTGAAAGAGACGTTGAGTTGATGTTTGGAAGCACGTAAGAAAGTTCTCAAGGCACTTTAGAAGTATTCAGTTAGATCCACACAATTACGAGGCCAACTGTAAATCATCCCTACCTGTTCATTAAAGCAGGTCCAAGATGCTACTTAGAAGTACTAAAGCTGCTCCTCTCTGCAAACAGTCTAGCTCAGGGTGCCACTGATTCAAACGAGCTTCCCCCTCAGTCAAGCAGCTTACTGAAGTGTGTTGACTGGCTCTTCTTAAAATTAAACAGAACATCTCTTTTTCTGCTTATATAAGCACACCTACAATGTAATAAATTTTAAAAATTCAGAACAAGATAAGGGAAAAAATTGTCCATTACATCTGTGTATAATTGCCATAAGCACATCTAGGCGTAGCTTCCAATCGCTTCCTAAAGTGCAACTTAGAACTGAGTGGGCGGATGGAGACATGCTGGCTGGTGAACAGGTGGAAGGTTGGATGGGGGCAAAGAGACACATGAAAAGATACACAGATTGATTTTCCAAAAATTGTCAGAGCTTAGTAATTCTCACCAAATATACATCCATTCGTCCACATTTCTGCACCTGCCTTGACATTATTTGGGCCACGAGACCAGATCTGGTCAACAGGATGGGGTGGGGCGCTGATCCCCCTTTCCTTTCCTGGCATCAGAAGTCCCATAACGGTCAGTACCCACTTTCTGCCTCGTTCGTCCTGTGGTGGAGGAAACATCCTTGAGTCCCTGGGAATCAAGAACGAGACCTCCAGGGGAGGGGTGTGGCCTGCCCCCGCCTGGGCTGAGAGCAAAGGTGAACCTCCTGCAGCGGGCAGCTGAGATCTGAGGCCGGAAGGTCAGGGCAGCCTCAGCCCCTCCTGACAGACGCGCTTCGGCCGTGTGCACTAATCATGGTCTGTTTTCAGTCGTTTCACGTTGTGTCACGTGCAGTGTCCTGTCAACACATGCTCCGTCAAACTGATTTTAATGGCTATGCAGTATTCATTTATTCACTCATGGGGCTGCCCCAGATTTTTTTTTTTACTGTTTCCCTGTCTCTGGGTTTTTATCTTTTCATTAGGATAAATTCTTAGAAGATAATTTTCAAAATTGTAACATTTAAAAAGTGTTGTTTGATATATTTCTGCAGTGCCTTCCATAAGGTTCTACATGTCCTGTAGTCTACGGCTGTAGCATTTCTGACAATAATAGGTATTAGTATTTAAATCATCTTTGCCAGCCTGATAGATGACTGTGATACTCCCTTTTAATTGTTTATTACTAATGAGGCTAAAGCCTCGTGTATTGGCCATTTGGTTTTGGTTTCCTCTGTGAATGCCTGAAATTTCCTGTATCTAGACCGTCTTTGTCTGGCTAACTCGCACGTATCCTTTAAGGCTCAGTTTAGAATTATTTCTTCCCAGAGATCATCCCTGACTCAACTAGGAAAAACTGTCCCTATGCCTGTCACAGCGCCTATGCCTGCTATATAACAACATTAACCATACTTTTTGTAAACATTTGTGTAAAATATCTGTCTTCACGGGTCAACAGAGGTAATTTCTGACGTGTTCACCTCTGTCCCCTAAACATCTAGTATGATGCCATGTTAGATGGGTAGTGAGTGCTTGTTTCACGATGGATTAACTGATAAAGGCAATAGTGATAATCCCTTATACAAAGGATGTCATGATGATGATTGACTTTAAAGGTGAGTATTGCAAAGGTGGTGGCGGTGGGTACAGCTACAGAAGTTTCTGTCATGTGCGTGAAGGCGTTTACAGTAGTTATGAAGATGGGGCCCTAATGTTAATTGCAGTAGTTGTCATATTCGTGTCGATGGTAATGAGGCCCAAGCCGATGGTGGTGACAGTGGTGAAGCTGAGGCGAGTGACAGATGTGTCGCTGGTGATTGAATTTGCCAAAACTTTTAGATGCATTTTCTTGGGAAAAGCTAAATCAGACAGTTTGGCCTAATGAAGATTATTGGCTCTTGTCAGCTCTTGGCTGTGGGGATAGGACCCTGTCCCCACCTGGACTTGACTGAGAGAGACGGGCTTTCGAAGCTCCAAATTTAAGAAACAAAAGCCAGGCCAAGACACTCAGGAGATTTACCTCTGGCATTCAAAGCAGTTGTTCCTTTCTTCAAAATGTCCCTGCCTTTCCCTTTGGAGATCAGGCCTGAGTAAGACCTCCGCTTAGAAATAAGACCCCAGAAGAAAAGGCATCAGAGGCAGGACTATACGTGGCAGAGCATGCCTTCTACAGGACTGCAGAGCTTAAAGCCTCGGAAGATAAAGCGAGTGACATCATGGGAGAAGTTGAGCCCTTTTCAAATGTGACCTTAAGGGGTTAGAATTTTAATTGAAGGATGAATGCTGATGCTTTAACAAAACCGAAGACAGATCTGTGTCAGAACAGGGTGTATTAATTAAGCTAAATAACTACTAAGTAGCTACTGTGACAGACAATCCCTCAAATCTCAGGAGTTCAGTACAATGCAAGTTTATTTCTTACTTTTCAAAGGGCCCACCTCATTGATGGGGCTCCACCTCATCCAGTGATTCAGGGATGCAGCCCTGTTCCCTGTGTCTTGCTACCACTTTAACAAGTGACTTCCAAGATGGCTGTGGCCTGAGAAGAAAGAGCACAGAGTGGCACCTTGGCCCTTCAGCGACACCTACCTCTTCCACTCAGTGGCCTTACCCAGGTCTAGTCCTGTGCTCCTGCCTGATTGCCATGCACCAGAAGTCAGAGTCTTTCTGTGTTTTCAAGAAGGGGAGCAGAACCAGACATGGGTGACCATGAACAGTCGTCATGCCATGGGGAAGTCTCCACGAAGCCTGGAACAGAGAAAGCCAAGAACTAAAATCTCAATGTGCCTTTCAGACCATGGGAATGTTTGGGCCAAAATAAAGCGCATCTTCCCTTATCCAGAAGTCCTAACTGTCCTGTAGGGAATTTAAACAAGACGGCCTTTGAGGACCTTTCTCCCTTTGAGGGGCCGAAGATTCAAGCAAAGGGCTGTTAGCAGGTAAGTGACGCAAGTCTCCACTTTAACCACCATCGTCTATGGAAGAATTTCCTAATCATTCCCCAAGCTCAGGACCCAGACCCCAGATCCTTCTCAGTGCCACCAGCATGACAGCCAGTTAGATTTCTCAGCTCAGATCAGCCGATCTGCCCTCTATTCTTGTTTATCAAAAAAAAGATGGAGAGAATTTCGGCTTCCAGCTATGACAGAGTCACTGGTAGCAGACATACCAATGTAACCAGCTGTGAAACTAAGCAACATAAATGAGGCACGGTTTTCAACTACAATCCCTGAAAAAGGAAACTCCACAAGGTGAGTCTCACACTTGCCCTAACTCTCTGTCAGGGGTAATTTCCCAGTTGGATGGAGAAGCTGTGGTGCAGGCAGAGGACATCAGTGGAGCTGCACCAAGAAGCAGAGAACAGCCTCTGGTGTAGCCCAGGGAGCTGGAAGCTGTGACATCATCAGTAAATGGCAGGGGAGTGCCCAGAAGTCCATGCGAGGGGCCCCGTGGGTGCGTAGGCTAATGCTGGGCTGCACGTGTGAAGGGTGAAACTGCGAGCCTCACAAGGAAGTGGCTACTGCAGGGATGGAAGTGAAACAGAAAAAAGAGGTCACGATATGGAGGGGACGTTCGATTTCCTGCCTGGTCAGAATAAAGACTTATTCATTAAGAACTTGTTACTCACCCCTGCACCAGCCTTTTAGTAAGAGACATCAGAAAGGCTGTAGTTTAAGGGTAATAACACCACCTAGAGTGAGCTCTTCTCTGCACCTGCCCTAACAAGCCCTGTAATGATGCACTGACAGGACTGCAGGAGACAGAGTTGGGTGGTTTTGATCTTACAAGTGATAGGGGCCTGGAAACCCTGGGCATTCCACAAATCTGCTCTAACAAAAAGCAAACTAAGCCTCCAAAAGTTCAGGGAGGTAAGTCAGTGATGGAATTATCCAGCAATAACAAAGTAACAGTGTTTAGAGGAAGAAAATAGAACCCCAAGTATCTATAAGTCATTGACAGTTTTCAGTAAAAAATGCTAGACATTCAAGGAAGGAAAAAGAGAACAAAATATTGAAGAAAGTTAAGCCCTAAGGACTGTGAAACAATATATTTAACATACAAATAATTGGAGTCCCCGAAGCGGAAGAGAGTGAGAATAATACAAAAAAACAGATGAAATAATGTGAGAATTCCATGAATTCCAGCAAAACTAAGCAGAATGAATGCAAAGAAAAGCACACCTAAGCACATCATATAAAATTGCTGAAGTCCAAGAATAACAAAACAATCTTGAAAGCAGCCAGACAAAGGTATATATATACTTAGATGTAAGAGTTAAAACAATAGAATTTCAGAAGACAACGTGGAGGGAAATCTTCAAGTCCTCGCACTAGGCAGAGATTCTTAGAAACAGCAAAAATACCGTGGTCCATGGAGGAAAGACATCGATCTCATCAGACTTCCCAAGGAAGCCACACATCATTGTCCCTCGCGAACATGAGATTTGAACTAAATATTTGCAAGATGAATTCAGAAATATGTGAAAATATAAGAAATGTAAGAAAAATATAGAATGACCATATTGGTCAGGGTTCTCCAGAGAAACAGAAAAATAAGGTATATACATTAGAAAGAGGTTTATTATGCAGGGTGGGCTGAGGGGTCCCAGGCTCTAGTGCCTAGAGCTGGTACTATTGTATTAGGTTGTCGGAAAAGTCATGACGCATTTTTGCAACGAAAAACATAGAATATGTCATGACTTTTCTGAAAAGCCAATAGTTTAGGTCCAGCCCAAAGCTAAAGGCGTGAGCCCACGGGAGCCAATGGCGTAAAGTCCTAATTCAAGTCCGAAGGCTGGACAACCAGAGCAGCGACGTCTGTGGGCAGGAGAGGGTGCCAGCTCAGGTGAGAGAGCTCGCCCTTCCCCCCCATTCTGCCAGGACCCTCCATGGGGTGGGGATGCTGATCAAAGCTCATCTCTTCCAGAAACACCCTCACAGACACACCCAGAGATAGTGTCTTAGCAGCTATGTGGGCACCCGGCTATGTTGACACATAAAATTAACCATTCAGTGACCAAGTGCAGTTTACCCAAAGAATGTAATGTCGGTTCAACATTCAAAAACCAGCCAATGTATTAACAGATTAAAAAACAAGCAAAAAATCCCATGATTATCACAATAGGTGCAAAACAAAAAGTATTTGACAAAATATGACAATCATGCATAATAAAAACCCTCAGCAAATTTAGAAATAGAAAGGAACTTCCTCAACCTTACAAATGGCATGTAGAAAACACAACCAAAAAACCCTACAAATAGCATCGTAGTTAATGGTGAAATAGATGCTTTCCCTTTTAATATCAGGAACAAAGCAAGTTTTTTTTACTCTCACCCTCATATCCAAAATTACAGCAAGCGTTGGTGGTATAGTGGTGAGCATAGCTGCCTTCCAAAATTACAATGAAATCCTAGCTAGTGTAATAAGGCAAAAAAATAAAATCATGCACATTGGAAATAAAAAAAGATAAAATTTTGTGTCCTAAATTTCATGATTGTCTACTTAGAAAATCTTAAAGAAGCTACATAAAAGTTATTAGAACTTTTGTGAGATAGCAAGTGAGCAAGACTGTAGGACATCAGGTCAACAGAAAAACCTGTATTTATATACACTAGGAATGAACAATTGGAAAGTGAAATTTAACAGATGGTTCACTTCACAGTAGTAAGAAAAAACATGAAATACGTAGAAACCTAAACAAAATATGTGCAGTATCTGTATCCTGAAAAGTACAAAACACTTATGGAAGAATCCAAGCAGACTTCATTAAATGGAAACAAATTCTCTGTTCATAGACTGGAAGACATGACATGATTTGAGAGGTCAGTTCTCCCCAAACTGAGATTCAGTGCATTTCACATCTAATCCCCAACAGTATTTTTTTGTGAAAATCAGCAAGTTGATTCTAAAATTTATGTCATTGGGGGGAAAAAAGCAAAGATAATCCAAGCATTTTCAAGAACATTGAGCAAGTTGAAGAACTTATACTTCCTGAGTTTAAAAATAATTAAAAATAACGGCCCAGTGATACAGGCAACGTGGAAATCAGGAAACCATTGGACCTGAGTACATTAGTGGGATGGGACAAAGTGGGTCCACACCTATGTGCTCAATTGATTTTCAAAAATGGTTCAAAAGAAATTCAATGAAACATGATAGTCTTTTCAAAAACGGTCCTGAAACAATTGGATATCCTTATGCCAAAAGCTGAACCTTGACCCATGCCCCACACCACATCGAAATGAGCTCAAAATGAACTATAAGCCTAAATATAAATTTTAAAACTATAATACTTTTGGAAGGTATCACAGGTGAAAATTTCTGCATTCCTGTATTATTGAAATATTGCTTATAAATGATACCCAAAATTCAATTCATAAGAGAAAAATGATAAATTTGATTTCACCATAATTTAACTTTTGCCCCTCAGCATACATTATTACAAATGTGAAAAGGCAATACACAGACTGATAGAAAATATTTATAAACCATATAGCCATCAAAGGGCTGTTGTCTAAAAAATATGAATTTTGATAATTCAATAATAAGATAGAAACCCCATTTTAAAAAGGGGGGGACAACAGGTTTGAGCAGACATTTCACAAAAATAAAAAGATACATATCATTAGTCATTGAGGAAAATCAAATTAAAACCATAATGCAATAATACTATGTGCCTACTAGAACGCCAAAAATTAAAAAGACTAATCATGCCAAACACTGGGGAAGATAGGAAACATGTAAACCTCTCATGTGCTGCACGTGGGAATGCAAAGTTGTGTGACCCATTTGAAAACAGTATGGCAGTTTCTTAAAAAGTTAATTGTACACCTACCATATGGCCCAGCTCTTCCTCTCCTGGTTGTTCACTCAAGAAAAATGGGAGCATATGTCCACACAAGTGCTTGTACGTGAAAGTTCATAGCAGCATGTTTGTGGGTGCCAAACACTGGAAATAAGTGTCCAGGTCAATTCATACACAAGCTGGGCTTCACCCACACGATGGTGTAGTACTCTTCCGTGAAAACCAGTAACAAGATATCAGTGCCTGTGAAAACACAGGTTAGATCTCAAACTATTAGGGTGAGTGAAAAATCCAGACAAAAAGTTTTAATTTGAATTTTCCCAATGGTGCAATTATAACCGTCACACTTTGCAACCACTTTGGAGAGAGGTTTGGAGGTTTCTCATAAAGTTAAACACTCACTTTCTATGTGAATTCACAATAGAAATGAAAATGACATGTTCACAAAAGTCCTTGTACGTCAGAATTTTTTAGCAGCGTTTCTCATAATAACCCAAAACTGGAAACAACCAAGTGCCCATCAACAGGGGAACGCATTAAAAACGGGACGTGTTCGCACACGTGCTTTTCAACATGTAAAGGAATGAACGGCTGAGCAGAGCGACATGGATGGAAGGAGAACATGCTAACTAAGCCGAGAAGCAGACGCTCAGAAACAGGACTTCGTGTGTTGGAAGCGCGGGCAGAACTATGGGCAGTGACAGGAACCAGGTCAGCGACGGCCCAGAGGTGGCCGGGCCTAAGCGGGCTCAGGAGCGGGCCCTCCGCCCTGACAGGATCCGGCCGGCCAGTTCCGGTCGTGACCCGGTCCTTTGGTTCCGGGTGGGGGTGAGGGTGGGGGTGGGGGCACTTTGGTTCCTGGCGCAGCTGGAGGTCACGGGTCCTCCCGTGTGGCCCGCGGTTTGGGGCCGTGGTCTCCGAGCAGCATGTCAGCATCTCGTCCCGCGGGACGGGACCGTGTGGAGTTGGGCCTGCGGTTCCGGTTCCCCCTGTGGCGGAGCCGGGTTTCAGGGAGAACTGCGGCCCAGGGCCATGGGCAGGCGCCCCCTTTCCTGGCACAGTCCTGGCTCCTGCCCGCGTCGCACGACGCCCCTCGGGGCTGAGAGGACCGCAGCGGTCACGGTCACGCACGGAAAGGCCGGGCACGGAGCTGCCCCGGCCCGTGGGATGTGCCGACAGCGAGGGGTCACCCAGAAGCCGGAGTCAGGCTGACGGGCCCAGCCCCGCCGGCTGCCCGGTGCTCGGTGCTCCCTGGGATGGCTGGCTGCGCCGCGCGGACTCGGCCTCCTGGACGCCCTCCTCCCGCGCGGGGCTGGGGGCGTCGAGTAGGAGGAGCCCTCACTTCGTGCACTCTATTCGCCTCTTCGCTTGGCAGACGGTGTGTCCCCCGCCAGGGCCGCGCCGCCCTTCCCGTGGGCCCCCTGACCTCTGTGTTCAGCTCTCCTCTCAAACGCTATTGAGACTTTGTAAGTGTCACTTCTCGACATCTGGAAGACACACGAAACTCTTTCATTCATGCAATGTGTCCCAGCGGCATGTCACCAGTGTTTTCTAAAGGCCCTGCGGGTCCCGGTTTGATGTATCTTTCCAAGCCCTGGATCCTTTCCTCCTGTTCTCTTCCAGGCTGTGGGCGCAGCGCGGGATCCCCAGGGCCAGGGCGCTTCCTTCCGTCCTCACTGCTCTGCCTTTTGTAATTCCACGCGTTTCTTGAAGGACACGGGATAATAACAAAACCGCTGATAATGCTAAAGATAGCTTTTAATGAACCTCGTTTCCAGGTTCTGTTGGAAGCACTCTCGTCGGTCGGAGAGACTTTTTCAGGCTCCGAGAATGTCACACTGGGAGACTTACAGGTTGCGAGGATTGTTTAGTATTGGCTTTAAAAAAAAAAAAATCTCCTTTGACAAGAGCAGGGTCTAATTTGTTAAACCGGTTGCTTTTGTTTTTTCGGTTTTATTATTTTTTTAAAAATCAGTATACTTTCTTGGATGCAAAAATAGCTGAGATGCATTTCATTTTCTTTTTGTTTTTTTCCTTTATCCCTTGGCTGTTGACAGCCTGTGCTGCTGAGTGCAGAAATGAAGGCTACTTCCTTTTTTAAAGCACTGAGTCTCTGAGGCAGGTCAGAGGGTGGCTGGTGTGGGGGATTCTGGTGGGTGGGCTCTGCTGGTGCCACCGAGCCCAAGCCCACTGCACAGTCACCCCTCTGCTCAGGTCCCCTGAGTGCCTGTTGGGTGCTGGCTGCTCTGACACAGTGACGAGTGAAGGGAGAAATGTCACTGTGCCTTTTTTGGTAGATGAGGACACTGAGGCCTGCCCATTCTGTCATTCATGTATTGAGCAGGCATCTGTGGAGGACCTACTATGTGCCGGCCATTATGCTAGGCACTGGCAGTGCAGCAATGAATAAAACAGATACAGCCCCTACCCAGAAGAAGCATAAGTTTTGGTGGAGTGAGGCAGAATTCAAATGGTAACGACACATTACATCTGACAGTTCTGAGTGCTGTGTGTGAAAAATAAAGTGAAAAGTACACAGGGAGACTTGGGCTGTAGTTTCATGGAGAACTGTCAAGGAAGTGACAGCATTCGCGTGCAGACTTGAGGGAAGGGAGAGCTGCTGACATCTGGGGAGGGGAAGGGGTCTTGTTAGGCAGAGGAAACCTTACCTGCAGAGGCCCTGGGGCCAGCAGCACGCTTGGCCAGGGGAAGGGCTCTGCCGCAGAGCAGCCGGAGACGGTGAGCACAGCCTTCTGTTCTATGTTGTTGGGGGCCGATGGCCCAGGTCACATGGGCTTGGGAGCCTTGATGAGGATTTGGGCTTTTATGGAAAGAGGGGGAGGTGTCAGCAGGATTAGCTGAGCAGCGGGGTGACCTGACCCTCAGGCTGCACCTGGCACTCGGGCCTCTGCACGCTGAGGCCTCTGTGTTTTCCCTTATTCAGTCCTGCTCCCTCCTCACATGTCAGTGTGAGTTTCTGCGTGTGTCCCAGAGTGCCACTCCATGAACCTGGTCTCCTGAGTACATGCCAGTTCTCACCCGGTGTCAGCGCTCAGCAGATGCCTGAGCGCATCGTGTCTGTGTCCAGGGAAAAGGAAGCACAGCTTTACAAAAAACAGACTTCAAAAAAAGTTGTTTTTAGAGCGCAGAGGAAAAACAAGAAATACATAACCATAAACTATAAGCACAACTTATTTCCTCTCCACGCCCTTCCTTTAAGTATCTTCCACCTGCCGATGAGATTCAGATCAGGAGTCATCCCGCTGTGATCATTTTGTATTTGTCTTTTTATGCTTAATGGTGGGATGTGAGCCTTTCCCTCCATGTCTGCAGATGTGTGCTGTGCCTGTGAGGAACCCGCTGCTGTGGCTTGGGGGTGTGTCATTGTGTACCTGACCCGCCCATGGCGCGGCCAGTGGGAAGCCTCCAGTGTGCTCACTGGGTGTCCTTAGGCTAACATAGGGGGGTTCGGCCGTGGGTGTCTGCGCACGCTGCCTTGGACACTGGTGCTGTTCCTCAGCCCACCTTTCCGGATGTGAGGCCACCGGGTCGCAGGTGCCCACACCTTTCATTTACTAGTCACAGTTTTCCCTTTGTTTCCCGGTGGCTGTTGCAGTCCCCGAAATGCAGGTGGCTTCCAGTTTTGATGCTCCAGGCCTGGCATGTGAAATGGCCTTGAGTCGGGGAATAGCATCAAGGCCAAAGTCTACAGGTGCGGAGGTGACGTGCTGACACCCGACCCGCCCTGTCAGATGTGCACCGACAGCGTTTCCCATTTGGGCTTCACGCCGGCCTCACTGGCCTGTGTTCTTTTCACAGAGTCACAGAGAAAACCGAACCACCGAGCGGCTCCTGCTCAGCAGAAGCACAGGCAACATCAGCGCCCACTCCCGTCAGACTATCCCCGATGCCACCCTGCAGCCCGTGAGTAATGTGTTGTCTCTGCCCTCAGGGTGCTCCTGACAGCGTGGGAGCCCCTGTACATGTGACATGGTGACAGTGGGTTATAGCAGATTTGCCAAAGGACTAGAGGCAGCACCCAGGAAGTAGCGATTAAACCTGTGATGGTAGCTGGAGAGGTGACACTGGAGAGTGACACTGGAGAACAGGGATTTCCCACATGCAGGAAAGGTGACAGGTAGTTCAGAGGAGAGAACACTGCAAAACCCCAGAGGTGTGGGACCGTGTGGCACACACGGAGGTGCCGGGGAGCGGGCGAGGCTGGGCTGGGCCGTTGCAGCTGGCATGGAGGCCGCAGGCGGCGTAGGGCTCGTCACTGTGAGCCTCCCGTGGGGACTGTCTGGGCAGAGTTTCTTATCATGCCATGCGGTTTGTTTTTAAATACGATTTGAGTCTAATCAGTAACAACATGTTACATTCCCTTTAGTTTGCACTTGTCACCACATGCGTGTGTGACTTGATTCTTCGCGTGCATGTCCGCTATTTTTCTCGCCTGGCTTATGCCTGTGTGGTATTGCTTGGGTCCTGGCTGTCTGCACGTTTAGATGACCGTGTGAGAGCAGCTGTCCTGTTGATAGGATTCTAACTGGGCGCCTGCCTTTCTGTGCTTTTCTTCAGAGTTTCTGTGGGTGGGGGGGGCACAGCAGGCGAGGGGCGGGCTGATTCTGGGTCTGAGAATTCACGCCCTTTGAGCACGGACACTGAATACTGTAGCACACACAGGACCCCACTGCTGTCCTTCAGCTGCTGTGCTTTTTAGGACACGTGCCGTATCTCGGCCTTAGGCCTTAAACTCTCACCCCACACTGGCCGTGCCCGTTTTGGGACTTCTGACTTGGTCAGCGCCCAGCTTGACCCCACCCCCACCTCCCACATTCTCAGGGTGGGAAGTGGGACAGAGGTCACTGTACTCAGTGGCCATTCCTTACCTGTGCACATGCTCCGAGGGTGAGCATGGGAACTGAGCTGAAAGTCATTGTGGAGTCCACATGAGCAAGAGGGCGGCCAGCAGTGACTGTCTGCCTCAGTGGTCCCAAGCACCGCGATGTGTGAAAGTTACAAAGGACACTTGCCACAGGAGTGAATAAACAGAGGCACCCCGTCAGCACAGAGAAATTGTCCCATGGAGACGAAGGGCTGTACTCCCGACAGCTCCCTTTACTGTCAAGCATCAGGGATTTTGACAGTGTCTCTGCTTTATACCCAGAAGGACCAGGACTGAGCTGCCCACCCGTGGATTTGGGCCAGACGTCACTCCTCCTGGGAGCTGATGGTGATTGTGGCACCGCGCAGGTCGTGTCCTGGAGCCTGATGTGACCTGCATGCTGGAGCAGGGCAGGCTCGGGAGGAGGTGCTCAGCCTGCAGAGGCCAGCTCTGGTTGGCTTCCAGGCTGGTGACACGGTGTCCAAAGGGTCCAGGAGTCTCCGTCCCACTCTGATGCAGTGACAGGGCCAGAAGTGAAGGCGTTGACAGGTGGCAGTCAGAAGTGACTAAAAAGCCCAGAGACTCTTCCCACAGGGGCGTCCAGTCCTGGAGGGCTCGCCAGTGGGACACAGTTGAGGGCAAGAAGTATCCAGGTACCGTGACGGTAGAACTTATCATGGACAGAGCAGCCGGATGCTGAGGCAGACACCAGGCAGGACAGTGAATTCTATGTCTGAGCCGACGTGGTGGAGGGGGAACTGTAGGAACGGCCCGACTGCTCCGTTAGGAGGCAGCCGAGTTGCTTTGGGCAACTCAAGAATCCTGGGCAAAATTTTGCCATAAAGGAGGTCACGGCAGCAGCAGAAAAGATGGTTCTAGAGTCCAGTTGGGTAAACTTCCCTCTAAGACTCAGCCGTTCAGAGGCCAGAAGGAGCCTCGGGCAGAGCAGAGAGTGGGACTGAAACGCAGCCTGACGAGCAGCTAAAGTTCTGGTCTCAGCATGCGTCCACCTTTCGGGAAGATTCTGACAGTTCTACAAGAGCCTCAGCTTTTGAGGATTAAAGAGCCAGCGATCAGTCGGTTGCCAGGTCCTGCCTTTTCCCATCTGGAAAACAGCATTTCGGAGCCCAGAATGCAAGTGGATGGATTAGTTTAACTTACTAAACCCTGGTTCATGAGGCTGTGCATTTAAATTTTATAATATGGAAAATTATTTCTTAAGTTATTAGAATAGCAAATTCAATAGGACTAATTCTCCTGGTTCAAAAACAACCAGAGGTCACCATGGCAACACACATCAGGGCGCAGTGCACAGTGACTGACATGTCCCGTGTGGGGCTGTTGACCCAAGCCCTGCCCCCTCTCCCCCTGGGCATTTGTGAAGGGGCAGCGTCCAGGCTCGGGGCGTGGGTCAGGGTGCTTGTGCCCAAGAGGGCGCAGTCAGGCTGGGAAGCAGGGTTTGCTCCCGTCCTCATCCCCAGGGGACTAACCGGTAAGGTTTGGAGAAAATGCCAGCCGTTGCCCAGAATCCCGGGGGAGGCTGTGGGGATGGACCAGCATTGTCAGGGGGTCCAGTCGTTTACTGGGTGCTCAGTGGCACTCCTTGGTGATGGGGCACAGGCTGAGAACTCACTAGGAGGGGGTTTCAACGTGGACCCTCCCAGCTGGCTGATGAGAAGACCAAGGGGCACCTGTCCTTCCCCTTTTGGTGTTGCCCAGATTGAGCTGCGGTGGAAGAGGGTTCCTAGGGACCCGGGTTCCGTGTTCATGAAGGGCCGCGTGCCGGGAGCCATGCCCCAGAGCCTGTCTGGGTCAGAACTCTGGTCCCCCACTTTCCAACCTTGGAAAATTTACTTCTGACGCTTGTTCTGACCACCTGTAAAACAGCTGTGTGGGCATGAGTGTGTGTGAGTGTGTGGCCAAGTGTCTCCAAGTTCTAGAAGCTGGAAACCCAGATTTTTTTTTTCTGGGACTCAGTCTGTGCACCTGACACGGATTTACTGACTTGGGTCACAGCCTGGAGTGACGTTCATGGCCGGTCTGCACCATGAAGGGGCCAAGAGGAAGCAGGCACCGAGGACATGTCCCTTGCTCTAGCACGAGACGGGCAGACTGTTCAGGGGCCACACAGGCTTTCTGTGTATTCAAAGGCCATGGGAGGCTCTTTCCTGCCCCAGGGTTGGTGAGAGAGGATGACGGTCCCCAGGGGCAGTAACAGACACCCCCAGAGCTCCTGGCCTGACACAGTGAGTTTATTTCTAGCTCACTCACATCTCAGTCCCGGGCAGGTCAGTGGAGGTGGGGGCTCCTTCAGGGGCTGGAGCGGTGATGGGCTCGGGCGTCTTCACCATGTGGTTCCCAGGGGCTACGTTGGCTGGTGACTCAGGGAGGACCCAGAGGAGCACTCGACAGGCCAGACCTGGAAAGAATGAGCACCATTTCCAGCCGTGCCGGCCCAAACTCAGTTACGGGGCCCCGCCCACTGCCAGGCCCTGGCAATAGTCTGGCCACGGGTGCGGGGGGGGTGGGGTGGGGGAGCTCAGCAATGGGTGAACACGAGCAGTTCTGCGCTGACCTGCTCTTCCAGGGCTGCTCACGCCTCCTGAGTCAGTTCTAAACTCCTCAAACACACCTCCCCTGGCACACCTGTCTACAGCAGCCCCCATGCCTTGGACACCTCGGCCCATCTCCTTGTAGCACTCGGCACGTTCGGAGGGCTCCTGGGTCCTGGAAGGCAGGCGTGGTCCTCCCGATTGGGCGGCGTGGGCTGAGAAGGGGGACCAGCGGTTCCCCTGCGTAAACTGTTGGGTTGTCGGAAAAGTCATGACTCATTTTTGCGATGAAAAACATAGAAAAACTACGTCATGACTTTTCCGACAACCCAATAACATGCTTATCATGTAGCAGATGGGTTGCTGGGCAGCTGAAAACAGCCGATTCTGGTAGTGGGTTTTAACAGATCCACATGAAAGTGTGTCTCTAAGGAAAATACAAGTTGAGATAAATATCAAAACCATGGCTAAAAAGAGAGCACAAGTCAGCCACCCGTGGGCTAATGCACTTGCCCTGTTGTTGCTGAAAGTTTGAACTTCCTGGTGGTCCTGGTAGTATGACAAAACAGACTGTCATTGTCCACTTCCGCTGCCCAACCTCAGCACAGACTAGGCCACCTGTGTCAGGGAGCTGATGCTCAAGCTCTGACCAGAGCGTGTGTGTGGTTACAGCGTTATGTGTGCACAGACACAATCTATATCACTCAGGAAAGGATACTTAACACGCTCTGTGCACTGTGATATTTTGTATCCTAGCCCAGTGTAGCCTGATCTGTCCCATCCTATCCTATTTCATTTTATTATTCTTATTGCAACTTGCAACCTATTGAAATGATTTCATCACCTGCTACTGGGTTGCAACCCACAGGTTGAAAATCAGGAACTAGATGTGGAGGGGAAAGTCCCACAGTGCTTTACAAGTTTCTATTGAGAAATGCAAGGTGAATGCATGGCTTCCATTCAGTCCAGTCACGTCGTGTGCTCTGCGATTATGTGCAATTATGTGTGCCTGGCACAGGGCCTGGAGCCCGCCTCTCATGGGGGGGCAGGGGAACCCTAACAGGCAGTGCAGTGTGAGCCAGGAGCCATAGGCCCTCAGATAAAAGCCACGGATCCTCCCAGAATAGAAGGTGGGGAGAGAAAAGCACTCTGAGGAGGCACCAGAAGAGGGTGTGAAGTTCAAAGAGGGCTTGTCCCCTGCATGGAACGGGAGGGGGGGAGAGGGGGGACCTTCAGACAGGAGCAGGCAGAGGTGGGAGAGGCAGGATGAGGTCAGGGTGACAGAGGGGACCCCAGAGTCTGGGAAGGAGGCGTGAATCGAGGCATCTCTGGCTCGGAGCCCACGCTGTCGTTGTTTTGGTTTGTTTTCTGTGTTACCTGAGGCTCCTGTTGCGATGAGGCACGCACCCCCTTCCAGGGCATCGTGAGGGGTGGTCGTGTGTGTCTGACCTGGGGGAGACTTCCAGCAGCTTCCGTCAGCCATAAATATGGAGGCTTTCTTTCTTTCTTTGAACTTATTATTTTTTTTTGGTCCTTTAAGGGCATCATTTTTCATATTTTTGCTTCAAGCTGTCTAGATGGTATTTCTCTAAGTCTTGTATTTAATGTGGACTTTCTAGGGCATCACGCCCTAGAAACCGTCATCTAATAGGAAAAACTCAGATCTTCGCCTTCTGCTGCAGGAATGCCAGGGCACAAAGGTGAACGGTGCTGAGCCGTGGACTGCGGTGGGATGCACGGGAGAAGCCATGTGTTTGAGGTGTCCCCGTGATGTCAGATTAGGGATGTGGACGTCCAACTAATGGCCAGTGGCTTGTGTGGCTGTGATTCCAGCCTGTCGTGCTTTTTCTTCAATAGCAAGTACTTTAAATGCTTAAATATTCAATTTCCTGAGGTTTTTATTGTTCAATTTTCTTGTAAAGCGGCCTTC